>NW_020939762.1:600000-969073 GCF_003851025.1 Sparassis crispa | reverse complement strand
ACGTCCTGTCCCTTTGTCCTGCCGGTCATGTCTGCCGTGTCCCGTCACGTCCTGTCCTCCTATCGTCTGTCTTGTCATGTCATGTGTACCCTACCCATAAAATATATTGCCTAAATAGAATCTATTTAGAATCTGCAATAACCTTCTAACCCTGGCATAATGAATTTCTTTTTCAAATACATTATACCTATATTTCACACAATAGCTATTTTGCAAAATGCCTCTGCTGTGGATGGAGGGAAGACCGCGTCGCCGTAATGGCTAATAACAACCGTGTCGTTCTAGTTCTAGCCTGAAACTACTCGCGTTCATGGGAATCGAGACTGTGGATAAATGATTGGGGCGGCGTCGAGTGAGAGTGGGATCTGCACCCCGGGATGCAGCGCAAGCATCGCTCGTGATCATTCAATAGCAAATGCCATCGAAATATCACAGCACGCCCTGGGAATACTCAAGGTAGAGTGCCTGCCCGGGCTAGCCCAGCTCGGCACGCCGCCGCTTACCGCCCGCGCTCACCTCGCACCCAAGGAAGGGCACAAGCCTCGAGTCTGTGGTCGACAGCCTAAAACAAGTCTCTTCCAAGGAGCAGCTCTTCTCATGCGATAAGACATGGAAGTTCACGCTGGCCACCAACACGAAGGGTATGAGCACATGGAGGATGAGGGCTTAGGTAGAAAATTGAAGTTTGGCACCTTTGATGAGGCCAGGGGTGTCGTCATTGATTGATTCAGAGACAGGACGAAGAGGACATGTTGAGGTGATCCTCGGTGTCGTGTCGTAACGCGTGTATCATAGCGCATGTTGAATAAGTCATAAAGATAGGGGAAAGGCATAGGAAAGAAAAGAGAAAAGTGGGGGGCGTCAGCTTCTTCTACCAGGGGCGCAACCCGATTCTGTTCCCCTGGTGCACGCGTGTCGTTAGGTGTTGGAGTGTGTAGAGGGGGAACGATACTTCGCCGTGTAGCTAGTACCGTGAGGGAGCTTCGTAGTGGCTCGCCTATGTGTCGTCGCCCTCATCGTTGTCGGCAGGGTCGTCTTCGCGGTGTCGCCGGTGTCCCCGCATGTTGTCGGAGTTGTTGTCCTGTATGTGTTCCTCCTCATCCTCCCATCTGGCGAGCTTCGCCTCTGCTCACTTCTTGCCTGTCTTCGTCAAGGCCCTACTCTCCTTTAGGAAGTGTCCGAGCGCATCGATCCCAGCTGGCGTGCCGAGGATGGTAGGGATGTCGATGGTTTTGCTTGCCTCGCGTAGTATATGTCGGGAGCTGTCGTATCTCGGGCAAGCTGGTAGTATATGCTTGCGTGACTGAATAGTACACCACATGGGCAGTCAACCGGTTCAGACGGTACAAAATGCTAGTAATACTCGCCAAGGAAAGCATGTCCTGTGCGGCATTGCACAAGTCTTCCAAGAAAAAACCCCTCGAGAGTTCAATAAACGGCTTGCGTGCGTGAGTCTGCGGGGGTAAACGGTCCACGCTTGCGAAAGGACCAGTCGGTGCGTTTCCACTTGGCGGTCCATTTTTCGAAGGCCTTTTCGTTTGCGCGGCGAAGGGCGTGAGCGTGTGTGACCTTAGTTGGGCCCCCAGGGATCTCAGTCGCCTGTTTGGTGAGTTTGCCAGTAAGTTCATTACCTATGATGCCCTTGTGGCCGGGGGTCCATGCGATGTCTACTGTGTTCTCTGGGTTAGCATTGAGGAATGCTGTGTCGAAATGGTACAGCATACTCAATGGCTCTATCTCACCCAATGGAAAACTGCCATTCCTCGATCTTGCCAGAGCAGTTTTGGACCGGGGGAAAGCTTCGTTACATGTAGAGAACGTGTGTGAGCCAAACGTATCTCAGTTGCGTGGGAGATGAAGTGAATAACGCAACGGATGGAGAGCAAACACGCTCGCCAAACAGAGCGACGTTCCGAGTACACGTCCCGAGTACAAACTTCCCGGTAGATCGGACAGAGCATGGGTAAGTAAACAAAGAATGATGGGATCGCGACACGTCTCAAGAATGCGGGCAGTCAGTACTGTGATCCATCCAATCAATTTCAATAAGAAAAGAAAAGGATGCAGGCGGACCTGGAAGGTGCACGGGTCGCTCTTACAGTCATCACACTTGACGGTGTCACCCCTGAGTTTGATAAAGTCACCGATCGTGGGAGTGTGAGGGGACATTTGAGCAAGAGGTGTTCGATATCGCGTTTGGGATCAAAGAACTCGAAGTGGACGTCACGAGGCTCTATTGAGGCTGCTGCTTGAAGGACGATTAGGGCGAGTAGCAAGAGGGTATGCACGATTGCTGGCCTCGTCGCTCGATAAGTCGGCGTTGCAAGCTGATCAAAGCTTAAAACACGCTGAATTGGGCTTAAAAGTCAGTCATTGCAAATGGGCGATGCTCATTTTCACAACCCACTAGATTCGAGCGCCCACTGGCCGTACTTCATTTGACGACCTCGGGCAGGATCGGCACCTCGCAGGATCGGCACCTCAGTCGTCTTTGGATATGATTACAACGCTCCGCGAACCCATGCGGGTGCCGTGGTCAGCGATGACGCGCGCCATCGATTGGGCACGTTCTACAGGCGTACCAAGGGTGCTTGGATGTTCCAAGGCGGACATTTTGATTCTTCCTGGGGCGACAGGAGCTGTGGGGTGGGAGTCAGATTGCCATTCCAGAATTCGAGATCTGCAACGGAACAAAGCTCGCGCTCGATGATAGAAAATAGATACCCACATACTGAGCGCCTCTGCAATCCCAAAAACCAGCCCGCTCACGACATGCGACAATGCAGTGGAATTCGTTCATATTCCCGCTCGACACTGGCGAAGGCGCAGAGCGTCGCCGGGGATGATGACGCGCAAGGCAAACCCAGCGCTTCTGCAACAATTAATATTTCGGGCGACTCGCCAGAAGAGTACCGATAGAGCATAAGAAAATCTACAGCCGCCTTCTCGGCTGTGACAATTTATAAACATGGGCAGAGCGACCGCGCACCTATGGAAGAGTGTATGGTTTTTTCTGGCATTTCTCAGCCAACCTGTGCCTTTAGCGATGGTATCAAATCCGAGACCCGAGCTCGCGTAACGCGGAGCAAAAGCACCTAAACGAGAACGGCGCCATTGGCGAAGCAGTGAAAGCAAACAGAAGACGAGGAGGAGGTACGCGCGCGGTCGCCCAGCCAAACATCGCAAGTGCCAAGAATGCACTCCCTGGAACGGCAACTGCCGGCCGCGATTCGCGTGGAGTGAGTGATCGGATCTGGTAATCTAGATACAGTAGGGTTAATCTACAAAGGTACAAGTAATCCGTCGGTGAAAGGATTATAATTATGAAGATCTACGCAGTCTATTTGTTCTCAATCGCGCGCGCGCATGATTATCTTCATTTCACGAAGTTTTCTACAAATGCACCCCTCTGCTTCACTTCTTTCTTACGAACGTTTCGACCCTCCAATGGTAAAGCTGGGACAGGTCTCCCCTCAATCTAAAAACGCGTTAGCTAGCACCGGCGAGCTCTGGAGAAAACTCACATTCGCAGATGATCCGGGCGTAGTTGCGAAGAGTGCGGCTGCACTATGTCAGAAACCCGAAGCCCTTCTGGACACTGAGAAACATTACCTTGTGCCAGGTAAAAGCGCGCCCGGGAATCGTGCTAGGCGGACTGAATTTATGAACGGAGCCCTTTGTGGCTTTTACCTTAAAGCTCATACTCTGAAAGGCCTGCGCGATCATTAGGCTGAATGCAACACAAAATGCACTCAAAAGCAACATACTTCCACCAGTTCACGCCATCCGACGGATCCTTGCACTTGGAATATACTCCTGACAGTCTGCAAGATGAATTCAGAGCACACCGAGTCAATAGACCTTCAACTTACTTTATAATGTCGGCCGCGAAGGGCGATCGTCCCATTCATGGTCGATATATCCGCAGACGAGAGAGAAGAAACTAGAACGAAGAATCGAGCAGCAGGTGAAAGGGGACAGGCAGAGGATAGGGAACAACTGGCGCTGGACGCCTGGTGAGCGTAGATGGCGAGAGTCAAAGTCGGGGGAGCGAGAAGTCCCAGATCAGCGATCTGCGGTACACTTACACAGGGACAACTTTCCCAGTGTCACATAGCAGAGGGAGCCTTCGTGGTACGTTCGACCAAGTGAACTCACTAGATTATTTTTGCCCATCGACCAGTTAATACCGAGGCTCCGCATCATATAGCCATTAACATTATGTCATTCCTACAGGGATGTAAAAGAGCCTGTCACGTTTTGGTCAGATCTCTGTAAGTTCCTATTGAAGGTTTAAAAACTCGCCGTGTAAGGCTGCGTAGCTTTGGAGATAATACACTAGGGCGGTAAACACAAGGTACATTATTCCCGGCGCGAGGGCTGATTGTAGTTCCTCGACCTATCATTCAGACAGGCGAGACCACTGGTCGGTATATCAGGAGTCTGCGTTCTTCAGAACTGTTGTTGACTATGGTAACAGCAGCCACAATTCCTGGCTGGTAAGTGTTCCGCCATGGCAGCCGCCAGCGTGGTCTGGTCCCTAAGACCAAGCTGGGACTTGACGTGGCGTTTGATTGATTCTCTGAAGAGCTTCTCTTCCTCCTTCGTCGCAGGCTGAACAGTAGGATCGTGGCCACGCTGTGATTGCGAGGCGTGGGCGTACCGCCACAGGAATTCACAGATAGGCTGCGCATCATGATGCAGGTCGACCGATTCTGAGACGATCATTCCAGCACGGTCCCAGCGGATAAGCCGGGCGCGCGATCCAGACAGTGCAACAGAGAAGTAGAAGCTGCGATGCTGACGAGCGCACGCAATGTTCATCCCCAGCCCTCGTTCGGCCCGATTTCGAGTTCGTTCATCGTAGATATTCAGAATGAAATCGTGAGCAGAGCGATCATCGCCTTGAGCTGGATCTGTGAAGGCGTCCAGACCAGGATGCTGCTGGACGTCAATATACAGGTCGGCGCAAGAAATAGAGCTCACGACTGTCGATTTTGGGTTCATCGAGCCAATATCTTCTTCGGAGAGGCAGGAAACATGGGGATTCATTGAACCTATCTCTCCGCGATTCACATCGAACGAGGTTGTGTCTATGAAGACAAATCCAGGACATCTTGGCCGCGACTTCGTGGCGCCTCTTCCAACACCATTGAGGGCAATAATCTGTACAAATTTAATATTTGTGATAGACAGAAAAATCTAAATACCGCACTAATGGTTCAATAATCTGCTGCCTGTGCTCAGCTTCTGCCGGCAGATCTTTGAATGCTTGCACAGCAGGGGGCATCGCGGACATATCAGGCTTCGGCAGGAATTCCAGAAACTTGTCAACAGGCATTACACCAATTATATAAAGGATTGGGAACAGTTTGCAAATTCACGATATCGCAGCTCACCTCGGTGACAGTACTAATGTTCTATGCCTCATCCATTCTGCACGGGTCGGATGTCCTCCCGCAGGAGAGCAGTGTGTCGTCGTTCACTCAGTGTTCTCGACGAACGCCTCGCGCGCAGCCTCGAGGAAACGTACCTCGCACCGCTTACGTGCAGCGCTGACGACGTTGGCGAGCCCTCACCCTCGCCACATGCCATCGCACATCTCCGCTTAATTGCGACCACGCCGTCCTTGTGCAGGTTCTTGATCTGGCCCGCGAAGCAAGCAGATCCATCGGACAGCTTGTGCTTGTACACTGCCTGGTGGCGACGCTAGCTACTTTCCCAGAGACTTCTACTGCGGGCAGTCGCTTTCATATAGTCGCTGGCGTGGGCGCATACCCGGCAAACCCACTGCACGACATGGGCGCAATACAGTCAGTAGTGACCCGTGGCAAGATGTTGCTCTATCAGCGAGGCGCCATACCTGGTATTGCTCGGTCAGTGATGCGACGTACCCCAAGAAACACGACGTATGTCGACATACTGATAACGACAGACGACGGCAGCACTAGCAGCACTAGCAGCACTAGCTCAAGACGGCGTCGGACAGCAAGCTTGGGCAAACCTTGGTGAGTTCGCGCGCGAGCAATACAAACGAGGATTAGTACTGTACAGGATCTCATTAAGGATGGGATCAATGACAAACCTAAAGCTCTGCCCACATACAGTCAACTATGGAGGCCCATCACTGCCTGCCGCTGTCGTTCTGACAGTACGCGCACTGAAATTTGAGGGATGCCCTGACGGAACAGCATCGAGTTGCCAATCGTAAGGGGCCGAGACCTGGAGAACCTCTCTCGCAGCCAGACATGAGAACTCTGCCAAACCCTTTGTTGCGTCTCATGCGCCCACTCGTAGAGTTTACACACGCACAGCAACTCGGACGTCTGAACAAAAGTCGTGGGGCGACAACCAGGCGGTGGGACTCAGAGTAAAGCCCTTACATCGTGCGGATATCCGAGCTTCACTATGGCTTTCATCCGTACGCAACATACGCTAAAAAGACCTCTTGGCGAGGCCTGCCTCCTGCGAGAGGTGGCAACTCTACCAACTCCAGATAACCACGACGAATAGACAATCCGACGTGCTCCGCCTGCCAAGACGTTGGACGCGAGCGTACGGTCTAGCTGCGCGTCCGACTCGGTGTCATGGTATGCATACAGCCCTCCGGCAAGCTGTATGCGCGCGTCAAATGACGAAGAGAGAAATGCGAAGACCATCTCACCCACCTTCCGACTCACTTTCTGGAGGGCTGTCTAGCACAGAGGGATATGTCGAATTCCAAATGCTCATCGTTGCCAAATATGCACAACAGTCCAGCTCCTGCCAGAGAGGAGACGGCTGCGATACGGGGCTCACAGACATGCCGAGATCTACCCACACGTGAAGACCAGTAGTACGTCTTCCCCCCGTCGTCTCTGGCAGACGCTTTGACCCCCGACGCAACTCCAGCGTTGACCCCGCCCTCGACATCTCCCGCCAAGCGGCAGTGTCGTGGGGGCAATACGACGGCGGGAGGCGAAATTGACACGGGAGAGTACCGTGGCGGCGGGAGGTCATTGATCATCGGTGTAACAGTTTGCAGGAGGAAAAAAGGAACTCACGAGAGAAAAATCAAACTTGGAAAGTCGATGATGCGGAAAGCGGCATTCATTTTCAGTTTCTGCGCCCTAGAGAACCAGTATCCGGCTAGGCTTGTCGCCCTCACGGCTGAAAAGACAGACAACGAAAACAGCACACCCAACCGACGATTGCTTTACCTGCGCCGACGTGTCAACTCGAGGATGACATGTCTAAGCACACGCCTGGCAACACCGCGGTCTCAGGGACCATAGCTACGCAGCTACGCACTGCTTTACCTGCGCCGACGTATGGCCCAGGTGGTCCACACGCCTCAGCACACGCCTGGCAGTCGTGCTGTCATCGTAGGTTGCAGGAGGTCGGACACTTTCGGACACGGTTGGACAAGGTCGGACATGGCCCGACACTGCAGTGGGCACGTGCAGATCATGGCGGTCACACGATCAGACGCGATCGCGTGCTGCGCGTTCACATCATGTGACCTCGCACAGGTGTTCGACGTTACTGCGTATATTGAACTGTGTGGTGCGTAAGCATATCATCGGGTAGTATGACAGAGCGTCGAGAGTCCCAAGGTGAGAACTGGTCGAGTAAACTATTTAAGACGACGAAATAGAATCGAGTTCGGTACAAAGTCGTCGGGTGAGGCCGACGGATGAAGTATTGGGGAGCCCACAGACACGGCGGCAAGCATGGGCGATCGCGACGGATGCCCCGACCGGGCACGCATGAAGGCCCTCATTCAGCACATCCCACATGCCTATATTACAGCTCCATTATGCTGTGTGTGAGCTCGAACATGCACCCTCGCTTCTTCAAGCCTCCCATACCTATAGGCGACCCTCGAAATCGCTTCCACCTCTCAGGAGGAAGTAGCTTGTCCCACGAAATCCATGCGATGATTTTTAATGGTGTGAACGGCCGATGGTGGCTCCCTTTTGGGGTGTGCTCCCCGTGTCTCAGGCGTTGACGCTGCAAAGCAGGGCGAACGACAGCGCCTGCCGCATATGGGCGCGCACGTGGAGGCGCGACGCGTCAATAAAACGCGTCAACAAAGGCAACGCGTCAACAAAACGCGCCAACCGAAGGGACGCGTCAACAGCGCAAAACAAGCCCTTTGGGCGCCCGAGCTTGCTTTAAATTCACCTGCCTTCGCCTGCCTCCTCCCAATGCTCCCACTTTTTTCCCACCGCTGCGATTCTCTGCGCTGGTCTTAGAGTGTTCTTGGAGTGCTCTTGTCGCTCGGTACGCGCCTCTCCTCTCAGGAAAAGCGCTATCCAGTGGGTTCGAAGGAGACCCATATCGCCCGCTGGGTGGCGCTTTTCCTACCTCTCATGCCTACGGAGTCCTCGCGGACGGCAGGCAGCACGAGCTCGAAGGAGACCTCTATCGCTCGCGCTGCCTGTCGCCTGCTGTCTCGCAGCTGTTGGCCCTTGCCTCTCGCTTGATTAGTATGCGGGGCTTATACCTTGTTGTGCAGGCTCTTGTATGGGCGCTGCAACTTTCACGGTGAGCCTGCTGGCTCCTCGGCTTTTCCTCCCCACCGACACTGTTGTGAAGCCCGGTTTGGGCTATCGTGGGAAAGCGTCCATGGGAGAGCGATTGGAGGCGGTCTGGAGGGTGGAAGAGGGCAGGGCTGAAGACCCGGGCCGCGCCAAACCTGTAGGTGCTTTGCAGGGCCCCCACAGGTGAGCCGCCTTCGCTTTTCCATTTCAACGCAGCTTTGCCAACCTTGGTTGTAGCCCGAGCGACAGCTCGAAGGTGAAATCCCTTCCGCGGGATATATCCAACACGACCCCAGCCCTGCGCGACCACGCAGATGCAGAAGCCGCCCTCGATGCCTCTGCCGGAGGTGTGGGCCCGCGCCACACTGCTCGCCGTCGAAACTATGTTGAGAGAGGGCGGTGGCTCGCGGGGTCAGCCGTGCCAACAAGAAGAAAGAAAGTGCCACACACGTGCAGAGCACAACCTCCCTGGCTCATCGGAAAATGCCCGGAGGTTACATCGGCAGCCGTGTCAAATCAGAGCCCCCGCTCCGGCGAGAAATCATCGGGCGTGCTAAGGGGTAAGTGGCCATCCCAGCGCATTTTAGCACGCGATGCAGTGCTCGGGACGATGCCGTCGGAGTCACTACATCCCCTTTGCTGTGATCAACGCCAGACACGGATACCCTGAGGCACAGGGGTTGAAGCAGAGTGTCTACTCTGCCCGGGCAGACTGATCAACCCTGGCGCGACGTATTGTGCAGAGCATGTCTACGAATGATCGTGTGTGGTGCGACGCTCAAGCGCGCGTCGCTGCAGGACGGCGCAGCGATCAATGTCAACGGCATGAACGCATCTGTGCCTACCCGGCTGTGGTAAGGAAGCATTGGTCGCCGCCTCCGCATTCAAAGTTCTTGGGGCGTCTCTCCGCCAGCATGATGTCGATGTCTCTGACGATCGTGGGCGGTAGGCGCGATCCTGACGATCATGTTCTTGCGCACGGCGGGCATCATAGGCCGCACGCATGAGAATAGCGGCCAAAGACAAAGCAGGCAAACCGCCCCTTACCCAATGCCGCACCATTGATCTTGTCTGCGGGACTTTATTGATCCCTTTGTAGGCCTTCATCGCCTGTGACGATCTCTCCAGTACGTGCACCGTCTTGAATTCAAGCCGAATGCCAGGTATTGGCCCATGGATCAAAGCAATAATGAGGGCTCGCACGAGTGCAGGGTACTCAGTTAAAAAGATCCTCGCTGTAGCGACCATTGTAAGCAAGCCATACAAATGGCCGACAAAGCAGTTCAGATAGAGCAAACAGTTGTAGGCTATACGGATGTAATTTAGCATGAGTTGCATCTAGAGGCCATCTTACTGCTTCTATCTCCTCTTCTTCGCAGCCTTTGCCCCTCTGTACGCTGGTACAGGAACCGGGCGCCGCTTAGCAGGAATGAGTGACATCGCCTCCGCAGGAGGTGGAGGGGCTTCGAACGCGGTGTATTCAGGGCCTGTCTGAAAGAGAAATTGAAGCTCCAGCCAGCACAGGCCAAAGAGGGGCGGCAGGACACACCTGCAATTCCGACTCACTGAACTCGGCGTCATAATGGTTCCACATAGAGCGCAAGTCCTTGTACGGCTCCCAGTCATCTTGATGATGCCCTGCGTCCAGTCCCCACTGGTAGTATCCTGCTCTGCCTGCTGCTTGTGATATCTCAAACATTCGTCCTTCAAGAAGCTCCAGTGCCTCTTGATCAACATCTTTGGCTTCGTGTGGACCATGGGCCATTGCTACTTGGTATGCCCATGCTTGTGACAGAATGAAAGCAGTCTGATCAGCAGCAGATCCAATGCTGCGAAATTCCGGAACCTGGGTGAAGTGGTCGCGCTTTCGGGAAGCTATTACCAGCGTGATTGCATGTGCGAGAGGGAAACAACCAATCCACAGATGCTACTGTTTTCGGGCACCAGGGACCTTGAGATAGAACCAGTTGTTAATGCGAGCTTGTTCTACGATGTCAAGATCCCCCGTATGCGGTACCATGCCGGAACGCACAGCGGGATGCTGTCGAAATCTGGAGTCCACTTCCGACGTCTTAGTCGGCTTGCCCAGAGATTTGTTGCCGGGTGATTGAACGCTCTTTGCGCCATCGGAGCCAGCATCTGAACGGAGGTACTGCAGCACAGGGACACTAGTGGAATCAACTTCTTCAGGACTGTTGAGAAGCGCAGAAAGAACGTGGATGTGCGGAGTCAATATCCGGTCAATTTCCTCCGTGAATGGGTACGAATCAGGCTCTGCAAGAACGTCTTCTTCTGTAGGAATCTGTGATGCATGCCTCCACTTTCCAAGCTGCATACGTACCGGCATTGGTACTATAGTCAGTGTCATATCATCTCCGGTCTCTTATTGATCACTCACCCTGATCTTGCGCCGCCTTTCTCGGTCATCCCACAGGTCATCCACTAGCTCTGCCTCCGGAACATATCTATGGCGATCTGGTGATGGCTGTGCAAACACACAGTGTCGCCACCAAACCACCCTCCAAGTTCTCCCAGCTGTCGAGGAACCCTCCGGCTGAATTAAGCGCACGGGATACCAGTATTCACCATGGCGAGCAAGTGCACCTTTGCCCGCTCTGTTTGTGTCCGCAAGTTCATCAGTAACAGAGTTAGTATCGAGGCAGGTACACGGACTTTAGCCGTTGAGCAGGCGGCGGAGGCTGTGGCCGGTCCTTTGCTCATCGTGTTTGGGCTGTACGCCTGTGGGCACGTGTCAAAATTCCATCAGCATGTTACTTATGACCATGCTGTTAGACATACGCTGGTTTAGAAGGCTGTCTGAGATGCGGGAAGCAATCTTCCAAAGTGCACGAATCACACTCAAAGCACTGCCCTCCCTTCAAATCACTGGCACGCCCATCTCGTTGGCATGCAATATGTGACCATTGGTCGCAGATATCACACTGTACTGTCTTCTGGCCATCTGCTAGCAAATTACCATCTCCTACGGCTCCACATCGACAATGAAAGGGGTATACTGAGACTGGCCTCTCTGTCGAACTATGTGGCGTCAGTGATGAGCGCGTTCCTGGGGCAATATCTGGAACCACAGCGGCATGTACAGAGATGAGATTATGGTCAGCAACAGTTTTAGATACTACGCACTGTCCGGGGTGTCGTTGTTAATTGCCGCAAGTGAAGCTTGATATTCCATCGGCACTGGAGTGTGCACTGGCACCGCGTTGGGCGCGTCAGCATCTGCTATAAAAGGTGTTCTACGACGCTTGTGTGACTTGTGGGTGATATTGCTACCCTCATGAGTTACTGGTTTGAGAATGTGGGTCGCTCTTATTGTGCAGCCCAATAATGAAATTTATTGCTAACACACCGTTGCTATTGTTATCGGCCTCATAGTCAATGGCATGGGGTCCCCGGAGACAACAGCAGTCTTCATCCGCAATGAGATGTACACCAGGCTGCTGCAACGTTGGAGTTACAATTTGACCAGGAAACTCGCCTGTAACTTCAGCATGATGTACGGGGAAATCGCCATGACTCAGAGAATTATGCGAAGAGTGAATGGATCCTCTCCAATCTGGAATAGTTGGGGTTGGTGAGATAGCTGCAGGGGGGGACTGACCCTCCGCATCATCTCTATAGAGGAAGTTGTAACCCATGGCTGTACAAATACTCAGCTGCTCCAATTTACCCCAAATATACACCATCTTCTCACCAGTATGCCCGTCGCCCAGTTCCTTCAGGACTTGAACACCGTTATCCAGTCCATGCCAGGACGGAAACTTCGTCAGTGCACAGGCCCCAAGCTGGCTACCTGAAGGTTTCTTCGAAGATCGTGCAGAAGACAAACGAGAAAGGTAAGATGCACCTTCATGCTGAGCTTGAGAAGAGCGGTCAGTTGGAACAACTTGATGAAGAAGCTCGCCGAGTCCTTCCCATGACGGAAAAACACCCCTTGAAGGGAAGATGAAGCCGTCCCGGTCGGATGCATTCCCTGCCGGTGAGAGTGCGTCTTTACCATTGTTTGTCTCGGCGTTCTTCGAATTGAGATCGCTATCGCTCCTCAATGGCCTAGTTTCCATTTTCACGAGGCTATCAGGCGGAAAGCTCGTTAGACATACGCCGAAGAGGACAGAGAACCAGATGCACCCTTGCAAATTTGCAGGCTGACCGGAATTGCTGGCTGTAGGAGAATCGAGAGTAGAACTCTGGGCTTGAGGCCCACGTGTTTCATCATATGAACAAGTCTGGTGGGAAGGCAGCGTCGTCAGCATACCCCTGCTGAAAATTTTGCGAAAGCGTTACACTATCAAAGGAAACTGTAGCCTGCTGCGTGCGTGGCTCGGATGAGGGTTGATCAAACTCCTTTCCAGGCGTACGCGCACTGCCCCGTAGATCAGGGCCTGCGCCTTTTCTCCTATGAGTTTTTCTAAAGAACACGCGAGTCGACTCGTGTGGGGGGGAAAACAGCCCTCGGCGTAAACTAGACCAAGTCGAGACCCGACCGGATGAGAAGGTATCAATAACGTCGAATCCAATTAATGGCGTTGCTTTGTCTTTCTCGTCTTGTACATGTGGCTCTGTGTTAGTTGACGACGCAGGCTCCTCCGAAGGGATGAACGACGCCTCTCTATTCACAGCACCAATGGCTAATTCGCCAGAAGATATAAGCGACTTCTCTTCATCCACCTCCATTTTAGAGGCTGTACCGGCACATCTGAGGCTCTCCAGTTAGCTTGACTTCTGCAAACGGAGACGACTGTGTCCAGTGTCAGGCTGGACATACCTCTCTTCTTCGTGTAGAGCACGGTGACGGAATGTTGCTGAATTGGGGATGTCCATCCGACTGAACCAATAGCCAGGTAGGGGTGGAGTTTCCGAGTACAGAATAAAGGAGGGCATAAAGTGAGGGTGCTGGAACGAGAACGATCTGCCCTCAAATTTCGGCGATGCCCTCATCGCGACGTCATCGACAACGGCGCTGTTGACTTCCGTGAAGGTACTGGAGCTGTCGAGCGCGTTCTCCAATAGCTGGTATCTATGCCATCTGTAAGCACAAATTGGTAGACGATATAGGATGGAGAACATACTCAGCTATTCCAGTAGTCATCAGCGTCGACTCCAAGTTACAGCGTGAATTTCCAGGGTCATCAGGGGGAAGTACCGGAAGCTTTCGCGAGGCACATTTGAAGCCAGACTTTTTCTGCGGTCTTCTAAGATACGCTTAGTGATATCGTACTTCGTAGTTGGCAGCTTGCATGCCCACCTATCGAGAGAGGAAGCGTCGACTTTATGCCTCTTACTGGAGATCTCCGTTGGCAGAGAATGTGAGCGCTTTCTCGGAAGCTTGACCCCAGCTCTGTACAGAGGACTGGTAAGTACTAAGGCCTTTGAGCAGAAAAGAATACACGGGAACGCACGCCAGAATACGTCCTTCTAATAGTGAATAGTTCTGCGGGTTTCCCAGAGGTTCTGCGGAATGTAGACACTTTCGACCGCCATGCACAATCCCGTCGGTGGGTTGAGGATAATGGCCGGAACGGCAGTATCTACTCCTGGGCACCGATGTAATCAAACAACATGCTCGCCTAACGAGTTCACCGCCTACCTCGTAGTAATGGTACCATGTACATTTTTTTGCCATGGTGGATTGATTACGCCAGGAAACGTGTGTGCTCTTTGGAGACCACCAGCAACTCTATGGCCTCCCTTCCGAGCTGAAGACTCAGCTATTGGATCGCACATAGATCCTGCGGCGTGCCCCTCCATCCAAACGAGTCAAGCTTGAAGGGCGTAGCACTTTAGGAACCGGTGATAATGGATGCAGGGGAAAGAAACATACATTTCTACACAAAGACGCGAAGAGACAAAGCGCCACCACTGCATGAAGGAATCTCCATGTTGTGGCCTCGAGGAGGCGTGGTGCTAAACACGATTAGGAGGGGCGGATCAGGCAGGAACGCACACACCTGGCCGCAGGGGTACGAGGTGCAAGTCAGACACATGCAAGAAGGCTTAAATTAAGGCTTCGGTCGGTCTATGCTCTGCGAGTGAGTCTAAGCGTCCGCAAGCCTGTCTGTGAGTACGTTTCGATGGGCGGGTACACGATTTCGAGAAATGTCGCTCATACTGTATGCATATAGCAAGCCTTGTGCAGATTTTTATTACCGATAATACTTAAGGCCCTCACTATGAGGGCGGCTGGGCGCGAACTCCTCTGCTGTGGGAATACCCTAGCAAAGGGGAGGCAGGCGAGAACGACGCTGACCGAGCAATGATTAATGAATACAAATACTTTCTACGTACCCTGCAGTGCTATTAGTAGGACTTCGAATAATTTACCAGCAATCGGGTTTACTGAGACACGCGGCTGGTGTCACGCGCTTTACAGAGACCTGTGACGCCTCAGTGCCCCAGATTTGTACCCGTCTAAGGTGCTCAGATTTTCGCGCATTTCACTACTAGTGAATCGTACAGGCAACGCGTGAACGAAGGCAGTGAGCCTTACAGGTAGACGGACGAGAGGATGTCAGGAGACGATGCCGTGCGAGTACGGCACGACCTACGTACCGGCGGTGCATCGTCGCTATAGTGCTGTTTGAAGCACACATGGTTCACAACCACCCACTCGCGCAGTGAAGGACAATGGCTTGACGTCGGCCTCTCACTGAGCGCATTTCTCTCGGTGAACGTCGTTCAACAACAGGCAATCTTCCGGTCTCTGACCAGTACTCAGTCCGCGTTATCGTGCACGACAGTGAGGAAAATGCACATGTTCTCAGGAGTCGAGCGCCACTCGAACGACTGCAGAGTCGGTACAATATTAGCCGACCGTACACTTACGCGCGATCTCGACAAACCACGGCCTAACCGAGGGGTTAGCATTCGTGCACGAACACCAAACCCTGTTCGTCGCCGCTGATTCTGTCCTTGTTAGATATCTCATGAGTGTCGACGAAAAATTCTACTTTCTCGACACCCATGAGATTGCATTGAATTTTGCAGGATCGGCTCAGATCTCCGCGTTCGTCACGCCCCCTATGATGGCTGGAGGCCATTGATCATTAGCGTAACAGCTCGCAGCAGGAGGAAAGGTACTTGCGAGAGAAAAATCAAACGTGCAAGGTACGTCGCCTTCACGGCTGAAAAGACAGACAACGAAAACAGCCCACCCAACCGACGATTGCTTTACCTGCACCGACGTGTCAACTCGAGGATGACATGTCTAAGCACACGCCTGGCAACGCCGCGGTCTCAGGGACCATAGCTACGCAGCTACGCACTGCTTTACCTGTGCTGACGTATGGCCCAGGTGGTCCACACGCCTCAGCACACGCCTGGCAGTCGTGCTGTCGTCGTAGGTCGCAGGAGGTCGGACACTTTCGGACACAGTTGGACAAGGTCAGACACGGCCCGACACTGCAGTGGGCACGTGCAGATCATGGCGGTCACGCGATCATGTAGCTTGAAGCTTTGAAGCTTTGAAGACTTGAGCACGGCCCACCATGGGAGGCGGCTTCACGCGCTTACTGTAAGTCGTCGAGTCCCCTTGCCTCCCTGGTTTTGGTGCGAGCTAATTCGTATCGCCACTAATCATCGCAGAAGTGCACAACCGCCGCACCTAGTGCCAATCCTCCGTTCCGATGCCGCGTCCAGGGCGCAACACTCGCAAGCACATCGCTCTCTCAAGGTAACGAGTTTATCTCATTCTTGTGGCGTGTTCCTATCCCTCGCTAAGCTAGATACTAACTGCCCATTTCTTTTTTTCCCTGTAGACAGATAGAACCCCCACCTTCTAGTCACTCTGGATGCACGTGTGCTCGTCGTGATTCCTCACCTCCGTAAGTTGTTCAGATGGGCTTCCTTTCCTATGCCTGAGGAAAACACGTCGTTCACAGTTTGTGCTATGTACTGCACTATCGCTCAGGTCCATTTTTCAAACACTGCCTGCGCTCGGAAAGTTCTAGCTACAGATATGGTCCGCGTGAGGCAATCCTAGGTACGCCCATGGCACGAGGGCGCACTTAGAGGATTGTGGAAGGGCAGACGCTGGATGACTGGCGAGGGCGCTCTGAGGACATCCTGTGTCATACTTAGGAGGGGTCAACAAATATTCGTTCCCTATGTACGCGACCGCCTACTTCACCCTCTAACGAATCTCTCCTCGTTCCAGCCATACAAAGACGGGAGCTTTTCTTGTAGTTCAAAAGCATGTGAGCTAGCCACGAAGAAGACGAAAGGTTACTTACATCCGCAACTCGTCGGGGCGAAACTCGGCACCGTGCGGCTATAAACATGTGAAAAACCCGAGTACTCGTGAACGTCGAAAGAAAACTTACCCTGTGCACGATCAGAACCTTGCGCGACATGTGTTTGGGAAGGGTTAAACGATACTTTGAGCCACGATTGCCGCGAACACGAAATCCAAGCTGTTTCGTCTGTGTGAAAACGTCTAGACGTATTCTAAGACATGCTTGTCATCAGCGAAATCGTTCCACTTGACACGCTGCCACAGAGTGGGATCCCGGCTCAAAACATTTGAGATCATCTGCATGGTGTTCAGCATGTGGCCCATCACATTCTGCAATTTATACTCACTTCAAAACAGCCTCTGTTCACGATGATGCGCGGATCCATTCAAGAAAAAAAAGCAAGGGAAGGTGCGCCTAGCAGAAGACGGAGAAGAGGATAGGACACTGTGGGCCCGCCACGTGTGTCGACCTCGGAGAATGCGTCAGTTTCACCCCGCCCAGGTGAGTAAGTAGTTGATACAGTAACAAAGCCAGGTAACCGTCGGTGGGACGCTACTCAACAGACTGAGCCCGAGCCTTTCGCTCTGTTGCTCTCATCGGTACAATAATCCAGCCTGAGGCGCAATATCACAAGGGACGTATCCCTGCGTTCGTGAAGACAGCACGGGGGAGCGAGAACCTGCCGTTGATTTGTCAGATATTTCTGAGCAAACGCACTGCGGACGAAACACTTGCCATGTGTAAGACGTTGCACCGTCGTGGTTACTGTGGAGATTATGTGGGAGGGGTCAGACATTGTGTGTAGACAACAACTGGGGATCTCAGGATCTTCGATGGTGAGAGATTATGGCGCACCTCTCAAAATTCACTGTCCATTGCAACGGCGCGTCGTGCAGACATCTGCATCTCGCGCAGAGATGCTGTCCAGATTTGACCGTAAGAGAGGCACAATTACACATTAAAGGAGGAGAGGGTTCACCCGTTGAAGGAAGAGAACAGTTCTGCGTTCGCGTTTTGATTGCCTCCAGGATACTTCCATGAACATCTCCATCTATAAGTAACGTTAGGTGGTCATCGTATAATCCAGAATGTAAGTACCTCCATCTCCTGCATGTCGACGACGCGATTCTCTTACGGAAACAACCCCCCCAGATTATGCTATTCTGTTGACTACAACTTTGAAAGTCCCGAGCTGCAGAGATCCTGATCTCGCCTGACCTCTCGTTAGCCGAGTCGATTCAAGGTGATGATGTGCTGCAATAATAGATGTGACGGATGCGGTGGTAGCAAAATACTATACGACGAAATCATTAGAAACTGGAAACCCAGGGAACCCCAGGCGATGGCTCGTGAGCAACAACTCTGAGTGACATTTTCGCAATAGAGTAATTGTCCCATATGGCATAACAAGCTTGAATACAGAGTCCAAGGTCGAACGTTACTTTACCCAAGCTTTACCTGAGCCAACATGTCGACTGGAGGGTGACTTGTCTAAGCAAACGCCTGGCAACGCCGCTGCCTCTGGGACCACGCATTGCATTACCTGTGCCGACAAATGGCCCAGCTGGGCCACATGTCTCAGCACACACCTGGCAGTCGTGTCGACTGTCGTCCCACAAGACCGACACCAAGGTCGGATCACGTCGCGACGGCGTGGCTGACGTCAGCGCTTGCTTTTTTAACCGTTAAGTATGAAGTTGTATTAATTATGAGTGTGTGACTGCGCCACTCATGCTCGCGTCGGACAGACAAAGATACTGTTTTCTTCTCTCTAATATTGGGAGGATCATTTACTGGGTGTTTGGCCGTTTCCTCCTGTAACTGTCTATCGCTGAATGGCATCTTGGACTCTAGTCATTCCTACGGCAGAACTCTCCAAGACGAACGTCAGACTTCCGTCACTTTGCTCGAAGAATCAACATGGCGAATTCTTGCATACCAAACGCTTGAGGGTGAATCAAGTGCAGCAGGGGGCCAACAGTCGCATTCCGTTGACGTCGGACGATCAACCTTGCCCTATCGACTTACGGGTGGGTGACCATGCAGGTGCCTTTTCGCACCCCCGTTTTATTTATCACCGCTCGCAGGTGAATTCCAGGGGATTTTTTGCTGTGCCAACAGACGGACTGTACCAGAAGCTCTACCGTGTGACCACGCCTTTGCCAGAAAAAGTGTGTACCTTGCAGAGTCGTGAACCCTTTGTGAACCCTTAATTCTTGACACTTCATTGTATCGCTCCGTTTGTGAGAAGTTTCGAGAATGGCATGGGTTAACTGCTTTGGATAATTCATCCAAGGCTTCGAGTGGACAGCGAAGCGTTCGGCGCGGTGTCGATACGGTCCCCGTGGCTTATACCTCTCGTCCCACACGTTTGCATCACCCTGCTTTAGAGGAAGTACGACAAGTATGACAAGAATCTTGGTTTAGGAGGCCCTAACTCATCATCCGCTCACCAGGATTCGACCGCACAGCAGTGTCATTCAAATTACGTGTTACAGGTGAATTCGGCTGAATCGAGGAATGATACGCCCACTTCTACGGTCACCGACGATAGACAGCACTCTAAGGAATTGGTTACTGACCCTGAGGTAAGTCTACCCATTTGACTTGTTCTCGCCGTATTAGCCAACAGCCCGTTGTAGGGACTATTCCTCATTCGCAATAAGCGGAAGATTGTGAACACGGACTTTCACACGGCTTGGTTTTGAACGTCGGGTCAAGCAGCTATCATCCGACCACCTCGCCTCTATTCAACTACTAATCTATCCTCTGGAGATCTCTTCATACACACCGTCACTGTCGATGGATTGGAAGTCGTTCAATTATGGGTGCTGGTGAAGGATTTATCGGATAGTAGATATCGTTGGTCCCCCGTATACAGGCTGCAGGAGTTGCGACATCCCTTTCTCCATGACCGAATGTTGGGATTCTCTGACAAGACGAAGGAGCCGTCCTGGATGCAATTTGACACGAAGCGACGCCGGAAATGGTCTCCGGAACTACTTATGCCAGTGGATTGACTGTCCTTATCGGAGTAGTGTGGTTAGGCCCTGATTGTGAAGTTCGAGTATCATCACATCTAATTCTCATTGTAGTATCATTGTTAAGTCTTGCGGGATCAAGTCAGAGTTTAAAATCGGAATAATTAGTACTAGCGACAAGAGAGCCTTCTCTGCGACCCAACACCCCTGCAATGCCGCAAGTTCACAGCCGTGCTTAGTCAATCGCCAGTAAGTAGAACTCTGTAAAGAGGTCAAGGGACGGTAGATGTCGCAAAAAATGTGCTCACGGTATTCGACAGTGGAATTGGGCGGAACCCCTTCGGTTCCTTTCGTACCATAACCCAAAGCGGGAGGAACGATGATCAAACGCTGGCCATTAACTTTCATGCCGATAATGCCGTCCTCAACTCCTTCATGGCGTACGTCAACATCGGCGAAGCAATCCGACAAAGCAGGGTATTATTACCTGGTGGAACGGCGCCCTCGCCAACAGTAAAAATGTACTGAAGAGCAAATATTAAACACATCCGTCAAAATGCTTCACGTAATACCCACAGGATCACCATCAGTGTTCTTGCTGAGAGGAATGGTTGATCCGCGAAGGGTCTCGATGTATCGCACGGTGACTGTGTCCCCAATAGCCACACTGGACTCACCCTTACCAGCATCGTACTCGCGAACTATGACGCCTCCGACGAGAGTGACTTGCGTCGTGGCAGATGCAGATTGCTGTATTTCCACGATATCGTCGCCACCGCTGTCACCGTCTTCGTCGTCATCGATGACGGTGATATGACTCGTCACAGTCGACTTCTTGTTGGGCAATGCGGATTGGCACGTAGCTGATGGAGTAAGACGTTGTAACACAGGGCTTGAAATGTTCCCGCTGGACTTCATAGGAATGGCCGGCCTACCTGTCTGGGCAGCCGCAGGACTGCTGCCAGGCGCTTTTCCTTGACCATCTTTAAGCGCTGTGATTGGCAAGAATCCAATGAGAGCCGTTATCCATGATAATTGCGTTACGGATTCCAGACTTACCGTTTGCAGACACAGTGCGAGCACGTTTCTTGGCGTAGGTGTATTTAGGGCCTTTCTCGGCATTGCGTTCTGAAGAGAAGGGGCTAAAAACAGTAGTGATAAGAACGAGAGACTCAGTATATACAAATTATCACACACGGGCGGTGACCAGGTGTCTTACTCGGAGGATTATCTGTTGCTAATCAACAGCTCAGCAGTAAATCATCATCGCGGCGTGACGTACCCAGCTTTTCTTGTGTAAGAGACTTAACGTCCTTTGAAGCAAGGTAGGACGCCAACCCTTGGGTTGCTCCTGAACGTTCAGGTGCCCGTGCCTTCCCCTTGTCGCGAGTAGACGCGGACTTTAAGTCTAAGAGGTATGCATTAAACTACTAAACACGGGTTCGCACTCTCTAGACAGACCTTCGTGAGCTGGAGACTGATCTCGAGCTCGTTTCCTAGCGAAGTAGCCCGCATCCTTTTCGGCAACGTCTTCCTGTGCAGATCTTAAAATTTGGATGAGTGGGCGAGATCTGCCTCGAAGAAAGAAACCACCTATGCCGCAGTTGCTTGTACATGAGAAGCAGACTAGTCAAGATGGTGTACAATCCCACGCGCAATTATTAGACATACACAAATAATTCCCCAACAAGCAAATTGCACTGAAGGGTTGGCATTGATCGAGGATCTCTGAACAATGACCAGGATGAAACACTCACTTATTACCGATAACCTCAAACACGACTCTTCCTCTCTTCGGCAGCTTCAAATCCAATACAGACTGTTCTACCTTCATGCATATTGTAGTCAGTAGCACGTTTAGGATGGTTTTAAACACATATGGACCTGGCCTGTCGTTAGCGAGCACACAGTAGTATCGACCACGTCTTTGTTGCCGGAGGTGAAAGTCATCTTGAGAAAAGTGCGACCACTTGCGTAGGGACCCAGTTGCTCTGCTAAGCTAACGTTGGTGATGTGCAAATCAGATATCTCTGGAATAACGGTCTCGCGAATATTTGGTCGGACGATGGCACCCCTGCTCGAGGCATCAGTCTCTTGTTAACTTGGAGGAAGACAATCTAGGAGGTTACCATAGCGAACCATATCGAGTCATGTTGAGCGATATTCAATAAACAGACGGGGTGCAAAAAGATGCTGCACATGTAGGGGATGTATAGGAGATGTATATAAGTCTTGAGGACAAAGGAAGTCGAGGCATCAGGCGGGCTGGCTGCTCCATTGCAACGCAGCAAGCACACCGAACACCTGCTGGCAGATCGATCCCAGATGCCATCGCAAGCACCTCATGCAAAGAGAGCGGACCGGCCTGTACCTTCTCGGCGGAGACATGGTCAGGCCATCAAACATACAACGTCTTCGACTTGTTCACTGCTGAGTCAGACTACATGGCAGCCTGAATGCATAAACGTTGATTAGTTGCGGGATCTGAAGGCAGCCCAGTGAATGACATACAGTATATATGTATAGAACGGAACGAAATGCTAACAGATGCATATGAGCGTTGAACTGATACGCAGCAATAGGCACGACCCACCTGCGATTCGATTCAAATTATACAATTCAGAGATATTCCAAAGGGACGATGCATTGTAAGCTAAGCAGGCATATTTCGTTACACGCTACCTAAGACTTGGAATCCTTCATGCTCAAACTCCGAGAGAAGCACCCTTGCAACATTCCACACATACAAGAGTAGACCCACCGTAAGAATTAGTACCGCACTGACCGATACAACGACTGGACTCGTCTGGGCATAGAAAATTATTACCGAGTATCGGCAAACAAAAACCATGAGACCACTTACCAGGACTTCTGCTGCTTGCAAGGTCATTGTATGGGTGATCCGAGCTAGATAATGTGAAGCCTCGGCAATGAGCGATGGAATGGCGTAGAAACCGTCGATGAACGATGAAACGCTGCGCGTGAAAGTCAGATAGCAACGAAAGAGTAAAGAAAGTTGTAGGACTCACGCAACCTCTTTTACGGAAGACCAACTCGATATACGAACAACAGTTGTGCCCAACGACTCAACGACTTGCCGCCGAAAGAATACCGATAGCAATACATTCCGCAGACCATTTTCTGATGGAGTTCTAAGACACTCCAGGACGATGTCTTTCAGTCGGGTAATGCGTCTCTTGAAAGCATCTCGAAGATGGGATACCTCCTTACTAGAAAATGAGAGGAGAATAGCCTGCGTGGTCAACAAAGCAGGTGGTCAATGTCAGTAAATTGCGTTCAAGGGGAATTATTCACCAGTCCGCGCGAAGGCACGACTGTTGCCGGATTGTCCGATTTCATCGCAGTCCCTCCGTTTTGCAACAAGTCGTTCAATCTGTAGATTGAGACCTCCATGAGTGCGAACATAACTTCTCCGCCTGAAACGATTGTCAACAAAATAGAGAAAACACGAGCTCAGAGAACGCACTGAACGCTGCCGGAGACTTTGAATCACCTTCAATGGATGAAGCCTCAAATCGTTCTACGCGGCGTATAGCCTGGAGCCGGTCAAAGAGTGTATGTGGTCCACACGTGTTGCTATCCCATTCGTCTAAAAGGGCGAATATAACTTGGTTCATCACAGTTTTGAATTGTGTCGTCGCAACTTCCAGGAGTAAAGATCGGAGCTCGTCGACCTGACCACCCGGAGGTGCTACAGTATGGCTGAAAGACAAATGAGGAAGTGAATGGAATATATTCTCGATCTGAGCAAACAGAACGGCATCATCCACAGCATCCAATGGGACACTCATGAGAGTATGGAGTTTCACCTGCGATGTGAACGGATGACGATGATAGAGTACGGGAAGTCAAGAAGGCGGAAGGTAACCATGGACGGCATTTCAAGGCGTACTCGTTCAATGAGGCGTAGATCTGCGATCCTACTACAACGTGCACCCGCCGTTCCGCCCAGCCGGATCCAGCGTCATTAGTATTATTAAGGCAAATTCTTCATGCAAATGAGTTCTTCGTGGTAACTGCGTTGTGATGCTGTGCATTCCGATGTGGGGTTTCAGCGTGGTGTAAGAATAGTTTACTTGAATTGCGGAGGGCACACTGTAATACGCATCAATTGGCTGTCGCAACTCCGACACTCATCAGTCCTCAGGCCTCAGGCCTCAGCTGTGGCGCTCTCGTTGTTGAGCCCGGGTCGCTCTTCCGCAGTGAATGTCCTCTTGAACTTGCTCCTAGAGCACTTGCTCTGCAGTGCATCTCAAAAATTTTGCGTAGTCAAACTACGAACAAATTGCTTTCCAGAATATCCCGGGCTCGGCATCGTCCGGGCCAAATCGTGTACTACGGGCGCGTAATCAAGCATACTTTATAACCCTACCTCTCCCCGCTCAATAAGGGCCATAGTCTGCGTGCGGGAGATTAGCGCGTAATCAAGACTGCGGCCGACTCATTTCCGACAAGCTAAGACGGGCCTAGGGCAGTGATCACGATATACTTCAATCCGTTAATGATTTCGGGCCCACGTGCGGCGTTTGGACTCCTTTGTCTGGCACAGGCCGGAAAACATGCAGCTATAGCCTCATATATAATGAGTTAACCAACTTGCAAGTCTGAAACCAATATCTTCCCCGCACGCCCTGACTTTGCCTATACGGTCTATACCGACTCATCCACCTACTGCCGTCCATCATGGATAACCCTCGACGGTTTGGTCCTGGGGAGTTTCTCAAGGAGCATGCTTCTTTCAGTGAACGCGAACAGAAATCCTCCAAATCTTCGATATCCGTCAGTAGCCTGTTCCCATTAGAGTACCGCTGAGCAGCATTCACCCTACGGTTCACAGGAGCTGCGGACTTTGAAGCTCGCACCTGAATCCCCTCCTGACTCTCATGGGGAGGATCTGCGGGTGAACTGCTTGGACATCAACCCGAACAATGGAGGTAAGGCATACTGTCATAGCATGTGGTTCTCAAGTTGATATGATGACAGAACGTCTAATTGTGAGCCAGAAGCACTCTTCTCGCCCTTCCGAGAAGCATGCTCAAGCTACGAGTGCTACCGCAGTGAGTCCTTTACCTTGCTGCTATATTCACGTAAGTAATCCGGATCCAAGGCATCTGTGCGCTCTCGTTCTCCCAGTCCGTTGTTGAGGGGCTATAGCCCCATCTCTGCCGATGCCAATTTGGCTGCAGATTTTGTCGATGACGGCGATGCAGACAGAAATGCAGAACCGATGCTCCTCAGCCGACAGACGAGTGCTGACTCTCGCGAAAACTCCGATCACTTGGCACCTTTGGTCATTCGTCTCCTAACACCGCTTCTATAGCTCCTCAAGCTCACGGTACGACATGCGCTGTCCGCTCTGATTGTTACTGTCTTGGTCGATTTCGCTATGAAATTCTCGTGTTTTGACAAAGCCTTCGTACCAAGTATTTTTGAGGACTACATCCCGAACATGTGGAGCTGTGCATCTTCTACGGCGGATGCCAATAGCTTTAGCCCTCCGTTCACATACGGCACTTATCCGGTGACAACTCCACGACATTCGGTTTGCTTCGACGGACGACTTCAAGGTTCGCCTGACTATGCCAGTTATGCCATGGGCGCAAGACCTATCCAGGCCATGATTTCCGCCTCCTATGCGTTTCCTGAGCGTGCAGATATTGCGTTCATGAGGCGAATTTTTAGTAGCCGAGGCGTTGTGCCACAGCCTCCGGCTGTTCTACTCTCAGAGAGTGTAGAACCTGGTAAATGTTGGCCTATGGCTGGATCCAGCGGATATATCGGCATCAAGCTCTCATACACTATCTTCGTCACCAATGTTACGGTGGATCATGTCCCTACTACTTCACTGCGGGATGTACGGACTGCTCCTCGGTCTCTGCTGCTGTGGGGTTTGGCGCAGGATGAATCGGTGAAACGGGAAGCGCTAGACGTCGAGTTGTTCCAGTCTTTACCGGCTACGCTGAAGGAAACTTCCCTCAGGGATACACCCTCATTCTGCTGGGCAGTTTGCAGTATGATGCTTTGAATACTCAGCACATGCAGAACTTCGAGATTGCTGGACGATCGCATGGGATGCAGGTGGACACTGTTGTCTTTCAGGTCATCGATAATTGGGGCTCAAAAGATTTCACCTGCCTGTACCGACTGGGCGTCCATGGAAACTTGCAATGAAAGATGGGAAAGTAAGTCTTTGCATGAGTATATCTGTTTTGTCTTACGAGTAGGTTTTCCCAGGTCATCACTTAGTGTCCGCTATTCCTGTCATGGAGGCTCGGCTATTAAAGTGGTGGTTTAACATACAATTAGATCGCGGAGGGTGATCGCCTTTGAGATAGTGGGAGAAGGGGTGTTTGGTAATCTACTGAACTAGGCATCGGCTGTGGACCTCGCATATGCATGTTTAGCGAACCCAACAACCTGCGCGAGTGTGTGCGACGTCGTATATATAGTGGAAAAAATTACTGTAAAATGCGACGATCTGTTGAGCATATTACATTTCAGAGACAAGTGATAATCAGAGGTGTACCCGATCCAGAGGAAGGACATGGATGAGTGCTCTCTCCGTCTTTGCCGAAGCGTAAGGGGTGAGCGCGAAGTGGCAAAGGATGTCAGATGCAGCGAGTAGCTCTGCTGAAGTTTCGATTTCGTTGTAGTAAAGTCTACCTCCGACATAAGGGAATGCACGATAAGGATCGTGGATGGCATCGCCCAGTGCTCGGTATCTTTGCACCACAAAAAATGTCCGCGTTGTTCCTTGGGAATCCTTGTCATCAGCGGTATGCGTGAATATCTTGGTGATTCTGGCGGGAGACCAGTTCAAGGGGAGATTTCCAGTGACGACGTAGCTATCGCGAGGGGAGGACTGGAACGTAGTGAATTTGACACCATCCCATAGAAACTTATCTTCGATAACACCTTGTGGCCTGACACCTCGAGCACTTGCGCGGCCGAAATGTTTGTCATAGTAGTCATTCAACAGGGCAACTACAGTTGTATCCAGCCTTTGCCTTGGCGGTAAAGTCCGCTCCTGCGCCTGATCCTCGCGCAATTCTAATCCATACGGAGCTAATCCCTGAACAGCTTTGGCTTCAAAGGAGAGCATATCGGTGAAAAGAATGCCACGTGCACCTAGATCAAAATATTTCTTGAAGGCCGCAGCTATGCGCTTCAATGGAGACGAGACGGCATATGTTTGTATGATACTTCTGAGCCGCTGTGCCATGCAGAAGCGCTCGTACATCGTCTGCTCCATTTGTCCTGAGTAATCGAGAGTTCAGTGTTCATTCCTGCAATGGATAAAGCACTGACCAAGCTTGTTGTTCTTGTTGATTTGCTGAAGAACATGGTTCACCCGTTCAAACACAAAGGTCCAAACTGAATGAGTCGGTCCAAAAGTGCATAATTGGTCAACGAGATGCACTGCCAAGTGGTGGTACGGTGTTAGGCTGACGTCTGGAAAGAGAACAAGGAGCTCTCGGAGGTATCGGAGATAATGGATTTGGTACTGCCCGATCCGCTCTGGGGAGGTGGCTCGCATTGTCGACAACTTCATGGCAGTAACTGGATCCATAAAATTCTCCAGCAACTGGTGGTGTCGATTTGCAGGCTCAAGGGGTCCCCACAAACGACCAAGCGTGATCACTAAGTGGATCGTGCAGAATGACCGCCATTGGTCTGCAGTTATTTTCCCGTGGCGCCCATCGCCTATATGAAAAGGTGCTGGCAGTATCCAGCTAGGCAGGACAGTGGTGTCCATGTCGTCCCAGATTGCTTGAAGCCGTTCCTTTCCAAGGACTGTGCTGGCCTTCGTTTTTGACCTAGCGGTCCTAGCTGCAGTGAGTCGTTCAGGATCTGGTACGAGTATCTTTCCTTCCCGGTCAGCAAGACCAGTCTGGATACGCTGTTATTTGCATGAGTATTACCTTCACTACTAACGTGAAAATTCACTCACCCATGCACCGAGGCGCTCAACAAGTTCCTTCTTAGTCAATTTCTCCAAACCTCTCTTGGATTCAACGTGTAAGTTACAAAGCGCAAGGAGTAATGGCTTTGTTAATTCGCTGAGAGCCGTGGTGGAAGGTGCAACACACAAGAATTCCTGTGCGGCATCCAGCTGTTCAGGACTTGAATCACCGGGTAAATCCGCAACCTCTGGGAGCTCCCCGGGAGCGGGCTCTTTCACTAACTTTCCACTATCATTGAACCACCCGCAGCTGATTCGCTACACAATTATCGTGAGTTGACATGGAACGAATAGATATTACATTGACTTACGTGCTGTACCAACCGCTTCATCAACACAGCCTTTCTCCCTGCCGGCTCGATGGTAGCATAATCTATCGCTAAGGCCCTCAGGATCTCAATGGGAAATTTTCCGAGAGCTGTCTTGGAGCCTGTACGAAAGGCGATGCGTGCACGGTCCATTTCATCTTCGAAGGATTCGGCACTGCCGTCATCACTAGGTTCTAGACCATCTCCATCCATGAACTTCACATCCATTCCCCAAATGACTCGGCAGTGGCGCTTGAGAATCGCCTGAAGAAACGCGTGCATAGTATCGACCATGGTATATAGCACTGGTTTCCAATACGGAAGACGCAGAAGCTCGGAATACCTGACCCCATGATCAGAAACCAAGGTGTCGCGCTCTTCCTCAGATTGCGCCTTGCGCCATGCGTCAGCCCAGTGTTGATGTTCTGCATCGCTGCGTGGTCTCCAAGTGGATGGATCAAGATTCTTAATATCGTGCCGGTGCAGATGGCAAAATGAGCAGAAATGTTTTAAGGTGCTAAAAGACGCAAATCCCGCCACTTGACGAGCTGCAGGCAAGTCACAGATGAGAGGTACCACTGCGCAACGAACAAGTCGGCCCGTAGGATGCTGAGGTGTGCTTGAGTACCATACTCCGGGGTCCCAAAAATCGAGTAGGTCATCCACAAGAGGCCGAAGTAAGTGATTGATCTCATGAAGGGATGGCTCTGTCGGACCAGGTATAATGCCCACTAGAAACATGTTCTCCATGCGATACCTATATTCGCGAGGAAGATTGAGACAGACCATGTAAATACCTGTACTGGAGACCCGCTTCCCCACGGCTTTGTTGGAAAAAGGGTTGAAACCGTCCATGGCAAGGCTGAAGATGTAACGGCCTTCTGCGCCTTTGGCCATCACAAATTGCTCGCCATCCGGTCCCCTGAACGATTGCAATACTTCGCCATCCCAAACGTCATGCATGGTACTGTCAGTTCCAGAGGTCTTGGCATAGACATCGCGGTCCATTAACTTCTCCATCCCAGGTCGACACATCAGTTCTCCAACCCATTGCTTCAAGTCGTGGTAGTGAAAAGAGCGCGATGGGAAGGTGAATGTTCTCCCTTTGATGGTCTGCTGTTTGCGAAGCTTGCCCTGACAAGGCGTACTCGCGGGTGTGTCGCAGAACGTGCATAACTCAGGACAGGAGTTGGGCAGATACAAGGAATAGCACCGCGGGCAACAAACAAAGGTTTTTGTGGATGGCTGAAGGTTTAGGGTGTCGATTACAGTGCGAACATCGGCAGGGATAGTATTCACAATTTCACGAGCTCGTGGAGAGATGCCCTCATTGAAAGACAAACACAGTTCGACAATCAACTGGAGGCAGCTAAGTGCGAAGCCGGATTCTTTCGTGGACAGATGGCATACGAGGAAGAGAACTGCGATAGTGATGTAACACGCAATGGAAATCACATGAGCGTTCTGCATCGGTGGCTTCAGAAAACGAGCTACAGAACAAAGTTAATTCGATGTATATTCGTGTAAATGGATTTTCGAACGAACCTGTGGAAACAGAAAACCTATCATGTTGAGCTGCAGGCCCTGCCGGCGGAGTAGTCGATATCGTCGGAGCTGCCCGTTGTAACTCCCATGCGCGTCTTTTGAGACCCTGAAGACGATCCCATTCTTTCAAGATCTCGTCTCGAATTTGTTGTTTCACGAAGGCTGACTCCATATCATGCGTCCGAATACCTTCGAGTCGAATCAGGTGGTTCATCAACCAGGCCTCATACTCGAGGATGGGCATATTATCCGGGATGTTGTACCTCAGGCTGAAGATCCCTGCATTCACCTCGATAGCCTCTCCAGTCTCGGAACGTTCCAGAGGAGCCGGCAGAGGAGCGTCAGCATCAGGAGGTTTCTGGAAGACGACCCTATCTGAGATTGTGATGTGAGGCTGACTATGCTGGTGGAAAAGGTCACGCAGTTGCAAAAGCCGATCTAACGCGCTCGCTATCTTACGAGTACGCTTCTCGCTGTCTGTGATTTTCCGTCCGACTCCTTGCGAGGCTTCGGAGGACGATTGATCGCGATCATGTTCGTTATGCTCCAGAGAGGGACTTTCATTGCTGTGCAGCAGGAGATTCGATGAGGAAGTATCGACTTCCTCCGACAATGACAGGTGTTGGTCCGGTCTGCTAAACGGATAGGGGGGAGGAAAATTGTCCTCAACCAAGAGCGAGACAGATGTAGAAGCTGAAGGATGTGTGCTCCAGCTTGGAGCAGTGGTTATCGTGCCTCCGCCACCACCGCCGGGTAGATTCTCTTGTTGCGACCTCAGATTGGCCGCCCTTAGGTCCTTCTTGCGATGATCCTGATATTCAACCTCGGATACGAATTTTCCTTGCACTATTCGTCCAGTGGCTGGATCTTCTTGTGTCTGGCCTCCGCATCCATTTGTAGTACATTGGCAGAGTCGACCTGTGCTGCGTTCAGGAGGACCACGACCCCATGCACGTTGCATATTGGCTATCGAATTTGTCAGTTGGCCGGTTCACACCATGGACAAAATGCAAGAACACACATTATGGTAACGGCAATTCCGATAGGTCAGAAAGGATGCGGGGGTGGCAACGATGCGACTGTACGCCGAGGGAGGGTTTACGCACAGCATAGGCCCCCTTTGCACGTGGCTGGATGACAGATGAGTAGTCAGCTAAATCTACTACTTTTCCCTGTTTGAACGTGAATATCTTACAATTTAGAGGCTGAGTGAATTAGCAATCAGCACTAGCGTACATGTGAGACCACCGGGAGTGGGCACACTTCAAACTCTTTGATCGTTAGCGTCGCCCTCCGAGTCACCCAATATTCTCACAATACAGTATGTACGTTGATTCTCATACGCATCTTGGATAGTTCATTTCTCAGATCTCAGTCCGATTGAATAACCAAGCACCCAGACAGCAGCGTAAGCGTTAGGAATCCTTGTGACTACCCTATGAGGAATGCTTAAACAACGTATTGCTCAACTACATACTAATAGAATGGTATGGTACTAGAACGTCCAAGTGGGCACGTGATGATTTAAACAAACGCACGGTCAAACCCATGCGTCTGCCAGACACGGATATCCTGAGGAACGAAGTTGAGCGTTGAAGCAGAGTGTCAGTCTGTCTTCGGGATACTAAAGTGCACTCTCATTCCATCGGCGTACCTAGGATTGCCTCACGCGGACCATATCTGTAGCTAGAACTTTCCGAGCGCAGGCAGTGTTTGAAAAATGGACCTGAGCGATAGTGCAGTACATAGCACAAACTGTGAACGACGTGTTTTCCTCAGGCATAGGAAAGGAAGCCCATCTGAACAACTTACGGAGGTGAGGAATCACGACGAGCACACGCGCGTCCAGAGTGACTAGAAGGCGGGGGTTCTATCTGTCTACAGGGAAAAAAAGAAATGGGCAGTTAGTATCTAGCTTAGCGAGGGATAGGAACACGCCACAAGAATGAGATAAACTCGTTACCTTGAGAGAGCAATGTGCTTGCGAGTGTTGCGCCCTGGACGCGGCATCGGAACGGAGGATTGGCACTAGGTGTGGCGGTTGTGCACTTCTGCGATGATTAGTGGCGATACGAATTAGCTCGCACCAAAACCAGGGAGGCAAGGGGACTCGACGACTTACAGTAAGCGCGCGAAGCCGCCTCCCATGGTGGGCTGTGCTCAAGTCTTCAAAGCTTCAAAGCTTCAAGCTACACGATCGTGTGACCGCCATGATCTGCACGTGCCCACTGCAGTGTCGGGCCGTGTCCGACCTTGTCCAACCGTGTCCGAAAGTGTCCGACCTCCTGCGACCTACGATGACAGCACGACTGCCAGGCGTGTGCTGAGGCGTGTGGACCACCTGGGCCATACGTCGGCGCAGGTAAAGCAGTGCGTAGCTGCGTAGCTATGGTCCCTGAGACCGCGGCGTTGCCAGGCGTGTGCTTAGACATGTCATCCTCGAGTTGACACGTCGGCGCAGGTAAAGCAATCGTCGGTTGGGTGGGCTGTTTTCGTTGTCTGTCTTTTCAGCCGTGAAGGCGACGTACCTTGCACGTTTGATTTTTCTCTCGCAAGTACCTTTCCTCCTGCTGCGAGCTGTTACGCTAATGATCAATGACCTCCAGCCATCATGGCACCCTCCCACCGGTGCCCTCCCACGTCAACTTCGCCTCCTGCGGTCGTATTGCCCTCGCGTCACTATCGCTTGGCGCGCATCGTCGAGCTGCACTGCCTGCATGGTGGTGGATTGGACTCTTCATGCGTGTCGTGTTGCAGACGATGCTAACTTTGACAGATCTCACACCACAAAGGCAGCAGCAGCAGCTGCGGCCATGAACGCTGCTGTGCATCACAGCGTGCTCCAGACATTGTGCCGGATAAGCATGTAGCATAGACATTTATCAGTAATACAAATGTGTGTATACTACCAAACACTGTAGCGATTCAGGATGGGTTTGTCTGAATGTAGAAGAAGGTCTTCGTGACTTTATTCTACGTTTCCGTGCACGCGTAACCTATAGAGTCATGAAGTCTGTCGAACCCCAACTATCCTTGACCTCGAACACCACGTTGGCGACCTTCCATCCACGAGCTTGTCTGCCGGCAAGGAAGGTTTGAGTACGCTCTGCGTTCCAGATGTTGTACTGGAAATCCGCTAGAGGTACGTCGGCAAAGCCAACTGGAAGATTCTTTGTCAATGACGACGAAGGGGAAAGGGAGGGGCCGCGGTCGAGTAAGCCGATAGTAGCGATGCTTCCTAAGGATGAAGATCGTTCTGCCAACCCCCACAGTACGAACCAGGGTGGGGCCGAACAAGAATCACCAGCTTGAGTGAGAATGTGATCGACCGTGACATTCATAACATACACCCGATCCGTGAGCCTGATTCCGATGTACCCACGGGAACCAGAATGGGCCAGCAGCTCCCGAGATCACCATTGAGAGAGGTAGCTGGAGGTTTAGGAGTGATGTACGGACGCCCAAAGAATCGTCTATAGAAAGCGACATCCGGGCGCTGCGAGGCGATGTAGGCGGGGGAAGTTATTGATTTGATAGGTCTCGTACCCGCTGCGCAGCTTGCAAAGTCTCGATAATTGATTGCATCAACGACCAAACTTTCTGATCGCGAGGCAGGTTGTGGAGGACTAGTCCGAGGACAACAACATTCGTACGGTATGTAGTCCTGCAAGTCTTGTGGAACCGGTGCACTGTAAATGCAACAAAGCGGAGAGCAGAGATACCAAGAGCAGCGATAAGAATTGCTGACAAGGCATGCGACATGAACCGCTTCGCAATCCACGACACTGCAAAGAGGAATTGATAAATGAATGAGGGAAACAACCATCTACGATATCCAGTTAGCGGATATTCGTGTCAACATAAGAATCAACACACCCAACCCTTTCAAGTGTCGCCTGGTGTTCCTTGTCGTCGTTTGCTCCGGAAACTATGAACTCCCGGCCTTGACAGCCGTTCAGGGATGCTGGGAGAACCGGCACCTGAAGTTAGACATTAAATACTGAGGGGTCAAAGACTGATCTTCTGAGATGCGCCTCGCTCTCTTCGTCGCTTGCCTTATCTTCGGATCCAGTCAGTATGAACGAAGCCCTCTCGTGATGCAAGGGAAAGGCATCTAGAAAAATGTTAGTCGTAAACTTGAGGGTATGCTTGAAAGTAGAATGATACCTTGTTCAGATAGAGATTCGTTACCAAGCTCAGACGAGGTTTAAGACTCCTATTCCAGAATACCAGCCGACTGTCAGAGTCCATAACCACGACAATCTACAAGTTACAGATCTGGAAGTTTACCGGGACCGCGTACTAATGTGATAGCGAAGGACGGCGCTTCCCTGAGAAACTGTTCTGGTCCCGGACTCTTCAAAGTATGTAGCATCGCTAGGTGGTCGAACAGGTAGACTGGGCGAGCGAACAGGTAATAGTTGCGGGAATGATGAATCAGATGGAAAGCTTGGCAGCAAAATAAACCCGAGGCTCGGTGGCCGTGTAAACACGTCACAACTCTTCACAGATCGTCGCGATAAGGCAGGGAAGACAAAGGAGAATCATCAAGAACTCCCGAAACCTGCAGGGCAACGTTTGAGTAGATCTCCGTGTGGCACGAGAACAACGAACCTGGCAGTTGCCGGTGAGCGCTGGTGAGCGTACAACGGCAGTCCTTAGTCCCAGCTCAAAGCTCGGCCAAATCCGAATCTAGCAGTTCAGTGGCATTTCAGGCCTTCAGGACGAGAACTGTCTGATATTCACACATATCACGACGCGAGTCTGAATTGTGCATGCAAGGTACTAAAATTCAGTCCGCGACAACGCGCGGCAGCCACTCCACACATTCATGTCCACAGATCGCAGGCGCCGTGTCCCCATAAGCAGTGGCCCAGTTTGCCTCTACTCCACTGTTACTTATGATCAACGACAGCGACTGTCGAGCAATGTCGAACACGGTCGAGCACAGTCAAGCAAAGTCGAGGCAAATTCGAGCACTGTTACGTCGTTTTCCCCGGGCCGCGACTATTAATTTGGTGCGAAGCGCCAAAATTGTACCCAGTTGTGTACCCAGTTGCATCGGCGAGAACGTCTCATGAATGTTGTCAATGTTCTCCATCTTTCGGCTGGCCTAAAGCCTAGGCCTATGCCCTCACGCATGACGGCTTCCAGCTTTCGTGTTTGCGGTATTCCACCTTGCCCCTCGATGCTCGGTCTCAATGACACGCGCATTGGTTATGGTGCCATCCCATCGTGTCAAACTCAACAGTTCGACGGTGGGCTTGTCTTGAAACCAGCAGGCACAAGGTGAGCAAGACAGTGTATTTTTGATTTTTCTCATGGTGCTAACAATATTTGCCAGGTCTGCCACCGTGGCTTGCTTCGTGCGCCCCTATTCACACCAGTCCCCGCCGCATTGCGCCCGCAGTGGGGCTCGATGCGAACTCATCCCGTCGAACCTGCGCCACACGTACCTCCATGTGCCCCTGGGTTTGTCACGGGTACATTTATTGTGCGTGTAGAAAGGTGAGGGGGGCGCATGCTCCGCTACAAATGTATGACATACACGTGTTAGATACATGTGTCTATGCACCTGGCAGCTGTGGATGGGACTGTCAGAGAAAACGGTGCACGGCGAGCAACGAGCTCGCTATCTAAGTTGATCTTCCAACAGCTGGGACTTTCTGGAAGACTGATATGTGAGCACATCGCATTCACGACGCGACCCAGTACGCGGCCCCGTGACCTGCGATTGGCCAAGCGCCGGTTTTCACAACACAAAGGGCTACCGGGACCCGGCTGCATCTTCTCGCTTCCTGCAGCCTCCTCCGCCGAGAACGAGCTGTTCGAACACTGATATTCAGCGCAGGTCGACCTCACGATAACCAGCGGACCCACAGCGGCGTAGTATCTCTCAGACCGCATATTATATCTCTTCTATATTAGTTCTCACCGATCCAACACGATCGTAATAAGCCCCGAGGCGAGTGCGATCAACCTCACGATGAGGCTCGACGGATTCGAGGGCGCGCCGTATGAATGCGCTGCAAGACTGGCGCGCTGGACGGCGGCGCATATATTCCCAAGCAGCTACTATGTCGAGCAGCCAACAAAGTATAGTGCCGGACTCGACAGTGAAGTCTCTGCTGATACCTATTGGTCAGCTACGTGCTTCAGGTGCTGTGCGCCACTCATCTGAATGTCTGTATCCTATTTGAGTGCATCTTGCGGCGATTGCCACCAACCTCACCCAGAATATTGCTCATTGTCATTGTCAGTTACCTCTTTCAGTTCCATTGTACACGAGGTTGAACTGACCATTTTCATTCATTGTCCAGCTCCTCAATCTCTGCCATCTCTTGCTACCACCAACATCACAAACATAACCATGGCTTTGCCGCAGAATCTAACAGCAGATCCCACCCTCCCACATCACCCTATTACGCCACCGCGCCCATCAATGCCAGCATATCTAAACAAAAACAATATCCAACAGTGGAGTTTCCTCTCCAACAGAGCTAAGAGGTGTTACCGCCGATATGCTTGTGAGGCGAAGGACCTTGTTGTAGGTCCCATGCCTGCCGCGGAATTTTTGCAATTTTTGCCGCAAACAAAGGAGAAAATGCCGGATTCGAAGGAGGCATTCGTCCATGTCCCAGCGCGGGCAAAGCTTGAGGAGGAGATCTATACACCATTGGTATGTGAATTTTCTTAAGAATGAAGGACATTGCTGAATAAAGCTGAAGATCACCGCTCTCAATGGCATGTATGGACAGTCGCGTTGCCCGAACTTCGTCTTTTGTGATACCTCAACACGGGGTGTTGATCACGGCGCCCCTGGGTCAGTCAAACCGGACGTATGTTGTTACGCTACGCACCGGCTCGAGTTGGTCGAACTCAACAAGGCGACAAAGGGGCCTGTTGGCGATCTGGGCTTGGCCGATCTATTCATTGAGGTGAAGCGAGAGCCTGGGCAGGATTATTTCAGAGATCCCGGACCTGAGGTTGATCGAGCCCTACACAAGTTCATCCTCAGCCACTGTAAGGTCACCACGCTTGCTTTAGGACAGCATATCGCATACGCAGCCGAGAGTCTGGGACGTCAGCATCGCAGGGTTTACTTTTCAGCAGCATTAGCTGGGTCAATGGCGCGCCTTATTCGCTGGGATCGGGCGGGTGCGATCGTGTCCGAGTCCTTTGACTTGCACAAAGAACCTGAGGTGCTGTGCGAGTTCTTTTGGCGGTATTCGCACGCGTCGGAAGCGGAGCGTGGATATGATTTGACTGTGGAAGTCGCAACTGGGAAGCAAGAAACCTTTTTCAAGAACTCCATCGAGCGCCACGTCCAAATGCAATTAGACCTTGAAGATATGAGCAAGATGGCTAAAAGAGAAAAAGTGTCTGCCAATAAGAAGTTGGCTGCAGGCGTGACGGAGCACTATCAGAAAGGCAGGGTGTTCGCGGTGACCACGCTTGACAGTCAGCGCAAGAAGCATCGGATCCTAATTTCACGACCCTTGGTTATGCCGCTGTCAATTGCGGATCGCGCAATTCGGTATTACTGGGCTGTCGATGCTGACGGCGACAGCGGAAACATTCTGTTGTTGAAGGACACATGGAGAGACACTGCGCCAGATATACCGCAAGAGGGCAATGTCTTGGCGGTCCTGCTGGAGAGTGGAGTACCGGCAATTCCGCAACTGAACCACCATGGAGATGTACCAGAAGGCGAGGGCAGTGAGGGTCAGTTCTCAAATTCCTATGTTTGGTCGTCTTTTAACGGAGGTTACGAACAGCTTCCCAGGTTACGCTAACTCAGAAGTACAAAGACGCAACCTGGGTGTGCAAGAATCACGAAAACAATATTCCAATATACGAACGCACACACTATCGATTAGTGTTGTCCACTGTGGGCTACGGCCTGCACAGGTTTCGAGGTACCAAAGATCTGCTAAGCGGTACCTACGATATATATCAATGCACGTAACGTCGTCTGTTTTGCCTTTGGCTGCATTTTGTTCATCTGTGCATCATTACAGCCATCAAGGGGGCTTTTGATATCGAAGATGACATGAAGAGCAGGCTTCATCGAAACCTTAGCCTGAGCAGCATCTTCCTTGTCAAGGATCCAACGAGTGGGATCAAGCGTGGTTATCTGATGGATTGGGAACTATCCTGTCTGGTCAGCCATTGTGGAGAGGCTTGCGATTACCGAAGGATGGTGAGCTAACGTGACGATATACTGATTTCTCAAACACACGTTGACGAATCTCACAGCCAGACCTTCAATTTATGTCTGCACGTTGCCTGGGTGCCCTACGCAATAAGACCCCTTATAAGATCCAGGACGATATGGAGTCGTTGCTCTGGATCGTGCTTTACTGCGGTTTGCGATGGTTGGATCACGATCTGAAGTCTGACCTTGCAAAGACAATGATCTCCATATTCGACCAACATGATAGGGGGAATCGTACAGATGCTCTAGGTGGCATTGGCAAATCCATGAATCATGCTGATCAACGACACACAAGCAGAGTCCATTTTGCAAATACAGACCTGCAGCAGTGGCTGACAGACGCCATGCGGTACAATTCGTCCTGTGCGACTTCCGAAAGGCAGGAATTTCCACTTTCAAGGGACGGGGAGATTTGGCAGGATCTTGGGAGGTTCGACACATACTGGAAGTCATTTCTCGATCAGAGAGACCTACCTGAAGGTGACCGGGTAGTGTGGGTGAAGCTTCCTAGAGACGTACCTCACAACGGCCTGAGGCCGTGCCGTGCAACCATGTCACTGTCCAGGATCCGTGCGACCGAGAAAAATCTGACAGCTATGCCTGCATCTTATGATGGACCCATGACACGCTCAAGGACACGACGAGAACAAATGGAGAGAGAGTGGCTAGAGGGATTCGGGGAGTTTTTCTAGGACTGCGTGTACGAGTCTCTAGTGTCAAATTATTGTGTGTACTCCACAACTATCATACTGTAACGGTACATTGGAGCTCTAGAAACTGTCGGCAGGCGACCTCCGCAGTCGCTACATGGCTCACAAGGCACCAAAACCGCAACTGTACTGCGATAGTGCAATGACAGCATCTCGTATGAGACTTAGCGGCCATACCTGAAGAATGACAAGTCAGCAAACGTCCCAGAGGCCATGTGCTTACTTCCCCAACTCCCATTTTCTGTTGTCGAAGGGACAGGCGTTCCTTGTCTTGAGCCAGAGAGAGATGCAGTGAAATTGGAGGGCACACTATGGTTATTATCACCGACTATCCTACATACTTCAAGACTGCACCGTGGAATCGGCGTATGATACCCCACACAGCGTTACACTCTTCACTGCTGGCGGACCCTTGGTAGGCTTGAAAATCAACGCCTGAAAAAGGTGAAGCTCGTGAGACCAGCGAAGATACGGGATTGAAGTGTCTACACAGGGATCCATGATGCGGTTCGGGCAGGTGGCACGATTGTCCACAACGATATTTCAGTCATCAGGGTCAACGCACCACACGCCCAAAGAGCAACGTCATTCCACTACATGCAGCATGTCATCACGCGGTATCGCCAGCATGAACTTGCAAAACCTAGACAGCCTGTGTCGCGGCGATCTCAGAAAGCCTGAGATGTCAAACACGTGCAGGAAGCGTGGCATGGCAATGTCGTATGCCAAGCGGCATGTTATTGCAAGCTGTAACGCTTCTAGAGGAGAGATCAGAGAAAGAATGATCAGGATGATGTCGGGATCCAGCTCGTGAAACTTCGCCATGTCTTTCAACGCTAGAACCTCTCCGATGAAAAAACTGACAAAATTGCAGACACAAGAAAATCCACTTATCGACTGACTCGGTTCATCTCACACGTGAGTGCCCTGTGAACTTGCAATCTACAACGAAGACAGAAAATGAGTAACACATATGCAATACCTGCGGCGGCACACCTACCTCTGTGAATGTGTTACTGGCACAACCAGTACAGGCATAGGACCGAGAGTGGTGCGCTTCTGACAAAATTTCAGAGGGAGTTAGAGGTTGACTGTGACTGTCCCATCACCCGCCACGACTTTTCTCTGCTATCGCTTATTATTTGAATTACTTTTATAGCCACTTGCACACAATTGGAGGTAAAGTGAGTTACTAGCGACTGCGCCCGGTGTGCACCGGGGCCGCAGAGTATGCATTATTTGCAGCTAGGAAGACGTTGGTGCTTACAAGTGCACACTGAATTCAAGTCTGAGCCTTAAATTGGCGACTGGCCGTGGCGAGCGTCATCAGCACCAGCAAAGTAATAAGCACACTTCGAGAGACGGCAGAAAGTAAGTAAGGATTCTTCGCCACAAATCCTACTATGCCCACTCATGAGTTCCACCTTCCGGTTTCCTCCTAATAAAGTCAGAGCGGTCCGGACAATCCAAAGGTATTGGTCCTCCCAGCTGCATCCAGAAGTCCGGTTGAAGCCAGACAAATTACCCAAGGGTCGTCACTGCTAGTCACGAGTAGCAATCTTGCCTTCGCATTCACCCTTCGAGTTGAATTGAAACCAGGGGGCATATATGTCGTACAGAATGCGGCGGAATCACTGTCGAATAAGAGACACTGGAAAGACTGAGGAGCGGCATCGCGAATCACGTACACGGACAGTCAGAAATCGACTCTAACCACTAACCGTTCTGCACTCACTCTCACGCTCATTTCTTCGACCTACTCGACTTGGGACCCTGTCGCGCAAAGTCGGTCATATTGATCTTCGCTGGACTAGGCCTCAAACAGCGAGGGTTGTATCGGGGCTGTCCAGGCAGATGTAAGAAACCAGTGGCTGATCCTTGTGCCTCAGTCTGTCTCCGCTTTGCCATCGATCGTGTGATAGGTCCTGTGTAATCTGCTCGAGGCACTGACGGTACTAGAAACTTGATCATATTCTCTGGATCTTCACCAACGGGCTCGCCGGTCGCCTTTCTTTTTCGCGAAGGGGGAATTACTGGCACCGGATATGCAGTCTGGGGAGCGGACGACGTGGTGGATGATGACAAAGAGAGCCAACAATCACGGGATGGTGATGATGCTCGTGAGATAGTGTCGAGGTCAGTCTCGAAGGAGGACGACGTAGTGGACGATGACGAAGAGCGCCGATGGGCGCGAGGTAGCTTCAACGTTCGTGAGATTCTGTCATGGTTAAACATCTCATGGGCGCCAAGGAAGTCTTGCCAGAATACATTGAACTTGGAAGGATCTTTCCAGATCTCAGCCACCGTCGCTCCCCTCGGTTGGCCAACCACAAATGATGAATTGAAATCCATGACCGCATCCAGCCATTGTTGAATCACAGGGTTCAAGAAATGAACTCTAGACGTGTGCTCCCTTTGGAGTTGGTTGCAAAATTTGCCCTCGCCAGCCATGACATCCCCATTACGGTAAACTCTGCGTTGGTCGAAAAGGTCAACCATTGTCTTGGACAGAATTTGCGGTGGCAGATCGTGATCCAACCATAGCAAGCTGCAATAGAGTACAACCCAGAGTAGTGACTCCATGTCGTCCTGGATTGTCTGAGCTTCAGGCCTCCAACTCAGCGAGCGCTGTGACATAAATCGGAAGGTGCCCTAAGGACATCCTTAAGCAAGTGTCGACAAATTTTCCCAATCGAATTGGTGCTTACCACTTTTGCGGGATCGCGAGCCTCGCCCTCATTTGTCACCAAACATGAAAGTTCCCAATCAAAAAGATATCCGTGCCGTGCCGCGTTCACCCCGTTGGGGTTCCTGGACAGGATGATGTTTCCTAGGCTGACGTTGCGGTGCACCCTCCGTTTCGCATTGTCTTCGATATTGATGGCACCCATCATCGCTTTAGACATGAAGACTATAAGCAATATGCAGCAGAGAGGACAATTGGTTGCATGCCTTGGTATGCATCGAACGTCCCCTGAAGGAGCTCCTGTGTCCCTCTAAAGTGCTGGAGCCCATACCCGACGGTACCTAACACTAGTCGATAATGCACGAGAGGGTGAAAAGGAGCTTGATCACATTCATAAGGGGCTTGATCGTGTTTATGCTTGCACACCCAGTGAGCGTGCTGAAATTGGTCGGTCTGCGTGCATTGCAGAACTGTGTAAATCGTCAGAATATGATGCAAGGGAAGCATGACAACCTTTGAAAATATACCTCGGTCGCCTGCAATGTCGCCATTCTTCCTCCTCTCGACTTCATTTATTCGATTTACCCTAGGCCGTTGCTCTAGGACGTCTCCGTGGCAGATCAATTGGGGAATATTCGGTACACCAGCACGGTGTAAGTCTTCCAAAACCTCACCCTCCTTTTGGCATCTGCCGTTGCATCGCCACGTGTCCTTTAGGAACATCATTTCCCCCTTCGAATTATCTGCGCTCACAGCCCAGTAAGCCCTCGTTCCTCGACCCGTCATTGAGACAGGTGAGATCACCGGTCGAGATATCAGTAATCGACGCTTTATAGAATTGTCATCGACCATGGTAACCGCAACCACATTTCCCGGCTGGTAATGCTCCTCCATCGCGGCAACCAGCGAGGTCCGCTTGCTGAGGTCCAGCTGGAACTTGACATGGTCTCTGATTGACTCCTTGAATAGCTTCTCCTCTTCTTTGGTTGCAGGCTGGACAGTGGGATCATAGCCACGCTGCGAGTACGAGGCATGGGCATATCGCCACAAAAATGTGCAGAGGAATTCAGCGTTGTAACGCAGGTCAAATGATTCTGAGACGATCATTCCAGCACGATCCCAGCGAATAAGTCGGGCGCGCGATCCAGACAACGAGACTGAAAAGTAGAAGCTGCGATGCTGATGGGCACATGCCTCGGTTGCACACGCAATGTTCCTCCCCAGCCCCCGGTCGGCCCGTGTTCGAATTCGCTCGCCGTCGACGTTGGGAATAAAATTGTGAGAGGAACGATTGCGACCAAGAGTTGGATCTGTGAAGGCATCCAGCCCGGAAGAAGGTTGGACTTCGACGTACAAGTCGGTGTAGCCAAGGCAATTGTGGATTGTGGATTTCGGTTTCACCAAGTCAATGACCTCCTCGGAGAGGCCGGAGACATGGGGAACCATTGAACCCACATCCCTGCAATTCACGCCAAATGAAGTCGTGTCGACAAAGACAAATCCAGGACACCTTGGGGGAGACTTCTTCGCAATGTCCGCTCCGGCGCCATTGATGGCAATTATCTGAGGCCCTATTACATATGTACGCGATAGACGAGCCTAAAAAACGCACCAATGGTTCAATGATCTGCTGTCTGTATTTAGCTTCTGCAGGCACGTCTTTAAACGCCTGCCGCGCAGGCGGCATAGCAGACATATCAGTCTCGGGCAGAAACTTTAAAAACTCGTCAACAGGCATCGGGCCAATCGTAAAGGATTTGGCACTGTCTGCGATTTCGCAATATCGCCTGTCGGCGTCCTCATCGGTAGCCTCCTGTTGCCACACCTTGTTTTCCAAATCAACCTTGGCCAGCGGTGTAGCCGTTGCGGAATATGCGGAATGAGAGGTGTCAGAGCGGTGGATTGTAAAGGTTTTACAGGGTTTTGACGATTGTCAAGATCGGGGCATGGTGACTAGCAGCACTTCAGTGTCGAGTAGAGAAGAGAAGATGAAGTGCGCTCAGAGGGTTTCAGCTTCAACCACTACGCGGTCACGTGCTTGCGGGCCATGAGTTCATGGGTAAGCGGATTTTTATTTGCAGTTATTGACATTCAGCGGCAGATAGCATAATCCCTTGCTTCCACAGCGCAATTCTGATCCGACTAAGTGCATAAATAAGAGTTTTGGCGCTATTCCGAGAAAATTTTCAGTCTCGAATTTTATTATTTTGGGTGTTGGTCGAGATATGGGCGTAAGCAGCCTCAGAAATGCATGAAGGACATCGAAATCCAAAAATTCGCGCGGATGCCGTTGACGTCACGACTGCATCGCACGTTCTGACACCCAAGCTCATCTACTGCAGCAATTGCTTTAATTTTACTTGGGACAAGTGCTATGAGCATCACAAAGTCGAGCCATAGTGTTATTTTGGTTGAAATTTGAAGGGATTGCTTCCAAGTGTATAAACACGCTTCTCCAAGCGCTTCACCGCGTTTGGCGTAGGCGCTGGGGCCACCTTCCCGCTGACTAAGCAGCCGTTCACTTTGGAGGGGTTCCCCTCCCCATCAGAGCTCGGGCGTTGCAGCCGTGCAACTCATTTCCTGGCATCATTGTAGAAGCAGCTCTGATTAAGCCCGACCCACTGCTTCCTAGCCACCATTTTGTCCCTTCGGATATTCGTGGTCATAAGTCTCCCCTGCTCTCAATGAGTTGCAACCGATACATTTCTTATCTTCCAGGTCGACAGCTTGACTGACTGCGGTGGTCCACGAGCACCTTAGTAGTCAGGCCCCAGAAAATCGTCGAATACGAAAATGCCAACTCACCGGCATTTGTGGAAAGACGCGCGCGGATGCAAGTAACCTTTCGTGTTCTTCGCGGCTAGCTCACATGCTTTTGAACTACAAGAAAAGCTCCCGTCTTTGTATGGCTGGAACGAGGAGAGATTCGTTAAAGGGTGAAGTAGGCGGTCGCGTACATAGGGAACGAATATTTGTTGACCCCTCCTAAGTATGACACAGGATGTCCTCAGAGCGCCCTCGCCAGTCATCCAGCGTCTGCCCTTCCACAATCCTCTAAGTGCGCCCTCGTGCCATGGGCGTACCTAGGATTGCCTCACGCGGACCATATCTGTAGCTAGAACTTTCCGAGCGCAGGCAGTGTTTGAAAAATGGACCTGAGCGATAGTGCAGTACATAGCACAAACTGTGAACGACGTGTTTTCCTCAGGCATAGGAAAGGAAGCCCATCTGAACAACTTACGGAGGTGAGGAATCACGACGAGCACACGCGCGTCCAGAGTGACTAGAAGGCGGGGGTTCTATCTGTCTACAGGGGAAAAAAGAAATGGGCAGTTAGTATCTAGCTTAGCGAGGGATAGGAACACGTCACAAGAATGAGATAAACTCGTTACCTTGAGAGAGCGATGTGCTTGCGAGTGTTGCGCCCTGGACGCGGCATCGGAACGGAGGATTGGCACTAGGTGTGGCGGTTGTGCACTTCTGCGATGATTAGTGGCGATACGAATTAGCTCGCACCAAAACCAGGGAGGCAAGGGGACTCGACGACTTACAGTAAGCGCGCGAAGCCGCCTCCCATGGTGGGCCGTGCTCAAGTCTTCAAAGCTTCAAAGCTTCAAGCTACACGATCGCGTGACCGCCATGATCTGCACGTGCCCACTGCAGTGTCGGGCCGTGTCCGACCTTGTCCAACCGTGTCCGAAAGTGTCCGACCTCCTGCGACCTACGACGACAGCACGACTGCCAGGCGTGTGCTGAGGCGTGTGGACCACCTGGGCCATACGTCGGCGCAGGTAAAGCAGTGCGTAGCTGCGTAGCTATGGTCCCTGAGACCGCGGCGTTGCCAGGCGTGTGCTTAGACATGTCATCCTCGAGTTGACACGTCGGCGCAGGTAAAGCAATCGTCGGTTGGGTGTGCTGTTTTCGTTGTCTGTCTTTTCAGCCGTGAGGGCGACAAGCCTAGCCGGATACTGGTTCTCTAGGGCGCAGAAACTGAAAATGAATGCCGCTTTCCGCATCATCGACTTTCCAAGTTTGATTTTTCTCTCGCGAGTTCCTTTTTTCCTCCTGCAAACTGTTACACCGATGATCAATGACCTCCCGCCGCCACGGTACTCTCCCGCGTCAATTTCGCCTCCCGCCGTCGTATTGCCCCCACGACACTGCCGCTTGGCGGGAGACGTCGAGGGCGGGGTCAACGCTGGAGTTGCGTCGGGGGTCAAAGCGTCTGCCGGAGACGACGGGGGGAAGACGTACTACTGGTCTTCGCGCGTGGGTAGATCTCGGCATGTCTGTGAGCCCCATATCGCAGCCGTCTCCTCTCTGGCAGGAGCTGGACTGTTGTGCATATTTGGCAATGACGAGCATTTGGAATTCGACATATCCCTCTGTGCTAGACAGCCCTCCAGAAAGTGAGTCGGAAGGTGGGTGAGATGGTCTTCGCATTTCTCTCTTCGTCGTTTGACGCGCGCATACAGCTTGCCGGAGGGCTGTATGCATACCATGACACCGAGTCGGACGCGCAGCTAGACCGTACGCTCGCGTCCAACGTCTTGGCAGGTGGAGCACGTCGGATTGTCTATTCGTCGTGGTTATCTGGAGTTGGTAGAGTTGCCACCTCTCGCAGGAGGCAGGCCTCGCCAAGAGGTCTTTTTAGCGTATGTTGCGTACAGATGAAAGCCATAGTGAAGCTCGGATATCCGCACGATGTAAGGGCTTTACTCTGAGTCCCACCGCCTGATTGTCGCCCCACGACTTTTGTTCAGACGTCCGAGTTGCTGTGCGTGTGTAAACTCTACAAGTGGGCGCATGAGACGCAACAAAGGGTTTGGCAGAGTTCTCATGTCTGGCTGCGAGAGAGGTTCTCCAGGTCTCGGCCCCTTACGATTGGCAACTCGATGCTGTTCCGTCAGGGCATCCCTCAAATTTCAGTGCGCGTACTGTCAGAACGACAGCGGCAGGCAGTGATGGGCCTCCATAGTTGACTGTATGTGGGCAGAGCTTTAGGTTTGTCATTGATCCCATCCTTAATGAGATCCTGTACAGTACTAATCCTCGTTTGTATTGCTCGCGCGCGAACTCACCAAGGTTTGCCCAAGCTTGCTGTCCGACGCCGTCTTGAGCTAGTGCTGCTAGTGCTGCTAGTGCTGCTAGTGCTGCCGTCGTCTGTCGTTATCAGTACGTCGACATATGTCGTGTTTCTTGGGGTACGTCGCATCACTGACCGAGCAATACCAGGTATGGCGCCTCGCTGATAGAGCAACACCTTGCCACGGGTCACTACTGACTGTATTGCGCCCATGTCGTGCAGTGGGTTTGCCGGGTATGCGCCCACGCCAGCGACTATATGAAAGCGACTGCCCGCAGTAGAAGTCTCTGGGAAAGTAGCTAGCGTCGCCACCAGGCAGTGTACAAGCACAAGCTGTCCGATGGATCTGCTTGCTTCGCGGGCCAGATCAAGAACCTGCACAAGGACGGCGTGGTCGCAATTAAGCGGAGATGTGCGATGGCATGTGGCGAGGGTGAGGGCTCGCCAACGTCGTCAGCGCTGCACGTAAGCGGTGCGAGGTACGTTTCCTCGAGGCTGCGCGCGAGGCGTTCGTCGAGAACACTGAGTGAACGACGACACACTGCTCTCCTGCGGGAGGACATCCGACCCGTGCAGAATGGATGAGGCATAGAACATTAGTACTGTCACCGAGGTGAGCTGCGATATCGTGAATTTGCAAACTGTTCCCAATCCTTTATATAATTGGTGTAATGCCTGTTGACAAGTTTCTGGAATTCCTGCCGAAGCCTGATATGTCCGCGATGCCCCCTGCTGTGCAAGCATTCAAAGATCTGCCGGCAGAAGCTGAGCACAGGCAGCAGATTATTGAACCATTAGTGCGGTATTTAGATTTTTCTGTCTATCACAAATATTAAATTTGTACAGATTATTGCCCTCAATGGTGTTGGAAGAGGCGCCACGAAGTCGCGGCCAAGATGTCCTGGATTTGTCTTCATAGACACAACCTCGTTCGATGTGAATCGCGGAGAGATAGGTTCAATGAATCCCCATGTTTCCTGCCTCTCCGAAGAAGATATTGGCTCGATGAACCCAAAATCGACAGTCGCGAGCTCTATTTCTTGCGCCGACCTGTATATTGACGTCCAGCAGCATCCTGGTCTGGACGCCTTCACAGATCCAGCTCAAGGCGATGATCGCTCTGCTCACGATTTCATTCTGAATATCTACGATGAACGAACTCGAAATCGGGCCGAACGAGGGCTGGGGATGAACATTGCGTGCGCTCGTCAGCATCGCAGCTTCTACTTCTCTGTTGCACTGTCTGGATCGCGCGCCCGGCTTATCCGCTGGGACCGTGCTGGAATGATCGTCTCAGAATCGGTCGACCTGCATCATGATGCGCAGCCTATCTGCGAATTCCTGTGGCGGTACGCCCACGCCTCGCAATCACAGCGTGGCCACGATCCTACTGTTCAGCCTGCGACGAAGGAGGAAGAGAAGCTCTTCAGAGAATCAATCAAACGCCACGTCAAGTCCCAGCTTGGTCTTAGGGACCAGACCACGCTGGCGGCTGCCATGGCGAAACACTTACCAGCCAGGAATTGTGGCTGCTGTTACCATAGTCAACAACAGTTCTGAAGAACGCAGACTCCTGATATACCGACCAGTGGTCTCGCCTGTCTGAATGATAGGTCGAGGAACTACAATCAGCCCTCGCGCCGGGAATAATGTACCTTGTGTTTACCGCCCTAGTGTATTATCTCCAAAGCTACGCAGCCTTACACGACGAGTTTTTAAACCTTCAATAGGAACTTACAGAGATCTGACCAAAACGTGACAGGCTCTTTTACATCCCTGTAGGAATGACATAATGTTAATGGCTATATGATGCGGAGCCTCGGTATTAACTGGTCGATGGGCAAAAATAATCTAGTGAGTTCACTTGGTCGAACGTACCACGAAGGCTCCCTCTGCTATGTGACACTGGGAAAGTTGTCCCTGTGTAAGTGTACCGCAGATCGCTGATCTGGGACTTCTCGCTCCCCCGACTTTGACTCTCGCCGTCTACGCTCACCAGGCGTCCAGCGCCAGTTGTTCCCTATCCTCTGCCTGTCCCCTTTCACCTGCTGCTCGATTCTTCGTTCTAGTTTCTTCTCTCTCGTCTGCGGATATATCGACCATGAATGGGACGATCGCCCTTCGCGGCCGACATTATAAAGTAAGTTGAAGGTCTATTGACTCGGTGTGCTCTGAATTCATCTTGCAGACTGTCAGGAGTATATTCCAAGTGCAAGGATCCGTCGGATGGCGTGAACTGGTGGAAGTATGTTGCTTTTGAGTGCATTTTGTGTTGCATTCAGCCTAATGATCGCGCAGGCCTTTCAGAGTATGAGCTTTAAGGTAAAAGCCACAAAGGGCTCCGTTCATAAATTCAGTCCGCCTAGCACGATTCCCGGGCGCGCTTTTACCTGGCACAAGGTAATGTTTCTCAGTGTCCAGAAGGGCTTCGGGTTTCTGACATAGTGCAGCCGCACTCTTCGCAACTACGCCCGGATCATCTGCGAATGTGAGTTTTCTCCAGAGCTCGCCGGTGCTAGCTAACGCGTTTTTAGATTGAGGGGAGACCTGTCCCAGCTTTACCATTGGAGGGTCGAAACGTTCGTAAGAAAGAAGTGAAGCAGAGGGGTGCATTTGTAGAAAACTTCGTGAAATGAAGATAATCATGCGCGCGCGCGATTGAGAACAAATAGACTGCGTAGATCTTCATAATTATAATCCTTTCACCGACGGATTACTTGTACCTTTGTAGATTAACCCTACTGTATCTAGATTACCAGATCCGATCACTCACTCCACGCGAATCGCGGCCGGCAGTTGCCGTTCCAGGGAGTGCATTCTTGGCACTTGCGATGTTTGGCTGGGCGACCGCGCGCGTACCTCCTCCTCGTCTTCTGTTTGCTTTCACTGCTTCGCCAATGGCGCCGTTCTCGTTTAGGTGCTTTTGCTCCGCGTTACGCGAGCTCGGGTCTCGGATTTGATACCATCGCTAAAGGCACAGGTTGGCTGAGAAATGCCAGAAAAAACCATACACTCTTCCATAGGTGCGCGGTCGCTCTGCCCATGTTTATAAATTGTCACAGCCGAGAAGGCGGCTGTAGATTTTCTTATGCTCTATCGGTACTCTTCTGGCGAGTCGCCCGAAATATTAATTGTTGCAGAAGCGCTGGGTTTGCCTTGCGCGTCATCATCCCCGGCGACGCTCTGCGCCTTCGCCAGTGTCGAGCGGGAATACGAACGAATTCCACTGCATTGTCGCATGTCGTGAGCGGGCTGGTTTTTGGGATTGCAGAGGCGCTCAGTATGTGGGTATCTATTTTCTATCATCGAGCGCGAGCTTTGTTCCGTTGCAGATCTCGAATTCTGGAATGGCAATCTGACTCCCACCCCACAGCTCCTGTCGCCCCAGGACGAATCACCGTGTCCGCCTGGGAACATCCGCGCACCCTGCCCTGTAATCGCGGTACGAGTGGGCTACAATCCACACATTGGGAGTCAGCAGAATTCAGGAAACATATAGGCATACAAAACACGTACATAGGACACAATCGGCAGGACTACTGTCTCCCCCTGCACGGCCTGCCTCTTGATAGTAGCTACCAAAGTCGTCAAGAAGAGCTAGAAGGGGTGAGAGAAGGCCTACTTTTCAAGATCCTTCGGCAAAGAGTGATGGATGACGAAACGAACTGCCTCCCAAGTTGTCAGACACATTCTTCTGAGATCGTGTGAGAATGCCATGCCGTTGGATTTGTTGATACCCATTCCGAACGCGTTCTGCGCAGAACATTTAGCAAAATTGGTCAGACGACGATGAGTGATCCAATTACTGTAGCCACTATGATTTTGCACTTTCCGTCCTGCCACATATCTTGGTTATGCTGCCTCTCATTCTTGTCCATTGTCCCATGGTAGGGGAATGCCGACAAGTGATGAGCATTCCGCAACTCTGCAGCAATGTGCTCGCATTTCTTTCGACTTGTAGCGTAGATGATACCGGTCTGTCCATTATAGTTGGTTCGAATGAATTCGACAACGTCTGCGAGAACGGCACCCTTCCATTTCTGTCGAACGACGTAGTTCAAATTCGTGCAATTATGGGATTCTGTCAAGCGGAGGCAATTAGGCATCCCGAGACGATCAATAACATCGTTGACTGCTTCCGGAGGAGCTGTCCCAGTAGGTGCCATGATCCGAACTTTGGGATACTCAATTCGCATGAGGTTGAGCGCTTTGTACTAGAATTAACACATAAACCATCAGCAGTCTACACTGAAGGAAAAGAGGAGAAGCAGAGTCTCGGAATTCTCTTCCCCACGTGGGGATCCAATGTGCCTCATCGAAACTGCACAGCGCTATCACATCGTTCTGATACATCATAGGCATGGTATTCCTCGTCGCAGCACTAAACTGGAGTCTCTCTGGTGTCACGTGTACGCCAAGCGCGGTCTATACTTGGTTTTGAGGCGCGCCATGTCCGCAGCAGTTTCTTTGTTATCTCGATTTGATTCAAACACTACGACGTCGACGCCTCTCTTCTTGAGAGCACCCGCTTGATCCTCCATGAGAGCTATTAGGGGGCTGATCACAAAAGTGGTTGATCCGGATTTACACAACGCAGCGAGCTGAAAACACAGGCTTTTCCCGCCACCTGTAGGCATCAACACAAAGACGTCGCACCCAGACAGTGCTGCATGATCGCCTCTGGCTGATGCTTTCAGAATCAATTGATACCAAATACTTCCCAGAGCTTGCGCTTGATCTCGGGATAGTACTTGTTCCTCGCCAGCTCGCCGTTGTGTGCTGTGGAGGAAGAGGACATCGTGGCTTGACCAGTATGGCAAGGAAGAGATGATGGAGGTGTAGCAGGTGCCGGGGGAGGGAGAGGTCGGACATCTTCATAGAGATCTACTATATCACCATTCGGCCCATTCCAGTAATCATCGCTTCCAGGTTCAACGTCGTCAAGCGGAGCGCTAGCAGTGCCTACTACCTGCTTCCAGTAGTCGTGCTACTGCCTGGGAAAGCATTCCCATATTCGCCGCCATATAATGTCGTTGAAGAAGACTGGACCGTCTCCTTTGTCCACGAGGGTTGTTTGCTCGGAAAGAGAGCTAAAGGAAGAAGCTGCGTAGTACTGGGAGTGGGGGCCTGCGAGGACCACGAGGGGGGTGGAAGGACGGGCTGGTCACCTCGGTTCACCGCTGAACGGAGCGCTAAAACCGAAGCAATTCTATCTCCGGCCAGTTTGCTGCAGACAACGGACGAAGATTCAGTGTTGTCGTCACCATTACGTTACACAGATGACCTACTCGAGATGCTGGAGTAAAACGATGTTGTGACTACGGCCTTCGCCAGTATTATGTTTCAGCATTCTGTCAGATATCAGACCCCACAGGTCAAAGTTACTGTTGAGGATTATGCTGAGATGATCGGCTTCAGATTTCTAGGAATTCTTCAGCATTCTGCCCCGGGGAAGGCAGTTACAATACTGACCCCAATAAGATCTGACCAGTCCAATGGCAAATTCCGCGACGGTAGCCCAGCAGGAGTCACTGCTGGTCGTGGCGGGTTGGCTAGTATTCTCTAAGCAGAATGCTTGATAGGCGATGGATTGATGGGGCCTGGGGCGTGGAAGTCTAATGTCCGATTCAACGGGAGCTCTCTTGCCTTGCCCTTCACATCAGAGATGAATCCATTCTCCTTGCCCGGTGCGGTGTCAATTCTCGGACGCTTTGTTGGCCCCGTATGTTCTTGATCTATGTGGGCATCCAGGGAAGGGCGTTTACTTGGGACACTTGACACAGAGGCAGAGGGAGGGGTGGTATCCGTAGAAGATATGCTGATATACAAGTGGTCTCCATTGGAAGGAAGCGCGAGTGGAGGGGTTTTACTCTTGCCAAAACGGGGTGTAGAAAAGGCAGGAAGGATCGTCGTTGTCTTGCGCACTGACGGTCGTGATCGTCGGCGATAAGCAGCTGAGAGCAGATGAGTCATGTTTACGCACCAGTACTAGTGACATGCTCGTGAGATCGAGCCATCGAGTACACGTTTGATCTGAAATACGGACACCTCAAAGCCAAGCTTACATATCGCATTAATGCCCTACACTCGCACCACACAGTTCCGAGTCAATATACGCTAACGTCGAACACCCGTGCGAGGTCACATGATGTGAACGCGCAGCACGCGATCGCGTCTGATCGCGTGACCGCCATGCTCTGCACGTCCACTGCCAGGTCGGACCTTGTCCGACCGTGTCCGACCACGTCAGCCTGCGACCTAGGACGACAGCACGACTGCCAGGCGTGTGCTGAGGCTGTGGACCACCTGGGCCATGTGTCGGCGCAGGTAAAGCAGCGTGTAGCTATGGTCCCCGCGGTGTCGCCAGGCGTGTGCTTAGACGTGTCATCCTCGAGTTGACACATCGGCGCAGGTAAAGCAATCGTTGGGTTGGGTGTGCTTTTTCCTGGTGCAAACTGTTACGCTAATGATCAATGACCTCCCACCATCATGGTACCCTCCCGCGTCAACTTCGCCTCCCGCGGTCGATTGCCCCCACATCATTGTCGCTTGGCGCGCGTCATCGAGCTGCACTGCCTGCATGGTGGTGGATTGGATTCTACATGCACGTCCGTTGCTTTGTTCTCTGTGTTGCAGACGATGCTAACGTTGACAAATCTCACACCGCAAAAGCTACAGCAGCAGAGGTATACCAATACCCAAGGCCTCCGCTGGTGCTGGCGCAGCTGAAGCTGCTTTTTTCCGCAAGATGCACGATAGATTCGGTAGTTACCATGAGGAGGCGGGCAGATGTGCAAATGCCGGCACAGCTGCACAGAGGAAATGACTCTTGACCGGTAATTACTGCGGTCATCTTGACTCGACTGTGCTGTGAATGTGCACTTTCGGCGATCCGAACCTCTCGGCGGTTAGTCCGGCAGGTCTCCGACACATGCTGTTGTTGAGTCCGGGGAGAGAAGGGGAGAGAAGGAGCACCATGGTGTAGGCACAAAGAGCACTGGTCCAAGCACGCCAAAATGGCCCGGTGCACTGGCGTACGTTGGCAGTGCGTGACGTAGAATATAGTACGTTCTTGCACCGGAGGGCTCTAGGCCTACATGTCCTGCGCAATCCACGCGCGGAAGGGCTGGTCTTAAGAGAGTCCTTTGTTGCTAAGTCTTATGCTCACGATCGATTCTTTGTCTCATTGTCACTTAAAAGCTAGAGGCATCTTACGGGTCCTGCATTCCCCTTCGTATCCCAGTGTACTGAAACTCTGATGTCAGCATCTCCTGTCTCGCGCTCGAGAGACACCCTATGGGGCGTGCGATTCCCTTCTGCCAGGGGATCAGGCACAAGTCATTGCGAACTCCCAGCCTTCAGACTGTACAATGAGGGATCAGAGGCAATGTTCACGTTGAGAAGACGATTCTCTCCTGTGGGCACTACAGTGCAGGGGCAGCCTCTTTCTCGCCTTACACCCACATTACAGGAAGTGCGTGTTTATTCATTTTCCTTGCACGCATAAGCGCACAACTATTGACATGATTAGCAGGGAAGTACCGCAGTGCAGCTAACTCAACGTGATTTGAGCTTCGTCAGTTGTCAGGCGTCGGCATTGAAACCGCAAGACGCAATCAACAGTGCCCCTGCAAGAAAGCGCAGTATCTCGCAAGTATGTCTACAAGATCATCGTTTGAAGTATTATGCGAGTAATGTCATTGTACAACGCAGGTGATAGTTGATGGGGGCCAAACTTCAGGCAGTGCGACAGGAGCCTCCGCTGAGGTTCAAGCGGCTGTCCAGGTGCGGGTCGCTTACTGTCATGTTGGCAATTGCTGACATATCCTACGTATTACTTTCTAGTTCCTTGCACCTCAAAAAAAGAAAGTGAAGAACGACAGTCACTATGCTTTCTGGTACCGCAGCTCCGGTAGCGAACCCTTAGAGACTCCCCAGTGGCTCCATCCCCGCATCGAGATTCATGAGGGAGCCCTCTACATACACCACATCCAGCTACACACAGGTCAGTCTAAAGATGAGCCAGTCGTATAGATTTGGATCTACCGGAAGGGAGCGGATGGGGTTCTCGGTTGGCAAAGTATCGTTCAAATGCATGAACAAAGGCATCCAATTCTGCAGCATCTTCTGCTGTCCTTCACTGCGAGCGGTGATCCTACGTGGGTGGGGCCAAGCACCGCCAGGCGCGCTAGACCTTTGCCAAAGATCTACTCCTCGACGTAATACCCTTATCTAGTTCAGTCTACTTTCGATCTCTGTGTGTCTCATATACGTAGACCCATTACAATTTGCAGACGTCAATTTGTCCCACTTGATGTTGTCATTCGGCCCGTGTTCTGATAATATGCTATTACATCAGAATAAGCTATCCCCAGGCCCGTCTATCCTGGACGCTCCCAATCATGTTCTCTTTGTTATCCCCCGTCGTTGCGATCTCCCTCACGAGCGCTTTCCTGTCAAGTGTGTGTACTCAGTTCCCTCACTATACATGCGCTCCTTCGCTTCCATTTGGTTCATACCAATGTCATCGTCATCCTCAAGAGGTGTCAGAGTAATTGGTCTAGTATATAGCACACAGGTAACTGTATTTCCTCAGCATTCGACTTTTTCATATTGCTATCCTTGTCTACATCAAATAGTTCCAATGCGCTTTAAGAAAGCCATTCTCTCGAATGAATGGTATAACCATCATTGCTATAACCGCTACGACTAGACAGGTGCCTATTGCACTGATTGTCAGAGCTAACCGCGAGTACGAGCATGCATTACGACAAGGACCATCTTTGTCTAAGGCAATGGTCAATACTAGACAGAAAAAAAGCCCGGGCTACTTACTCTGCGGTGTGAATTCCTTGACAGCTGCTAGCTCGTTGACTAGATTATTGTCCATATATGGCAGAGACGCATGTTAGTATGGCCTTGGGCGAAAATATAAACGTATACCTTACCAATTTCTGCTTCCCAGAGGTAAACGGCAGTCGGCCCTGTGTTTGCGGTTGCAGTCGCAATCCGGAAGATATCACGCGCTGAGTTGCAGTGAATCTGATTGAAATGCCAGTCATACGGATTCCTCTTTGCATAAACAAGCTTACTGCCAACGCTTGGACTGGGCGTTCTGATGGTCAAGGCAATTGGTACTCAGACTAGTCACGAGTGATATGCTACTTCACCTTCATGAGGGAGTGTCTGTATCCTGTCGCCGTTCACGAGGTCCCAGATCTTCACATCACCGAAAACACTTCCACAGATAAGTGCTGAACCACCATGAAGGAAGGAAACCGGTAACGGAGAGCACCACGTCGGACCTCTTGTCCGGAATCTATTGGAATATATCCCAGCTGGGATACTGCAGACGTAGAACTCGTGGCGCAGATTTGAGAAGGCTAATTGCGAGCTATCGGGTGAAACACTAGCAGTGCAACTAGGGGGGATCAGTCTAGCATCTCCAGTGCTGGGAAACAATTATACCAGCATTCAATTGCAACGGTCCAGAGCGGATTAATTGTATCCGGATTCCAGCAACTGTGCAGTGGCAGAATGGGTATGAGAAATGAAAGACGGACCGTAAGACCTTACATAACTCCATGGTGCAAGTATGCGACTAGGAGCAGCGGCTCCGATGAATCAGCGAGCCAATGGAGCGATGTGACAATAATTTCCTGGTGACTTCTTGCGAGCATGAGTGGGGGATTAGGGAGCGTTATTTTCTCCTTCCAGGAGAACTCCCACTTTGCAACTGGTGTCGGGGTCGTCATCTATCGCCATTCACCTATGCCAGAATCTCACCTCGCTCGACCCAAACTTTGCATTCATTATGCGCCGCAGATGCTAGGATGTTCAATTCGTCACGAAATGACAGGCATTCGACAGGTTTGGAATGGGCGGAGAAGCCCGAGATAGTCCACAGATCCTGGGATAGCAGAAGTTTCACGCTTGCAATCAGTCTTCTGCATAGAGAGCATTACCAACTTTTTCAAACGCCATAGAAACCAATGTTCCATCACTGTATCCACAAATAAGCTGATCGGAGGTGTGCAGCCAAGCCAAAGAGAAGAGTGGTGCATCTGCAGTGATCGTTCGGAGTGGCTCAAGATCCCCAGTGGACACAGGCCATATTATCAGCTTCCCATCGTCCCCGCCGCTAGCAACATATAGCCCATCGGGACTGAAAGCCACAACATTGATTGGACCGTCGTGTTCTGCTGCGAATGCTGCTTTGCGCTTGTACTGGAGAGGCATCCCTCTCAGAGTCAGCTGATCTAGGACGCGCTTGGTCAAACACGCGCTTCACGTAGACGCGTCTCAACCGTATATTCTTACCTGATTCCTGAGACAAGATTAAGCTTGAGCGAAACTGCGGCTGGTGCTTTGTGTCGTGGACATTTCTTCTGGAGCGATGGCAAGGACCTATTACGCGTGTTTACCGACAGACCTATGCGCAAGCGCGAGGAAGCGTGCCCCCATGCGTCTGTCTGTTCCCCCATTGTCCATCCATTGTTCGTTCATTTGCGCCCATCCATTGTCAGTTCATTTGCGTCCGTCCATTGTCCGTTCATTTGTGTCCACCCATTGTCTCTTCGTTTGTGCTGTGCAGACGACTCACAAATCAAATGCATCCGAATTCCTTTGTTTCCTCATGCACGGAAGCCTTTAGAGTGATGGTACGTCTCTTCTCTTGTTCAACCATTTACAACTGTCTGAGGCCCCTCGATATTTACCTTAGGCTGGTTAGGCTCAATCCCTCTGAAACACACACTAGTACTATACACAAATCTGCTGTGGTCCTATGGCGAGCTTGTCGACGGGGCAGGGAAGCCGTCAGGCAACCCAGCGTCTCCGGAGAGCACAAACTTTTCCCGGAGTGACATCACAGTCTTCGAGAAGCAACGGGCGGGGCGGCGCTGCCGGGTGAATACGCCCATCTCCTTCGATGATGACGTTACGTGACTTATTGCGGTTCTCTTATACAGACGGGGATATCGACGTGGCAATAGATCTCCCAAGTTCAAAGACGCTCCGGGCACTGACCGTCGAAAGCGTTTGCACTCCCCGGAAGCGGTAGTTTCACAAAAGACTTCACATCTGGACACCCGCACTGTTGCGTGCATTCGTACACCTTGTTCTCTTTCCTAAGTCTGATTTGGTTGCCAGTCCTCCATATAGAGCTGAAACCAAGGACCCAAGAAAGCGAGAACATTCTCCACCTATCGACACATCAGATAAGAAATTTAAGGTAGATCTCGAGCTTATCGGTAGCCAGTACGTATCAAAGGTTTTCAGAAGACTCGAGATGGCGCTGACTTTGTTACAGAATTCCGAAGACCAGGCGTCCGAAACGTAGTCCACGAAATGTATACGCACCTTCCAGGCATGTCAATTTGGTGGGCCAGTCGTATATTTTCTTATTGCTCCATCTGCAGACTACGATCAGCAATGTCATGGCCGCTCCCTGCTGGTCGTTCCGTTGCACTACAGTCAGCTGACTTTGAATTTCGGTACCATCTTTTTGGTCCGAATGGCGAACCGAGCATCTCAGACATTCCTGGGGGTTCTCATGATGATCTGCAGCCGGCAGGGATGGCGGCGGCTGAGTGCGTTCTTCACGTTACCGCGCGTAAAATCTTATTCACATCGTAACGTAGACACCAGGTGATTGACAGTGCGGCCAATCCAACGGTCACCACCATGGGATCAATCAACTCCAACGTCGACGGAACTGTCTCCATCGCGGGTGTCGTCGATGCCAACGCTGCCGACGCTGACATCGTAGATGGCAGCGTGACCGTCATAGCCACTGTCGACGACAAGAATACCGTCACCAACGTTAGTCCTGACACCGACACAGTCATCGACCTCAGTCGTGATGCCGTCGATGGCCGGGACCAAGCGCCCACTCGCTGCATGCAGGCCGAATATGTGCCCCCTTCGCATGACGAGTTGTCTTCGGCACCGTTGCCTCAATCTTCAGCCATTGACACAGAGTACAAGCCGTCAACCGCGCTCGAAACACAATTGACACCATCTCCGAGTTCCTACGGAGACGGTAGATTACTCGAACGTGGTATACCCTCTCATCCGGTGACAGCGCCTCTTTCTGGGCAGTTCGGAGAGGCGAATCAGTTTCCTGACCAGTCCATTGTTGGTTCACTGCCCCAGAATCAGGACTTGTCCGGTGATATGCCTCCTATGACGTTGTCGCTTGAAGCGAAGTTCCCCATGCACCAACCCAGTCGTCCAACTCTTGGAGAGGAAAATAACGCACCTCAGAGCTCTCAGGTGGGATTCGCCATGTCAAATGACCCCGGTGAACTTTGTACACGATATGCACCGACCTTCGCGAGGAGCACCCGCGAGTCAGAAATCCAACCTTCTTCTCCTTCGTGTTCATTTCCTCCAGCGCCGCAGCTGAAGGGCGATGCCGATCCGTCTGGAGGGTCTCGAATGTTTAGAGATTCAATGACATCAACTCTTCCCAAATCTGAGGTTGGACCGTCATCTGCCTCCCCTCCGTGGACACCTCCCCTTGTTCCGGACACAGGAACGTCTCTCCTATGGCCTACGCTACCTGGTGACCCAGTCGATCGGGGGGACATGTCCCATGGAACGGAGTCTGACCCCCGTGTCTCGCTTACACACGTACTGGGAGAGGAACTTCGGTCGGTCCCAGCCCCAGGCAAGGAACCACGATTCCCCCCATTTAGTGATCCTTCGGAGATCCCTAAGCCTCTACGTAGCGACATGCCGTCTTCTTTGGGTGTGGACGAAGAACTGCCGTTAATATCCTTTGATGAGCCGGCAGCTGCAGGCAAGGGGCCACGATTTCCTCCATTTAGCGAGACTTTGGAGATTTCTAAGCCTCTGCGTAGCGACGTGTCATATACCTTGGACGTGGACGATGGACTGCCGTTAATATCCTTTGACGAGCCGGTCATAGAGCTGCCCATCGCAAACGAGCGGTCATTGACATCGGAAGGCGGAGGGTTTCAACCGGGTATTTCTGAAACTCGATCACCCACCGTCGAGTCCTGTTATCAAGATGATAGGTCCAAAACCCCGGCCTGGACTGGTTTGCGCGGTCAACTGCTTGCGCTCTCTCTCGAGCTAAACGGCGTACTGCCCAAGTGGACTCATGCGAGCAAATCTCCTCCCCGTTCACCAACCGTTGACGTACAGAATGATTCAAGTCCAGGTGACGACGGAGAGTCTAGTGTACTATGTGATCCGCTCACGAAACGAACTGTAAAATACTCGGACGACGTGACACTTTCACAAAATACTTATGAAAGTATGCTGACAAGGTCACCATTCAATGGGTTGGACTCGTGGGAGCCATATGGTGGCATGCAGGAGTCTCAGATTACAAGGTGCATGACATCTGCTATCACTTTGAGCCGTATATCTGATTATCTATCAGTATCGAAGAAGGTGCACTGTTGAACGGAATCACTAATGAAGCAGACTTCCCATCCTGGGCTGGACTCTGTGATCATGTGGGATTCACGAGTAACGTGGATGATGTTGAGATGGACGATGTCAAGATGCACGACAAGCATACCTCGAACAGCGACATAATGGTACAAGACGTCATTGATGCAAAAGCACTGCACAAGCAATACAAACCGGTGGGCTTGAATCCCTGGACTGGTGGAGATCTTCCGGCCCACATGAATGATGCTATGGAGTACCGAAATTCCGTTTCAGTCACCAGCGAGCGCGCATATCATTCTTCGTCTGCGTTAGTGGATGTCTCGGCATGGAATGGAATCGTTCTTCACACAGCTTTCCAGCAACATACTCAGTGTCGAGCACAAAAACATTTTAATGGTGAATTTCCTAGCTGGATAGGGATCGGTAATTGGCTTAAAACTGATGCCTTACCTCGACTGGTGCGTGTTCCGCTTCCATGTGTCTAAGCGCCTAATATTCATAACCTGAATTTAATATTCAGGTCGATAATACATCCGATGTGCACATCAGTTTTCCAGAGTGGAATGGATTTGACAGCCAGGTGCAGGTTTCAAGCAGAGAGACCTGTCCGGATAACGAAGTTTCATATCAACACCGCCGTCAAAGTGGGGGTATAGCCATTCACCCGCAGATGGGGTTTACACCTGAAGTTGCGATATCTACATCTCGGCAATGTGAGGAGAGCGACGGCTATATTCGGTGTGCAAATGCGTCTGTTTAATACCGCTCTTCCACTTCTAACAGAGGCAGTCCAGCCCTCCTTCACCGAAAGATATCGAGATGAAAGATGCTGCAGTACCTGAGGACGATGGTTCAGACGTGCGTTAACCGAGCTTATTGAGTATCCAACCAATATTTATGACCTCTCCTCATGTCATAGGGGACAGCGCAGAGAACCGCGGAGCAACGTGACAGCAACGTACGTATAATACATTCTCCCTTATCACTGCCTCAGGAGATATCAATTTGCAGCACCAGAGTGGAACGGCTCACGTAGACGACATCCTGCGGGAAATGCAGCAGATGGAAGGACGTATCACCACGAGGATGAATGCGGCGGTGAACGCAGCGCTGTCCCAAAGCTATCCACCGCCGTTCATCTTCCCTGGGCTCTCGGGTGCCACTCCGTCTGTCGGCGCTGGGCAAGGTTCGGAATCTCAATCTCAGGCCGCAAGTAGTCGACATTGTGAGCGCCCGATGACGTACTTCAAGTATGTATGATCGCTGATACTCCATCTATCAGACTTTCAACAGGCCAGTGCCGCCCCGGCTGCCTCGTATAAGGCACGAAAGCTTATCAAAGGATTGAAGCTCGGGGGACGAGTTTCTGAACACAAACCTGTACAGACCAACATCCTCAAGGTTCGCGACTGTCGCTTATCGGGTCATAGAATGGGCATAACAACCTTTTGACAGAACGATGTGCGTGAATTCGCGATGCGTATTTTAGATCGTGAAAATGCGGAATCCCCATTCCCTGACCCTCCAACCAAGACCGAATTGGAGGACTTTGGCGAAACCGGAATCGGAGGACCTACGGTCGATGATTTCCGCATAGATTTCATCGGCAGTAGGAAATCACGATGGAATCTACTCGCAGCTGAAATCTTCGCTGATGAGTTCCTCGCTTGCTCGTGGTACAGTTGTGAAGATATCGAGACAATCCGCGATGCATTCATTGTGCACCTTAAACAACTAAAGAATCAATACGAAGACTTGCGTGACCGAAAAGGTGAAGACCCTAGCTCCAAGAAGTTAGAGCGACAGAGCAAGAGCGATCGCAACAGGCGGCGGATCACGGTATGCTACAAGCGCTGATTCTCTGTTACAGTGTGACTGACAGTGATCCTGCATCAATAGTTGCACGAACGTCGTGTGGATGCATGTTATAATCATCCAGATCTTGCAAGGTTCATTGACGTCCTTGAATTTATGGGCAAGGATGGCATGAGTGGCGATGAATCCGACCATTGTGGAGGGCACCGCGGAGGTCAACGACGATACACTATTGTCAGTGAAGAATGGAGAAATCAGAGCTTGGTCACTTGGCTGCACGTTATGGATCTCCTACATCTGGGCGGAAGGTTTACTGCGGGTGGCAAGGCGAGTCGCGGCAACTGGCCTCGAGTACGCAGGCCTTCCTTGCGCAAGATTGACCCAGGAAACCCGGTTGCTGGGCTCCCGGTGAATTTTTACAACCATAATTGGCTGAAAACACTTCGACCACAGCAGATTCAACAATTGAACATACAACCTACCGTGGATCTGGCTCACACTGAGGCCTCACTCCGGTACGAATATTCTCTCAGCACTTCTGGGTCGCATCTGACGAGGTCTTCAGTACTGCTGCTCGGTACATTTACGTTAGTGGGCCTGAGTGTACTCCGTTGGACGAGGACGCCCTCGATCTTGATCGGCTCGTGGAGAGGATTAGGAATGCCATATGAGCGGTGTACTTTTGTAGCGGTTACGGTGGTTACGAGTTTTCACTTTCACTTTCACCACGATGCTGCGCATTGTGATCAGATCATCATTGTACTGCATCTATCTATCTATACTTATACTACAGAAGATAAGAAGAAGCGGGAAAGAATCCGGTGGAGACCGTCAACGTTTCAACCGTAACGCGTCTCCGGACTTCCTTTCCGCCTGGTTTGGGCTAGTAAGACCCCTTTGTAGAAAGAGACTAGTCTCATACTAAGAACCGTCCGCGTTTCAAATTAAAAGCCCATGCAGTGAGCCCAACAGCTAAATGTTTGAGATTAGAGGTCTCCTCTTGAAAATCGTAGAGTTTCAGGGTATGGACACGAGAATATACAACGTCGGAATCCAAGCGAAGACCACCCGACACCGATATCTCAAGTAACTCCAGGGATTTGGCGAAATTCTTGAGGGCGCTCCCGGGCAGGCTGCAGTGGGGAGGGTGGTAGAATGAGTCAGACAATATGTGGTCGGCTGCTAACAGCCTGAATGACCTCTCACCGACAGTGCCGAGGTGGATATGCTGGAGGTGTGGCAAGGAGGGGGAACACATTCGGCGCAGCATTTGAGCAAAAGCACAAAACAGCAGAAACTCAGTTCTCCGCAGTAGTCATATTTGACAGATACTGGGTGGGCTGTATGTAAGCATGCCGGCATGTCTGTGTAAATCGTACAGCATCGACGGAGAAAAGTGTCTTGGCGAGGACATCATCGCTGAGAGACAAAAGATTATTGAGGTGGGAAACCCACGGATTGTTCGAGGCACTTACAGGTCGTTATGCACTTCGGCAAGTAAGAAATGAGTAGTCCAACCCAGCCTACGAGTTAGTGAATACTGAAATCCGACAGCGAGCTTCGAACTCCTCAGACACGATGACTCTTGTACTGAAATTATGCTATCCTGTGGCCCAGTGTGCTTGAGACGAAGAGCGCGATCTGACCATGAGAAAGCGAGGAAACGAGCAGATTTATGTATTTGATCCACTGGATCAAATACATAAATCTGTTCTGGCACATGCACGAGGCTACTGTAATTGGTGGTGAACTCCGAGCGATCTGTCGACGGTCCTGCGGCCCAAGAGTCGATAGGCACGTCCTCCCCCTCGGCCTTCGTCCCTCGACGCGCCTCCCCCGCCACCTCCACGCATCCTTGAGGAGCACCTAGCAAACGCAAGTGCACCGCCAGGGACTCCCTGGAAGGCGCGAATCTGCGACACGGACAAGGCGGGATTCGCGTCAGTCTCTGACCGGTGACGCATCTCGTACGCTCGTACGTTGCCACCCCGTCCCTGCACTGCGCCCGCGCCCGCCGGCCCTACTCTTCGCGGCTGCTGGGACTGCTGCTCCCAGCTTCACGCCCCTTCATCTTGAGGGAGGAATCGATCAAGAACGCGAGCACTGCATCAAAACGGCGGCGAATACGTCTCCCCGGTGTGGCTTCTCTTCTCGACGCAAGAAGCTCGAGCCCGAGAAGCCCAGAAAGGACAGCATCTGCTGCATATGGACGTACACGTGGAGGCACGACGCGTCAACAACAAAACACGTCAACAACAAAACGCGTCAACAAAAGAGATGCGTCAACAACGCACAACAAAATTTTTTGGCGGCTTACCGTAAATTCACCCGCCGACCCTTTCCCACCCCCCACCTCTCAACTGTCCCCTGCGCGAGCTGTCTCATCGCTCCGCTGCTGCGCTTCCTCTGTGCTAGTCTTGAGATCTCCTCGCCGTTCGGTGCGTTGCTCTCTTATCTCAGGAAGAGCACCATCTCATGGGTTTGAAGGAGACCCATATCGCCCATGGGGTGGTGCTCCGCCCACCTTTCCTATCTGCCACATGTACAGAGGCCTTGCGGGCGGTAGGTAGCGCGAGCTCAAAGGAGACCTCTATCGCTCGCGCTGCCTGCGGCCTGCTCTCTGTCGCCGGCTTTTGCCTCGGAATTGGCCAGCATGATGGGCTCCAATGTTGCACAGGCCCCAGCAACGCCGCCATGCCTTTGACGGTACGCCTGCTCACTCGCCCGCTTCTTTCATCGCGCTGACGCTCTTGCGAAGGGTGGTTTGGACTATCGAGGGGAGGTGTTCATGAGAGAGCGTTTGGAGGCAGTCTGGAAGGCGGAAGTGGGCAGGACCGAGGGGCCGGACCACGCTACTCCTGTTATTGTTGTGCGGGGCCCAAACAGGTATGCCCCTTCACTTTTTGAACATAACGTAGCCTTGCTGATCTTGGTTGCAGCCTGAGTGACGGCTCTTGTGCACGGGATATATCCAACACAACCCCTGCTGCTCGTGAATGCGCAGATTCAGAAACCAACCTCGATGCCACCCTCGGGGGAGTCGGCCCTTGCCGCACTGCACGCCGACGAGATTACGTTGGGAAGAGGGATGTTACTCGCGCTGTGGCTCGTGCCAACAAGAAAAAGGAAAGTGGCATGCGCGTGCAGAGTACGACCTCCCTGGCTCAGAGGAAGATGCCCGGAGGTTACATCGGGAGCCGCGTCAAATCAGAGCGCCCACTCCGGCCAGAAGTCATCGAGTGCGCCAATGGGTAAGTGCCAATTCCAGTGCATTTCATACAACCGAGCTCAAACTGGAGGTAGCATGGCTGCATACATCTGTGACTCTGAAGGGCGGCTCGTCATCTACCGCTCCTTCACAGGGCCGGCCACCTTCCACGCCAACTCTGTGGCAATAGCCGCTGTAGAGTATTTGCAACAGAGTGGCATCAAGCCGACGTATTCCGGCTCCAGTCGGGGAAACTTCCTCCAGTATTATTTCACCTTGCACCGGGACAATCAGGTGGTGAGCGCTCTCCGTTCCGAATGTGAGCCTCCAGAAGTTGACCATAGCGAGACAGAGGCCTCGCATGTCTCTTTACTACCTCAAGCACATCGACGTGGTGCACGAGCTTGGAAAACTCCTGCAGCCAGTGATCGCACTCGTAAACGGTGGGCCTAAACCATACATCTGTACACATAACCTCACATAGAAGTCGACATAGGTATATTCAAGTCTCAATTTCCTGCTCTATATGCGCATTACGCGGCCACTCTCGACTACGTTCTGCGGCAGGATGTGGGCTTGGAGGCCCTATTCTGCCCTTTTACTTCATTTGCCTTCAACGTCGGCGCTGTGGTCACTTTGCCTCACCTCGACTCCACCAACTATGGCCCTGGCTTGTGCTGTATTATGCCATACGGAACCTTCGATCCTTCGCAAGATTGCCGAATTGGCATTGCAGAACTTGGTTATGAGATCGAGGTGGGCCCCGGCGTGCCCGTGTTCATCCCATCGGCCTTGTTTACCCACTACAATACCCTTCTCATCTCCAAGGGGATGCGAGGTTCTCTTGTGTTTTGGACCGGTGGCTCGATTTTTCAGTGGGTTGAACTGGGTGGTCGGATGGTCTCTGACCTTTCAGAAGCTGAGCGTGAGGCGTACGTCAATGGTGCAGCCGCTCGAATCTTAGCTGCTCTTGCGAGGTTCCCTATGCATATGTAGGGACACGGTGTATATTAAAAAGACTTTAATATGCTTTCGACACAGCCAGAATTAATTACGAGACCTCTGCCTACTCGTAATGACTCTACTGTATGCTAGGTGTACTTGCAAACAGATCAAGACGTTGCAAGATTGGTTGCCAGCAGAGCGCTGTCACCTGTTTCTTCGCCTCCGTCTTCTCCTCATGCGCGGTTGGTTGACTCAGCTCCACAAGACTCGGGGTAAATGTCGCACTTTCAATGGGGTTGTGCTCAAAAAAATGTGACATGATTCTGTCATCCCGATGGGTGCCCCAACCAACGCCAAAATCGTCTAGGGACTCGCCAGTAAGGTCATCAATTGGCTCTAAGAATTGCTCGAGCCCACGTGAGCCTTCCTGGACCATCCCAAAGGCGAACATATCCCGTGGGCTTCCGGGACGAGAATCCTGCATTGAGATGTGATGTTCGACGAAGGGTGATGTTGAGTTATTGCGAGGGCGTACTATCGTCGAGTCTATTGTGCAGGTTACGCCATGGCTTGGTTCCCACGCGGTGCGCGCAAAGTAACGAACGAATACCGGGTAAGCGTGCGCATCCCGTCCAACTGCCAGCAAGTCCACCAAGCTACCCCGCGCTCAGCACAAGAACTAAGTATGCGGCGAGAATGCGCGCGAGGGACAAATGCAGACGGCGAGGTTAACTGTCTGATATGTAAGCTCGAACATCGCACACTGTTTGACGTGCTGGATTAAACTTCCTCTTGATCCAGCTCGGTCTCGCCCGATGGAAACTTTCTATCCATCTCTCGCTCGGCGCGGTCGAAGGCTTTGACCGGGCTTCAAGCTTTCTAGTGAGCTCTGCCACGCGATCGCGTGACCGCTCTGCACGTGTCCACTACTTGTCTGACCGGGTCCGACCGTGTGTCCGACCATGTCAGTTAGGACCACCACCTGGGCCAAATGTCGGGGCAGATAAAGCAGTGTGGATATCGTCCACAGCTTGGTAAGAGAACACGACTGCTAGGCGTGTGCTGAGACGTGGTGGACTGTCATCTGCGCCATACGTCGGCGCAGGTAAAGCAGCTGCAGTGATCCCTGAGATCTGACGTAGCAAGTTAGACCTGTCTGTCATCCTCGAGTCGGGCACAACCGCACCAGTATACATGCATATGTAAGCCTCTCGCTAGTATGTCTCCTTCTCTTCTCGTCTTATATAGGGCCCTGCACCTGTGGTGTCGCTTTTTTCTCGATCAATCATTTACGAAGCTTGGCTTCTCCTCAGGCCACGCGTTCATCTACAACATTCAACCTCGACGTCTACGCGCCCTCTGCATTGGCTGCCTGCACCGCTATCTTCATCATCGCGCGCTACGTGCATAGCCTGTGGTACGATCTCCTATGGCAAGATCGTGGGGTTCGCCGCCATGCTCAGTTTAAAAAAGCGCATCGCACCTCTCGTAGGTTTGGCGTCGCCGTGTTCAGTATAAAATTGACATCGGCAAAGGAGATGGCGCGACCTAGAACCAATGTGGTCCCCGGCGCGACGAGAGGCTGGTCACCGAATTCACCAATAACAGCCTGGCTCTGCTGTGATATCGGACAAATTGGTCCTGTTGTTTTTGTTCATCCCCTATGGTGTAAGAAACAAACCCGTGTGTTTAGCATGAGCCATTGGTATTCTTGTCGTTTGGTAAGTCCCTGTCTCAGGAACAGCGCTATGCAGTGGGTTTGAAGGAGACCCATAGCGCCCACTGGTTGGCGCTTTTCCTGACGTAAGTCAACACTTCTAAGTTCGATGCCTTGCGGCGTGTCTCCTGGTGCATATCTCCATTGTGAGTGCGGTCGCTCCAAGGACAGTAATGTCTTAGGCTGTGTTTACCCTTTTATCGGCTCTATACCCTCGGACTCAAGCATCACCATTCGTCTCCCGACAGAAACTATGTGAGCGTGAGGTTGCTGGTGCCAGTTCAAGATGCCTCGAGAGGTAGTCTCATACGCCTGACTATCAGCGCTAATCTCAGCTCCCAATCTCTCGGCAGATCCTCTTGCTTATGAACGGATGGCATTGACTCTGACACTTCGGTATGAGACTAACGAAATGAGGTCGGCCAGACGCGTGAGACATGACGCAACGTGGATTCGCTGTCACGCTCCCCCTTACTCACACCTCCACCATGAGTTAGTCCCACAGGTGAGTGTGTTGTGTCTCCTTCTATCTCCCTTTCTATGCTGACTTCACTCCCAGTGATATGGTACGCCTATTTTTGTTTCTTCTACTCGTCCTGATATTCCACTAGTCCCGTCTGCTCTCGATTCGAGAGAAGGACATTAATTAACATCTCTACAACAATTGCTCGGATGACGGCCCATCTACCTCTTCGCAAAGCAGGTTCATCGGCTCTCTGAGTACTAGAGGCCAACCCAAACTCCAACCGCCCGGTACCTCACCCTTCAATTCCCTGCAGAACACTTATCGCCCTTTGTTCTCTTCACCCACCCCGCCTTTCCGGACCTCAAGTGCGGAAGCTCCAAACGTCCAGAAGAGGAGACAGACAGACAGCTCTCCCATGTCCACGGAGAAGCCCGAGAAGCATACAAGACCCAGTGCTTCTTCACGCCTCCATTCTGCCGCTCCCTTGGCAGACAGACGGCGCCCATCTACTTTCGATGAATTCGTCGGCAGTCTCATCCTCTTGGCGCTGGCTCTTTACTCTTGCACTTGCTTGACTGGGGAACAGTCGGCAATGTCATCTTCTGGGGTCCACCAGGGTGCGTTTAGGCATCTTCGCAGTCACGACCCGCTGAACTCTCTCGTGATAGGTGTGGGAAGACGACCCTTACCAGGTTGCTAGTCAAGCGTACAGACTCCAGTTGCATCCTGCCGCGCGAAACAAAATGAGGGAGACAATGCGTTTAGAATGCAGATGTCGCTGCCATGAATGAGATTGACTCGTCTACTTGAGCCGTATACGCATCGGCACTCATATCGTCAATTTCCGAATCGGGACATATGCATCACGTCATTTAACAGACTAAGGAATGTACAAAGAAGAGGTAATGGACGAAGAAGAGGCGATGTTTGGACAAAGAAGAGGCAAGGACAAAGAAGAGGCGATGGACAAAGAATAGGCGATGGGCAAAGAATAGGCGATGGACAAAGAAGAGGGAGGTATTAATACAGGAACATGTTGTCCCTCCCGGCACGCCGCTTCGAAACACTACATATATCCGACTCGATCTAGCAGATTCCGACGCATTCTGAGTGACTTGACAACTATTCGACCATGCCCCTCCAATATAGATCCACCTTGACTCTACCTAGAGAGCACGGTGATGCTATTGACTGTCTTGCATTGAGCCCAGATGGGTTGTACATCGCCAGTGGAAGCACCGACAAGCGGCTGGCTATCTGGTCTCTTTCTTCTGGCCAAGCCCTTCATTGCCTTGTGACTCGTTCCGCCGTATTGTCTCTACTCTGGGCAATTGGTGCCTCACGTATCATCTGCGGCACTGCCGATGGTACTTTGATCACAATTACTTTTGATGAGGTGAGCGCAGCTCTGACTTTGATTTCGTCTTCTCCGCGATAATTGACGCTTATACAGACGAATGTCAATATTTCCAGCTAAGAAGTTGTTACCGCTGAAGGACTTCAAGCGCCGTCTCAACATTCAAGGGACACATCATCACAGTATCTTGGCCAATCTCAAGGTGAGTCTCCGCGATGTGAACAACACTAATGCTGATGGGAGTGAAGAGAATCACCCGAAAGGTTCTTCTAATCCAGGTAGATCCGCATATGGAACATGCATTGTTAGACAGTGCTCTGGACGCGTATTCGGATATATGCGAGCAGACAAATATTTGCTTGAAAGTGAGAGTTCCCCATCCAAGCTGCGTATGGGCATTCACGTTGCAGCAGACACTCAGCGAACTGGACCTGCAACTGCAAGAACGAATGGGGCATAGTTCTAGCTCACGTTTCTAGCTCACGTATACCTTGAATTTGATATCTGATTCCTTTGTGTCGTCGGTTGGTGATGTGATTTTAGTGGCTCAATAATGACTGGGTAGCCATCCAGCCTTGCGTTATGGCTGCACGGTGTGGCTATGTAATATTTTCCGCCTCGCGCGTCTCCTTTGTTTTATTCAGAATTTTAATCAATTGCCATCGGCACGATATTCCCATGGTAGCCCGGTCACACCGGTTAACCTTGTCTGTCACTGTCTCTGCTGCGACTTGACCTCGACTGCCGGGCGTGTGCTGAGGCTTGTGGACCATCTGGTCGACAAGTCGGCGCAGGTAAAGCAGCGTGGGCGATGGTTCTCGGCTCCGTGACGACGTCGACAGGCAGGCACTGGCACTGGGGTGTGTTGTGCTATGCTTCGTGTTGACATAGAGCGTGAATAATCGACGTTGGCAAGTACCTCCCTCCACGGATTTCTGCCGCTCATATCTCACTTTCCACAAGTTCATCTTTCCGAAACAATGCTCTGCAGCGCATCACTGATAACACCGGCTTGAAGCCGCCGTCGGTACGTGTTTCTTTCACACAGAATGGCCGGCCGGATACTGATATAGCATTTCAGCGACTCAAGTCGTGGAGGCGTGACGTCACCTCAAGATGCTCAGCGAGCATGGCGGGGACACGATCCTGCTGACGCGAGCGCCACCAGAGGAGGTGAACTCGCTGTGGAATGCCCCGCGTGCCCCCCACCCTGGACGAAATCTTCCCGAACGTTGGGAGAATGATCGTCCGGATAAGCATTAAGTACAATTGTGTTTAGCCTATTATCATCAGTCTCACTCGATCTACAGGTAATTAAATACGGATGCCAACTTCCGTCCGCTCAAAGGATCGAGGAATTGAAGATGTGGAGATAAGCCCCAGATGGGCTTACTTCTTAGAGAAGAAACACATGTTGTTGCGCATGCCGACCAGAAGGCTTAAGATGTGAGTAATTATAGTTGACGTTGATTGCATTACTGATCATTTTCTGCCAGGAAAATACGTGCATTGCAGAACACAACGCGATCGTGAAGTTGAATCTTCGCAAGGGGGGATGTCTAGCATCCGGAGTCGGCGCCATTCTTTGCGCTCGTCATGCCCTGGTGCACAAGAATAGGGTTGGAGATTTGTAAAAGGGCGAAAAATATGTTTCCTTCGCTTTTACGCGCCTTTAGTTGACTCTTTTTGATGCAGATTCTGCAACATGAGCTACTTATTCCTCTCGACACTCAGTGACACTGAATTATCCGGTGTCTTCCTATCCTGCGACATTGCATGCTCGTACTGCAAGAACTTCGAGAAACACAACCGTGAACACCGTGAAGGTCTACAGCTGGACACGGACCTGGTGGCGATGAGAATCCCAAAGAAGCATTTTCTTGTGCATAGTCCGGGATACTCGCTTTTCCCCCTCAACTTTCTGCCGGATGTCGGCCGCCTCTGCGGAGAAGTGGGCCAATCCCTTATGAATCTACCTGGCTTTAGTGCCGCAACCCTGAATAGGATGATGTTATCTAGACTGACGGGGTTGGGATCCCTGAATAGGATGATGTTATCCTATTCAGGGTCCCAACCCAGCAGGCATGATACAGCGCGGATATCTTATTGATTGGAGCCTTTCATGTTTAGTGACAGCCGAGGGGGGCTCGCGATCCCGCAAAAGTGGTGAGTATCAAATTTATCCGGAAGAAGTTTCTCAACACTGGCTTATCGCCCTTAGGGCACCTTCCAATTTATGTCACAGCGCTCGCTGAGTTGGAGGGACGAAACTCAGACGATCCAGGACGACATGGAATCGTTGCTCTGGGTCGTACTTTATTGCAGCTTGTTGTGGTTAGATCATGATCTGCCACCGCAAGCTCTGTCCAAAATGGTGGCCGACATTTTCGACCAATGTGTGATTCGTATTGGCGAGGTTAATGCTGGCAAGGGTAAATTGTTCAACCAACGCTACCGGCTGTACGCATCCAAAATTCATTTTTCGAACCCTACGATGCAACAATGGCTGGATACGGCGATGGTTTCTATTTGTCGTGTATAGTAGGCGAACCAGGGGGCGTGATGAATGCGCAGATGTGGGCCGATCCTGCGAAATTCAATGCATTCTGGCACGACTTCCTCAACATTCATGAGATATCTAACAATGGCAGAATCTCGCGAAGGCTAATCTCTGTTCGTCACCCTTCGCCTTCATCTACTACGTCATCCACGCCCGAAACTACCCGCAATAGAGTCTCACGAGTGTTATTGCCATCTCGTGTCCGTAGGCTCTCTTCATCCACCATGCTCTCCGCTAAGCACAAGCATCTGGAGCAGGTTTTTCAGATCTGTCGGGACAGCGCCAACTCAGTCCTCCACGATTGAGGCCCCGTCCGACAAAGATCAACACGACCGACTATACGAGACAAGGTCCCAAGTCGGGTAGGTGGATGAGCGTCGGCAGCAGCGCAGATCGGTTATTGGTCGGGCTTGTTCTCTGATTTCCGCGTAAGTGGTTCGCGATCCTGTTCCCAACTCTCCTCATTACCTCTTATCCGATAGTGGTCCCGTATAACCCGTGGGTGTTTTGACTTCAATTCCATTCAAGGGTCAAGATTGCCACCAGCTTGTAACTTGCAATCGCCGCCGCCGCCACCGCCGCCGTGGACTCGTCTGGCTTCTGCCACTTCTCGGTGGAGGTGGGAGGACCAATGCCTTGAGATTGGCTGGACTGTGCCCACTATAGTACGATAAAACTTGAGATAGAAAATTCTAGCTGGACTTGGTGGCAGTTGAGGCGAAGAACTTTCGCCTACTTTCCACCCTCCTTCGAATTGTGCTCATTCTTTTGTTGGTTCAGATAACGCCGTGATTTGCCTGTACACAAGTAGGTTGGCAGATAGGTTATGAGCTTAACCGCGCTTGGCTTGAAAGTCCCACCCACCGGTGACCCTCGCTTCATCGTGCAGTACACGCATACATGCCACGTCGAGGGTGGAATGAGGGGCGCCTCTGAGCAATCCACTCCCGTAGTGAGCAGAAAGTCTCGTCGATACAACGCGGCTGCGACACCAACATCCAATCTGAATTCTGCTGAGGCACACGCTACTGACAGTAGGAACGCAGTGGTGTGTGGCTCTTGTCAAGATATATGGCGTTGTTCTAGAAATACAGGCAATATACCTTCTTCCGCTGGGTTTGACGTCGGGATAGGGGCATTTACAGTCGCAGACGCAGGGGAAATTGCAGTCAAAATTCACGACATGGGGAGGAAGTCCCGATATAGGGATCATGTGACGAAAGGTGCTGGTTTCCGTGCCGGCGCTGAGTAGCGCTTTGGGAAAATCCCGCAGGACTGTAAACCCGGCGACTGTAAACGCATCGAACGCTAGAGCCTCACGAGGTAATCTCGCAGGCGTTCCCGCCAAAATCGACCCCATTTCAGCCAGCTGCGTGCCGCTGAATTTACAGTCACAAGGTGCCAATTTTCGTTTTCCCTTCCTTCCGTTCTGCTCGGCCTGTGCTCGGCAAGTTGTGGCTCACCCTCGGAATGGTGTTCCTGCCCCTTCCCAGCCGTCTATGGCATCCGGACAATATGTATTCATGTCAGTAAATACACTAGCACATTATCTAGGTAGAGATCTATTTTTTCCCTCCCTCAGTGCCCGCCTTTTGAGCCATACTGCCTTCCGCACTGCGGGACTTGGCAGACATCCTTATGTAAGCTTCCGCGCGACTGAAGCCTTTCTTCAAACTATTCAAATATATAAACTTCCGCACGTGCCCATTTGCTGCGACAACACGTGTATGCCGAGACGGGGCCGTAAGTAATGCCAGTAACGCCCGCGACTACACTCGGGCGATACACACATGCCTCTCCAATACAGATCCACATCGACTCTAGTTGAAGAACATACAGACGCCATCAACTGTGTCGCATTGAGCCCGGATGGGTTGTTTGTTGCCAGTGGAAGCACCGACAAGCGAATTGTCGTCTGGTCTCTTTCTTCTGGTCAAGCCATCCATCGGCTTGTTACTCATTCCGCTGTGCTTTCTCTACTTTGGAGATCTAGCCCTTCACGCATCATCTGTGGGACTGCGGATGGGACGTTGATCACGGCTGCTTTCAACGAAGTAAGTGCAGCATCAGTAATCAGTCATACTCTCCAACGGTTGCAATTTACAGGAGAATATCTACGTCTCTGGCTTTAGTGCACATTCAAAGCCCATCGAGTGTTTATCACTTAGCAAGGGTACCACCGCATCCCGCCACCTCGCTACGGCAGCACACAATGTCGTAAATATATGGTCGTCGGTTGAGAACGGTAACGGTAACGACAGCGGAACTTGCCTCGCGATATTTTCGCTAACAGTTCTTTGCAAGACACATATTGGGACTACGGTGATACACTCGATGCACCCCCTTCTACGCCATACAGCGCATCACACTCTGTCATAATAACATCAGTTCAGTGGATGAATGATCCCTCTGCCGATTGTCTTGTCACCGCATATCTCCACCACGGGATAATGTGAGCAACCCTGTTTATAGCCTATGCTGGATCTTATTCCGCATTGCAGATGCTCGAGACGGGGCACCGGATCGATCGAGGTGCTTTGGTCCATACATCTACCCCTATGGTGCGGTTGATTGAGATACATCAAATTTTGAAGATATTCATTTGGGCCTTCAGTGGTGCTTGCAACATATCTCCGGCCAATGATACGTTGGCAGTATGCAACATCACATCTGGATTTGACGTATATGCGATTCCATCTGGCTTACGACGCCTAGTATTGGAGGTGCCAAGCGAGCCTCCTGGCATGGCCCTTCCAATTGTCTACATACACAAGGGGACCATGCTTCTCGGAGGAGCATCCAACGGCAAAGTGCGCTTGTGGGATGCTCGTAGCGGGGACATCGTACAGACGCTGCGGTACCATGGCAAGTTCGGTGACTTCGTATGCTTGTAGTATTAACGTGCTCATCTGATCAGATCCGTTACTCATCCAATGTGTTGCGGTGTGCCCAGGGCCTGTTGTAGTGTCAGTATGAAGCTCAAACATATTTTCAGGAAAATCCCGACACATTCCTTCTTGCAACGGGAAGCAGTGACCCAGGCGTACCAAATTCTATTCAGGTTTGGGAGTTGAGAGATGTTGCTGAGTGATGTTAACCACAACACAGCCGTTTGTGTCATGATACGCTAATCATTAATATCCTCTACTTCATTCGCCTGCGGTGCAATATTAAACGTGTATACATCATCGTATTGGATGCGATCGCCTTGATATTTAGGGTTTCTTTGGTGCCACCGTCAATTGATTTATCTGCTTCCCGACGGTCGTCTACTCCCATGGCTTATATCAAGAGCACTCTGCATCGTACAGTAATTCATTTGGTCAACCAGAAATTGGAGTCTGACGAGCTCAGAGCTTATGGCAAGCTGTCGGAAGTCTGACGTTCGTCGTGGAGACTTCAGCCACGTGCGGCGATGCGTGATCCAACGTTGACCGACTCGGAGAGTACTCGGAGTCGGTCTACTGCCGGCCTGCGAGCTGTGGGACGACACGACTGCCATGCGCGGGCTGAGACGTGGCCCAGCTGGGCTGTCTGCCGGCGCAGGTAAAGCAGTGCGTGGCCCCTGAGGCAGTGGCGTTGCCAGGCGTGTGCCGCTTAGACAAGACACCCTTCCGTCGACACGTTGGCTCAGGTAAAGTTTGGGTAAAGTAACGTTCGACCTTGGACTCTGTATTCAAGCTTGTTATGCCATATGGGACAATTACTCTATTGCGAAAATGTCACTCAGAGTTGTTGCTCACGAGCCATCGCCTGGGGTTCCCTGGGTTTCCAGTTTCTAATGATTTCGTCGTATAGTATTTTGCTACCACCGCATCCGTCACATCTATTATTGCAGCACGTCATCACCTTGAATCGACTCGGCTAACGAGAGGTCAGGCGAGATCAGGATCTCTGCAGCTCGGGACTTTCAAAGTTGTAGTCAACAGAATAGCATAATCTGGGGGGTTGTTTCCGTAAGAGAATCGCGTCGTCGACATGCAGGAGATGGAGGTACTTACATTCTGGATTATACGATGACCACCTAACGTTACTTATAGATGGAGATGTTCATGGAAGTATCCTGGAGGCAATCAAAACGCGAACGCAGAACTGTTCTCTTCCTTCAACGGGTGAACCCTCTCCTCCTTTAATGTGTAATTGTGCCTCTCTTACGGTCAAATCTGGACAGCATCTCTGCGCGAGATGCAGATGTCTGCACGACGCGCCGTTGCAATGGACAGTGAATTTTGAGAGGTGCGCCATAATCTCTCACCATCGAAGATCCTGAGATCCCCAGTTGTTGTCTACACACAATGTCTGACCCCTCCCACATAATCTCCACAGTAACCACGACGGTGCAACGTCTTACACATGGCAAGTGTTTCGTCCGCAGTGCGTTTGCTCAGAAATATCTGACAAATCAACGGCAGGGTCTCGCTCCCCCGTGCTGTCTTCACGAATGCAGGGATACGTCCCTTGTGATATTGCGCCTCAGGCTGGATTATTGTACCGATGAGAGCAACAGAGCGAAAGGCTCGGGCTCAGTCTGTTGAGTAGCGTCCCACCGACGGTTACCTGGCTTTGTTACTGTATCAACTACTTACTCGCCCGGGCGGGGCGAAACTGACGCGTTCTCCGAGGTCGACACACGTGGCGGGCCCACAGTGTCCTATCCTCTTCTCCGTCTTCTGCTAGGCGCACCTTCCCTTGCTTTTTTTTTTTGAATGGATCCGCGCATCGTCGTGAACAGAGGCTGTTTTGAAGTGAGTATAAATTGCAGAATGTGATGGGCCACATGCTGAACACCATGCAGACGATCTCAAATGTTTTGAGCCGGGATCCCACTCTGTGGCAGCGTGTCAAGTGGAACGATTTCGCTGATGACAAGCATGTCTTAGAATACGTCTAGACGTTTTCACACAGATGAAACAGCTTGGATTTCATGTTCGCGGCAATCGTGGCTCAAAGTATCGTTTAACCCTTCCCAAACACATGTCGCGCAAGGTTCTGATCGTGCACAGGGTAAGTTTTCTTTCGACGTTCACGAGTACTCGGGTTTTTCACATGTTTATAGCCGCACGGTGCCGAGTTTCGCCCCGACGAGTTGCGGATGTAAGTAACCTTTCGTGTTCTTCGCGGCTAGCTCACATACTTTTGAACTACAAGAAAAGCTCCCGTCTTTGTATGGCTGGAACGAGGAGAGATTCGTTAGAGGGTGAAGTAGGCGGTCGCGTACATAGGGAACGAATATTTGTTGACCCCTCCTAAGTATGACACAGGATGTCCTCAGAGCGCCCTCACCAGTCATCCAGCGTCTGCCCTTCCACAATCCTCTAAGTGCGCCCTCGTGCCATGGGCGTACCTAGGATTGCCTCACGCGGACCATATCTGTAGCTAGAACTTTCCGAGCGCAGGCAGTGTTTGAAAAATGGACCTGAGCGATAGTGCAGTACATAGCACAAACTGTGAACGACGTGTTTTCCTCAGGCATAGGAAAGGAAGCCCATCTGAACAACTTACGGAGGTGAGGAATCACGACGAGCACACGCGCGTCCAGAGTGACTAGAAGGCGGGGGTTCTATCTGTCTACAGGGGAAAAAAGAAATGGGCAGTTAGTATCTAGCTTAGCGAGGGATAGGAACACGTCACAAGAATGAGATAAACTCGTTACCTTGAGAGAGCGATGTGCTTGCGAGTGTTGCGCCCTGGACGCGGCATCGGAACGGAGGATTGGCACTAGGTGCGGCGGTTGTGCACTTCTGCGATGATTAGTGGCGATACGAATTAGCTCGCACCAAAACCAGGGAGGCAAGGGGACTCGACGACTTACAGTAAGCACGCGAAGCCGCCTCCCATGGTGGGCCGTGCTCAAGTCTTCAAAGCTTCAAAGCTTCAAGCTACACGATCGCGTGACCGCCATGATCTGCACGTGCCCACTGCAGTGTCGGGCCGTGTCCGACCTTGTCCAACCGTGTCCGAAAGTGTCCGACCTCCTGCGACCTACGACGACAGCACGACTGCCAGGCGTGTGCTGAGGCGTGTGGACCACCTGGGCCATACGTCGGCGCAGGTAAAGCAGTGCGTAGCTGCGTAGCTATGGTCCCTGAGACCGCGGCGTTGCCAGGCGTGTGCTTAGACATGTCATCCTCGAGTTGACACGTCGGCGCAGGTAAAGCAATCGTCGGTTGGGTGTGCTGTTTTCGTTGTCTGTCTTTTCAGCCGTGAGGGCGACAAGCCTAGCCGGATACTGGTTCTCTAGGGCGCAGAAACTGAAAATGAATGCCGCTTTCCGCATCATCGACTTTCCAAGTTTGATTTTTCTCTCGCGAGTTCCTTTTTTCCTCCTGCAAACTGTTACACCGATGATCAATGACCTCCCGCTGCCACGGTACTCTCCCGCGTCAATTTCGCCTCCCGCCGTCGTATTGCCCCCACGACACTGCCGCTTGGCGGGAGACGTCGAGGGCGGGGTCAACGCTGGAGTTGCGTCGGGGGTCAAAGCGTCTGCCGGAGACGACGGGGGGAAGACGTACTACTGGTCTTCGCGCGTGGGTAGATCTCGGCATGTCTGTGAGCCCCATATCGCAGCCGTCTCCTCTCTGGCAGGAGCTGGACTGTTGTGCATATTTGGCAATGACGAGCATTTGGAATTCGACATATCCCTCTGTGCTAGACAGCCCTCCAGAAAGTGAGTCGGAAGGTGGGTGAGATGGTCTTCGCATTTCTCTCTTCGTCGTTTGACGCGCGCATACAGCTTGCCGGAGGGCTGTATGCATACCATGACACCGAGTCGGACGCGCAGCTAGACCGTACGCTCGCGTCCAACGTCTTGGCAGGTGGAGCACGTCGGATTGTCTATTCGTCGTGGTTATCTGGAGTTGGTAGAGTTGCCACCTCTCGCAGGAGGCAGGCCTCGCCAAGAGGTCTTTTTAGCGTATGTTGCGTACGGATGAAAGCCATAGTGAAGCTCGGATATCCGCACGATGTAAGGGCTTTACTCTGAGTCCCACCGCCTGGTTGTCGCCCCACGACTTTTGTTCAGACGTCCGAGTTGCTGTGCGTGTGTAAACTCTACAAGTGGGCGCATGAGACGCAACAAAGGGTTTGGCAGAGTTCTCATGTCTGGCTGCGAGAGAGGTTCTCCAGGTCTCGGCCCCTTACGATTGGCAACTCGATGCTGTTCCGTCAGGGCATCCCTCAAATTTCAGTGCGCGTACTGTCAGAACGACAGCGGCAGGCAGTGATGGGCCTCCATAGTTGACTGTATGTGGGCAGAGCTTTAGGTTTGTCATTGATCCCATCCTTAATGAGATCCTGTACAGTACTAATCCTCGTTTGTATTGCTCGCGCGCGAACTCACCAAGGTTTGCCCAAGCTTGCTGTCCGACGCCGTCTTGAGCTAGTGCTGCTAGTGCTGCTAGTGCTGCTAGTGCTGCCGTCGTCTGTCGTTATCAGTACGTCGACATATGTCGTGTTTCTTGGGGTACGTCGCATCACTGACCGAGCAATACCAGGTATGGCGCCTCGCTGATAGAGCAACACCTTGCCACGGGTCACTACTGACTGTATTGCGCCCATGTCGTGCAGTGGGTTTGCCGGGTATGCGCCCACGCCAGCGACTATATGAAAGCGACTGCCCGCAGTAGGAGTCTCTGGGAAAGTAGCTAGCGTCGCCACCAGGCAGTGTACAAGCACAAGCTGTCCGATGGATCTGCTTGCTTCGCGGGCCAGATCAAGAACCTGCACAAGGACGGCGTGGTCGCAATTAAGCGGAGATGTGCGATGGCATGTGGCGAGGGTGAGGGCTCGCCAACGTCGTCAGCGCTGCACGTAAGCGGTGCGAGGTACGTTTCCTCGAGGCTGCGCACGAGGCGTTCGTCGAGAACACTGAGTGAACGACGACACACTGCTCTCCTGCGGGAGGACGTCCGACCCGTGCAGAATGGATGAGGCATAGAACATTAGTACTGTCACCGAGGTGAGCTGCGATATCGTGAATTTGCAAACTGTTCCCAATCCTTTATATAATTGGTGTAATGCCTGTTGACGAGTTTCTGGAATTCCTGCCGAAGCCTGATATGTCCGCGATGCCCCCTGCTGTGCAAGCATTCAAAGATCTGCCGGCAGAAGCTGAGCACAGGCAGCAGATTATTGAACCATTAGTGCGGTATTTAGATTTTTCTGTCTATCACAAATATTAAATTTGTACAGATTATTGCCCTCAATGGTGTTGGAAGAGGCGCCACGAAGTCGCGGCCAAGATGTCCTGGATTTGTCTTCATAGACACAACCTCGTTCGATGTGAATCGCGGAGAGATAGGTTCAATGAATCCCCATGTTTCCTGCCTCTCCGAAGAAGATATTGGCTCGATGAACCCAAAATCGACAGTCGCGAGCTCTATTTCTTGCGCCGACCTGTATATTGACGTCCAGCAGCATCCTGGTCTGGACGCCTTCACAGATCCAGCTCAAGGCAATGATCGCTCTGCTCACGATTTCATTCTGAATATCTACGATGAACGAACTCGAAATCGGGCCGAACGAGGGCTGGGGATGAACATTGCGTGCGCTCGTCAGCATCGCAGCTTCTACTTCTCTGTTGCACTGTCTGGATCGCGCGCCCGGCTTATCCGCTGGGACCGTGCTGGAATGATCGTCTCAGAATCGGTCGACCTGCATCATGATGCGCAGCCTATCTGCGAATTCCTGTGGCGGTACGCCCACGCCTCGCAATCACAGCGTGGCCACGATCCTACTGTTCAGCCTGCGATGAAGGAGGAAGAGAAGCTCTTCAGAGAATCAATCAAACGCCACGTCAAGTCCCAGCTTGGTCTTAGGGACCAGACCACGCTGGCGGCTGCCATGGCGGAACACTTACCAGCCAGGAATTGTGGCTGCTGTTACCATAGTCAACAACAGTTCTGAAGAACGCAGACTCCTGATATACCGACCAGTGGTCTCGCCTGTCTGAATGATAGGTCGAGGAACTACAATCAGCCCTCGCGCCGGGAATAATGTACCTTGTGTTTACCGCCCTAGTGTATTATCTCCAAAGCTACGCAGCCTTACACGACGAGTTTTTAAACCTTCAATAGGAACTTACAGAGATCTGACCAAAACGTGACAGGCTCTTTTACATCCCTGTAGGAATGACATAATGTTAATGGCTATATGATGCGGAGCCTCGGTATTAACTGGTCGATGGGAAAAAATAATCTAGTGAGTTCACTTGGTCGAACGTACCACGAAGGCTCCCTCTGCTATGTGACACTGGGAAAGTTGTCCCTGTGTAAGTGTACCGCAGATCGCTGATCTGGGACTTCTCGCTCCCCCGACTTTGACTCTCGCCGTCTACGCTCACCAGGCGTCCAGCGCCAGTTGTTCCCTATCCTCTGCCTGTCCCCTTTCACCTGCTGCTCGATTCTTCGTTCTAGTTTCTTCTCTCTCGTCTGCGGATATATCGACCATGAATGGGACGATCGCCCTTCGCGGCCGACATTATAAAGTAAGTTGAAGGTCTATTGACTCGGTGTGCTCTGAATTCATCTTGCAGACTGTCAGGAGTATATTCCAAGCGCAAGGATCCGTCGGATGGCGTGAACTGGTGGAAGTATGTTGCTTTTGAGTGCATTTTGTGTTGCATTCAGCCTAATGATCGCGCAGGCCTTTCAGAGTATGAGCTTTAAGGTAAAAGCCACAAAGGGCTCCGTTCATAAATTCAGTCCGCCTAGCACGATTCCCGGGCGCGCTTTTACCTGGCACAAGGTAATGTTTCTCAGTGTCCAGAAGGGCTTCGGGTTTCTGACATAGTGCAGCCGCACTCTTCGCAACTACGCCCGGATCATCTGCGAATGTGAGTTTTCTCCAGAGCTCGCCGGTGCTAGCTAACGCGTTTTTAGATTGAGGGGAGACCTGTCCCAGCTTTACCATTGGAGGGTCGAAACGTTCGTAAGAAAGAAGTGAAGCAGAGGGGTGCATTTGTAGAAAACTTCGTGAAATGAAGATAATCATGCGCGCGCGCGATTGAGAACAAATAGACTGCGTAGATCTTCATAATTATAATCCTTTCACCGACGGATTACTTGTACCTTTGTAGATTAACCCTACTGTATCTAGATTACCAGATCCGATCACTCACTCCACGCGAATCGCGGCCGGCAGTTGCCGTTCCAGGGAGTGCATTCTTGGCACTTGCGATGTTTGGCTGGGCGACCGCGCGCGTACCTCCTCCTCGTCTTCTGTTTGCTTTCACTGCTTCGCCAATGGCGCCGTTCTCGTTTAGGTGCTTTTGCTCCGCGTTACGCGAGCTCGGGTCTCGGATTTGATACCATCGCTAAAGGCACAGGTTGGCTGAGAAATGCCAGAAAAAACCATACACTCTTCCATAGGTGCGCGGTCGCTCTGCCCATGTTTATAAATTGTCACAGCCGAGAAGGCGGCTGTAGATTTTCTTATGCTCTATCGGTACTCTTCTGGCGAGTCGCCCGAAATATTAATTGTTGCAGAAGCGCTGGGTTTGCCTTGCGCGTCATCATCCCCGGCGACGCTCTGCGCCTTCGCCAGTGTCGAGCGGGAATACGAACGAATTCCACTGCATTGTCGCATGTCGTGAGCGGGCTGGTTTTTGGGATTGCAGAGGCGCTCAGTATGTGGGTATCTATTTTCTATCATCGAGCGCGAGCTTTGTTCCGTTGCAGATCTCGAATTCTGGAATGGCAATCTGACTCCCACCCCACAGCTCCTGTCGCCCCAGGACGAATCACCGTGTCCGCCTGGGAACATCCGCGCACCCTGCCCTGTAATCGCGGTACGAGTGGGCTACAATCCACACATTGGGAGTCAGCAGAATTCAGGAAACATATAGGCATACAAAACACGTACATAGGACACAATCGGCAGGACTACTGTCTCCCCCTGCACGGCCTGCCTCTTGATAGTAGCTACCAAAGTCGTCAAGAAGAGCTAGAAGGGGTGAGAGAAGGCCTACTTTTCAAGATCCTTCGGCAAAGAGTGATGGATGACGAAACGAACTGCCTCCCAAGTTGTCAGACACATTCTTCTGAGATCGTGTGAGAATGCCATGCCGTTGGATTTGTTGATACCCATTCCGAACGCGTTCTGCGCAGAACATTTAGCAAAATTGGTCAGACGACGATGAGTGATCCAATTACTGTAGCCACTATGATTTTGCACTTTCCGTCCTGCCACATATCTTGGTTATGCTGCCTCTCATTCTTGTCCATTGTCCCATGGTAGGGGAATGCCGACAAGTGATGAGCATTCCGCAACTCTGCAGCAATGTGCTCGCATTTCTTTCGACTTGTAGCGTAGATGATACCGGTCTGTCCATTATAGTTGGTTCGAATGAATTCGACAACGTCTGCGAGAACGGCACCCTTCCATTTCTGTCGAACGACGTAGTTCAAATTCGTGCAATTATGGGATTCTGTCAAGCGGAGGCAATTAGGCATCCCGAGACGATCAATAACATCGTTGACTGCTTCCGGAGGAGCTGTCCCAGTAAGTGCCATGATCCGAACTTTGGGATACTCGATTCGCATGAGGTTGAGTGCTTTGTACTAGAATTAACACATAAACCATCAGCAGTCTACACTGAAGGAAAAGAGGAGAAGCAGAGTCTCGGAATTCTCTTCCCCACGTGGGGATCCAATGTGCCTCATCGAAACTGCACAGCGCTATCACATCGTTCTGATGCATCATAGGCATGGTATTCCTCATCGCAGCACTAAACTGGAGTCTCTCTGGTGTCACGTGTACGCCAAGCACGGTCTATACTTGGTTTTGAGGCGCGCCATGTCCGCAGCAGTGGGTGCCTTCCCGTAGGTTTTCTAAATCATAAAGCGGACTATGAAATGCCCCACTGTGTCGGAACAGCAAGATTTGCGAGACCGTAACGACGTGAGTCGACCCCCCCTTCCAGATATAAGGTTTAGAAAGGTCTCACTTTGTTCACATGCTCATCGGAGATCAATTGGCCGACGTGCCGGAGTGATTTAGAGACGAAATTTAGCTTTAGAACGTCTCTAAACGGCTACATCAGCAAAAGTCAACTTTTGGTTACCTCCATTTAGCTCCCTTATCTCCTTAATTAAGGAGGTCTCCGTTCTTAATTGGGCAATTAATGCCGATAAGGGTGACTAATGGAGGAATAAGAAAAAGGATCTCCTTATTTTTCCTTAATCAAGGGTATAACACCGGTAAGCAAAAGTTGACTTTTGCTGATGTACAAGGCATCCAGTTTCTTTGTTATCTCGATTTGATTCAAACACTAACATAAATATGTTCTGGCACGTGCACGAGGCTACTGTAACTGGTGGTGAAGTCCGAGCGATCTGTCGACGGTCCTGCGGCCCAAGAGTCGATAGGCAGTGCGCAAGGGAGCCACAGAACAAAGAGGTGAGCGAGAACAGATCGCATCCCGAATACTCCACCACCACCGCCACTTGTCGCTCGACGCCTCTCACAGGCAGAGCCTCCACCCGCCGTTCGGCAACCAGTCTACTAACAGTGATATGCTCTATATAGGAAGTTGAGGACGCAAGGAGTTAATTACGAGACAAGAGAGGGTAGATACGGAGGGTAATCTGTACCCGACGTGATAGGTGACAGCCCATCCGTTACACGGATACAGTGGGCAATACTTTGGGAACCTTTCTACCGACCTACGACGCTATATGGCTGGTGAAGGTGAGTACTTCAAGCACTCTGTGGAACGGTTCGCAGATCCTGAGCCCACCGATGGAGGTAATCTCATCACGCAGAATGTTGCCTGCTACTTGTGTGCACTTCCTAAACCTTTCAAGGACTTACCCAAATGCTGGAGATGTCAGCAGGGATTAAGGACTGGCTGTCATTTTGTTAGTAAGTTGTCGTATCCTTCTAGATGCCACAAACTTGCTGAAGTGATCGCAGAATGCCGAACTGTTGTAGACGCCAATTATCGTCCTACCTTCCGTTATCCTGCAGAAGCCCATCCTGTGTTTCCTCAAGTCTTCAACAGGGCATTGTCTTCCGATGTTCTTGTTTTGAAACAGGTACGTCTTAATTACTCCAGCTCACAGGGTATGTTCCTACGTGCATTGTAAGCGAGCATGCGCGGAGGTATTACTTCCACTTCTCCTGGCTGAGCGGTCCCATATTCAACAAGAACGGAAAATTCACCGTCAAAGGGAGCTGAGCGTTCGGGTTACATGTGGTAAGTTTCACGTTGCACTCCTTCCTTCCTGAGGAATGCAGTAGTGATATGGGCGACCAGATGAATGCTCAACTGAGCTGTTCTGTCAATCGTGGTTCTGTGTTGATTGTGGACGAGAAATATGTGTGCTGTGTAAATTGCGTGTTGACGAGGTATGTGCACATCGTGCATGTTATACTTGCTGACCACCCCTGTGCAGACCTTCTTGGGAACGTGTCAGTGCCAGGCACTGAAATCAACGTCGAGCTCAAATATGGTTCCTATGAGTCGATTTCAATCCAGTGAGCTTGATTGTGCTATTCAAGAAATGGAGGAGGTCTTGAAGCAATATCCGAAACCAGTGTAAGTGTGTCACTGAGTCACTTCGCTCGGTCCTTACTATCCTGCATAGTGGGCTTGAGAAGATTCAATTTGATCATGTCCCTATTTTTTCCGTCGTGGGCCTACAGTTGTCGATGTTCCAGGAACCATGGAGCCACGGTGTACCCGTTGTGGTCACACACATCGATTCTGTTTTTCAGGGCAACTGGGGTCCTGCCTATTTTATAGAGAGCTATGGATCTAGACCAGTTGTGGTTCAGGATTGCGAGACGGAAACAACGCGGAATACTACAGTCAAAGACTTCTTTATGAATTTCGGGATTTCTGATAGAAGGTCCTCCATCCTGAAGCTTAAGGTATGTACACGATTGAGTGTCCCGAGTTGATTACGATGCCTGACCGCTTGTAGGACTGGCCTCCCCAAAAAGCATTCAGTACTGAATTCCCTGAGCTGTTCAAAGCTTTCATAGATGCTGTGCCATGCCCTGATCTGGCACGTTTAGACGGTGTCCTCAACTTGGCTGCTCACTTCCCTCTGAATGGACTTGCTCCTGACCTAGGTATTACTCCAAAAATTATTCTCGCTCACTGAATCTAATCTCCCTGCAGGGCCCAAAATGTACAATGCTTTCGCGTCCCCTCAAGACAATGAGCATCATGGCTCCACGAAGTTGCACATGGATGTGACCGATGCGGTCAATATCATGCTGTGGGCGGCAAGTAATCACGATGGAAAAGCAGGTTCTGCACTTTGGCATATCTTCCCAGCTAGTTCAGTGGCAGTCCTTCGTAACTTCCTTCGTGAGCATGGATTTACTGCATTGGGAGATCCAATACACTCTCAAAGCATGTATCTCACACCGGGATTGCTCGATCTTCTTGCAACGTATGGGGTCCGACCGTATGTGATACACCAACATCCGGGGCAAGCCGTCTTCATACCTGCAGGTTGCCCTCATCAGGTTTGTTTATTCGTCGGGCAGAATATGTTCATCTCTTACATCTCATTTTCGTGACTGTAGGTCAGCAACGAGGTGGATGCCATCAAAATTGCATGCGATTTCCTCTCGATAAATAATGTCAGGGAAACTCAGGAAGTAGTATCCCAACTCCGCTACCAGCGCCTGCAGAGTGGTTTTGGGGATGATGTTCTCCAGTTCTTCACAACACTCTGGTATACCTGGAAGTCACTTTCTCATATGTCTGAACTAGTTGCAGTCCCGGACATTTTCATTGTCGGAGGTGATACTCACTCGGAACCCCCGGCTACTAGCGAAGACATTCTTGCGGAGGAGCAAGAGAACGCCCTCAGTTTCGACACCCTTGCCATTACATCGCCGGGTACTCGACAGATTCATGAGATTTGTTCGCCAACTGCATCACACCTCACGCAGGGTAGGGATACCTTGTCTCATCTCGAGGAGAAGAAGAAGAGACGAAAGGAGAAGAAGCATGCAAAAGCCCACTCGCAACGTCCCCAAAAGCCTGGATTTGACTTTACCTGTCCGATTCCTCATTGTGCTGGTTATTACCATAGAGCCGGCCTCCTTGACCATTTGTGACCATACTTTCTCTCTCACTTATCGCACACACTGAAACTTGTCGTTCACCAGGACAAGAGTGCACCGCAATGTGTTTCGCATGGATGAATCGGCCGTCGCGAAAATTCGGCGGCCAAAGAAAGTCTCCGACGAGGAGTTTACGCGTTGCATTCGGGATGCTTGCTCGGGTGTTTAGGGGCGTCTGGTAGAGTGTACCCGTGCTGTGCTATGGCCAATGCCTTAGCTCAACTGATAATTTCCATACAAAACCATTACATGCATTCTGACGAAGCGGTAGGCATAGAGGGTGAATATTACATTATGAGCAAGTCCGTGCAATGTAGGTGAGAGTGTCTGAAGTCAAGAAGCATAAGATGAATGGGACGAACGCCAACCGGTACAACTGGATTCATCCCCGGGGAATGGATCCGGTATGCAATGTAGCGGGTTTGCGTGGCGGTCTGGTTGATCTATCCTGAACCAATACACTGCCAGTAGTACGGCGCCCTGTGGATTTTGACAACGGGCTATACACACCCCTCCCTGATTGACTGATCTGCCAATCTCCGCTCGGAAAGACATGCATGCAAGGCGATATTATATTGATGGATGTTCTTGCGAAACTTCTTTGCGGCATCGTCACCATCAGTGAAGATGTGTCGAACCAAAGGAGGAGGTCCTTCTAGAGCTGACAGGACGTCCTGTCCACGACCGCAGCGCGTCCGAAACACCGTGCGGTGCCTTCGAAGAACCGAACACCCTCTCCAAAGGAGGCCTATCTGAACAACTTACGGAGGTGAGGAATCCTGCCGAGCACCCGCGTGTCCAGAGTGACTAGAAGCAGGGGGGGCTATCTGTCTACAGGAAAACATGGAAATGGGCAGTCGGTCAGTATCCAGCTTAGCGAACGAGGGATTAGGAACACGCCAAAAGAATATGGATGCAGACATCATCGTGGAGATAAACTCGTTACCTTGAGAGAGCGATGTGCTTGCGAGTGTTGCGCCCTGGACGCGGCATCGGAGCGGAGGATTGGCGCTAGGTGCGGCGGTTGTGCACTTCTGCTGATTAGTGGCGATATGAATTAGCTCGCACCAAAACCAGGAAGGCAAGGGGACTCGATGACTTACAGTAAGCGCGCGAAGCCGCCTCCCATGGTGGGCCGTGCTCAAGTCTTCAAAGCTTCAAAGCTTCAAGCTACACGATCGCGTGACCGCCATGATCTGCACATGCCCACTGCAGTGTCGGGCCGTGTCCGACCTTGTCCAACCGTGTCCGAAAGTGTCCGACCTCCTGCGACCTACGACGACAGCACGACTGCCAGGCGTGTGCTGAGGCGTGTGGACCACCTGGGCCATACGTCGGCGCAGGTAAAGCAGTGCGTAGCTGCGTAGCTATGGTCCCTGAGACCGCGGCGTTGCCAGGCATGTGCTTAGACATGTCATCCTCGAGTTGACACGTCGGCGCAGGTAAAGCAATCGTCGGTTGGGTGTGCTGTTTTCATTGTCTGTCTTTTCAGCCGTGAGGGCGACACGCCTAGCCGGATACTGGTTCTCTAGGACGCAGAAACTGAAAATGAATGCCGCTTTCCGCATCATCGAGTTTCCAAGTTTGATTTTTCTCTCGCGAGTTCCTTTTTTCCTCCTGCAAACTGTTACACCGATGATCAATGACCTCCCGCCGCCATGGTACTCTTCCGCGTCAATTTCGCCTCCCGCCGTCGCATTGCCCCCGCGTCACTGTCGCTTGGCGCGCATTGTCGAGCTGCACCGCCTGCATGGTGGTGGATTGGATTCATCATGCGCGTCCATCGCTTCGTTCTCTGTTGTAGACGATGCTGACGTTGACAGATCTCACCACACAAAGGCTACAGCAGTAGACGTACATCAATGCCCAAGGCCTCTGCTGATGCTCTGAAGCTGAAGTTGATCCGCAAGATGCACGACAGGTTCGGTGGTCACCATGAGTGAGCGGGCAGATGTGCAAATACCGGCACGGCCACACAGAGGAAGTGATTCTCAACCTAGACGAGACGGTGAGTACTGCGGTTACCTTTACGCGACTGTGCTGTAAATGTGCACTTACAGCGATCCGAACCTCTCGACAGTTTCTGGAAATTCAACCGCTCTCCGTATAACTTCGGTAGGTCTCCGACACATGTTGTTGTTTTATTCGGACTGTTTTCATCAGTGAATCTTCCTGTCGCTATCTCCGGCCCCTTCCATATTTATTTATCCATTCTCTCCTATTTTCATCACTGTCACTGTCGCTACCGCCTGTCAATTTTTGTCATGATTCATGTACCCGTCCACGTCCACGTCCACCACATCTATGTCGCCGTCTGTTTTTACTATGCCGTTCGCATTCTCTTTTATATGCGCACTCCTCCTGCTCAATCGAGCAAGTATTCACTCATTGTGGTTCGCTCAGGGATCCAGAAACCTATGTCGCACTGGGGAAAGACTGCTAGAGGTCGATCTCCTGCCGAAGAGCATAACGTGTACTCGGTTAGGCCGCGGTTTGACGAGATCGCGCGTAAGTGTACCTCGGCCAATGTTGTACCGACTTTACAGTCGTTCGAGTGGCGCTCGACTCCCAAGAACATGTGCGTTTTCCTTACTTTCATGCACGATATAGTCAGAGACCGGAAGACTGCCTCTTGTTGAATGACGTGGACCACGAGGCCGACGTCAGGCCATTGTCCTCCGCTGCACGAGTGGGCGGTCGTCAATCATGTGTGCTTCGAACAGCATCATGGCTTCGATGGACTGCCGGTATGTACGTCGCACCGTACTCGTCTCTTGACAACGCCTCATCCATCTACCTCTGAGGTTCATTGCCTTTGTCGACATGTTGCTTGTATGCCTCACTGGCAGTGAAGTGAGCCAAAATCTGAGCACCTTTTGCCTCGTCCACGAGAGGATTCAGAGAAACGATACATTTACCTGTAAATGCACACTCCAGGTGCCCTCTGGCGAGGCAATGCCGGAGGTGCGAGGCCAGTGGTCGGGATAGAGCAACGAATGAAGACCTGTTCCGCACATGTGAACCCTTTTCTTAAAAACTTAAGAGGTGGGTATACATCTGCATGCGACATTCGCCGAGATATCGTGCTATGATAGAAACGAGACCATGACCATCTTTCCGACCATCATTTCTGGAACAGGTTGCTCACAAAACTCCCGTATAAACCTTGTAGATGTGTTAATTATGCTATGCGTCGGGTGCGTCTGTTGCGACATCACGATATCCAGCCGTAGATAGCCTTCGACGGCCGGCCACTCCCTACCAAGAAGAGAATCGAATCCTCCTGGGAGCAGAATGAGAGAACTTATCGCGAGCAAACGTGCTCGCTGCCCAAGGCAAGCATAACGAAGTACGAGAGTTCGATGAGTGATCTCCCCTGCTCACGTTTGGGTATGCGTCTGGGCCCTGGGTACAGAGAGCGTGCGTACCTACGTGGCGACGCGGTACGAAGCTGACGCGCAGATGGCTTATGGAGTGAATCGGGCTCGTCTACGGCATACTTACGGAGGGTTCAGGTCTGCTCGCGTTCGGCTGCAGCCGCGTTCTGTTCAAGCTCGACACGACCGCGAGCCGCGTCACGTGTATGGACGCGTCGCTGACGTCTCTGGAGGGTATCTCCTTCCTGGGTTGGTCTGAGGTGTAGTTCCATGCCATGGCCATCCTGAGCGGGTGCGACTACCTGCCCAGCATCCCCGATATCAGCCTGAAGACACCGTGAGTGCTGTTGCGCAAGTACAAACGGCGGAGAACGTGGTGCGCGCGTTGAGGCCTGGAGGGGAAGGAAAAGGTGCCGAAGGCTACATTTGAGGCATTCCGGCTCACCAAGGTGTTCTTGCACCAACGGGTGTACGACCCCATGCAGGAGCGGCTCGTTCACCCGAATGACCTCCGTGACGAAGAATGGGATGACAAAAAGGAGGCTTTTGTTGGAGGGTGAATCTCTGATGCCTCCTTCCTACGGAAGATATCAACCCATCCTAGTTCCCTCGGGCCCTGGAGGCCATCCCGATAAATGTTAAGAACATCAGTCGTTCGGTCATTCGGATAAGGATAAAGCCAACGATAGACGTAAAGAGTCGGTGAACCTCCGCTTGGTGGGCTGTTGCTTTTCTTCCGTAAGTCCGACATTTCACAGGGAGTTTGTGATCAATTTTTTTGCGCCTTACATTCACAGTACAGAAGCCAAAAGCGGCCGCTACACCTGAGAGTCGTTCACGAATGAACGGCGCGCAAGCGGAGAAAAGTTCTGCGAAAGCGGTGATTACAGCGGGGCGTTCTAGTGGTAAGCGGACACTAGCAGAGGTGATGGAGCAGGATATGGCGGTAAAAGAAAGAAGCAGAAGAAGATTCAAACCCTGCCTCGAGACCTATTTCCTCGAAATTCTTCTGTGGGGCGACTCCTTCGCCGCAGTCCAGGGGCAAAAATTCCAGTTACGAGAAATTATCCCCCAAGGCGGGCCCATCTCGTTTGGTGTATGACGACGAAGACAAGGAGAACGAGCCGATACTTGACAATGACGATATTTTAATGGACGACCCAGATCCTGTGCAGCGGAAAGACAAATACATATGTCCGTCGCCGTCGTTGACACGGTTGGATACCCCAGTACTCTCCTCTCCACTACGGCCTACAAGTGCATCGCAGCCGTATAGAGACAACGAGGGCGGCGACTTTGGCGCAGACGTACTCTCTAGCCCGCCCGTTGTCAGATCCAGAACGGGATGGTTCTCATGTGATACTGGAGATGGAAAGGAGGGTACAGATGCTATCGGAGCAGAGTTAGTCCGCAATGCACCATCGCTGCATGAGGACAGCCAGGAGGCACTAGGGCAGCCTGTGGACTCCGAGCCCGATCTCCGAGACACCTTTGGAGAGTGGGATTGGGACGACGCGACAACATCGTCATCACTGTTTTCAGTACGCAGCGGCAGTGCTTCGTTGCCAGTCGCCCCAGATGACTAGGCAGGCTCGTCCACGAAGAGGCGGCTCTCTGCAAAGAGGAGACGGTGGACGTGGACGATCTGGTGGCCGTAATAGACTCGCGAGCAATCGCGGCGCGGAATGAGGTGGTTCCCTTCGGATGTTGGGAGAAGTGGCGCGCAGCGGGAAGCGGGCAGCTGTCGGCGAACAGGGTCTGTTCATTACCGCTTCTCTTCTCGACGGTAATTAATGAAGCTGATAATCTCATTCATTGGGAGAAATTTGCACCGTTGAGGTGCAGAGAGACCACGATGACACCAGGTGGATGACTTGAAAGGCCGTTGCAAGCTCGATCACATTCCGCTCATGCTGGCTCGAAGCGGAAACGAGTACAGCAGTAGGATCTACATTTAGCAGTCAGGGGAAGGCTAGTGTTCGTGGAAGAGGCAAAGACGACTCCCAAGACGAGCCTTCACGACGCCACTGTGCACGGCCTGGATCTGCAAGCTCGAAAAAGGCGGAAGGCATGAAAGCGACTGCCAAGAATAGGCTGACGGAGTTCAGGTGGGTATAGATGGCCTGTTATTGTGTGCGAGTGACCTCACGAACTTGCAGGTGGATGGCAGCTGGATGACCGTTCAACGTTCAAGTTCTGACAATCCGCGCAAGATCTTTGATATTCGACGAAGGGTGATGTTGAGTTATTGCGAGGGCGTACTATCGTCGAGTCTATTGTGCAGGTTACGCCATGGCTTGGTTCCCACGTGGTGCACGTCCCGTCCAGCTGCCAGCAGGTCCACGAGGCTACCCCGGGCCCGCGCTCAGCACGAGAACTAAGTACGCGGCGAGAATGCGCGCGAGGGACAAACGCAGACGGCGAGGTTAACTGTCTGATATGTAAGCTCGAACATCGCACACTGTTTGACGTGCTGGATTAAACTTCCTCTTGATCCAGCTCGGTCTCGCCCGATGGAAACTTTCTATCCATCTCTCGCTCGGCGCAGTCGAGGGCTTTGACCGGGCTCCAAGCTTTCTAGTGAGCTCTCGGCAGAAGCTGAGCACAGGCAGCAGATTATTGAACCATTAGTGCGGTATTTAGATTTTTCTGTCTATCACAAATATTAAATTTGTACAGATTATTGCCCTCAATGGTGTTGGAAGAGGCGCCACGAAGTCGCGGCCAAGATGTCCTGGATTTGTCTTCATAGACACAACCTCGTTCGGTGTGAATCGTGGAGAGATAGGTTCAATGAATCCCCATGTTTCCTGCCTCTCCGAAGAAGATATTGGCTCGATGGACCCGAAATCGACAGTCGCGAGCTCTATTTCTTGCGCCGACCTGTATATTGACGTCCAGCAGCATCCTGGTCTGGACGCCTTCACAGATCCAGCTCAAGGTGATGATCGCTCTGCTCACGATTTCATTCTGAATATCTACGATGAACGAACTCGAAATCGGGCCGAACGAGGGCTGGGGATGAACGTTGCGTGCGCAACGGAGGCGTGCGCTCGTCAGCATCGCAGCTTCTACTTCTCTGTTGCACTGTCTGGATCGCGCGCCCGGCTTATCCGCTGGGACCGTGCTGGAATGATCGTCTCAGAATCGGTCGACCTGCATCATGATGCGCAGCCTATCTGCGAATTCCTGTGGCGGTACGCCCACGCCTCGCAGTCACAGCGTGGCCACGATCCTACTGTTCAGCCTGCGATGAAAGTGTCCGACCTCCTGCGACCTACGACGACAGCACGACTGCCAGGCGTGTGCTGAGGCGTGTGGACCACCTGGGCCATACGTCGGCACAGGTAAAGCAGTGCGTAGCTGCGTAGCTATGGTCCCTGAGACCGCGGCATTGCCAGGCGTGTGCTTAGACATGTCATCCTCGAGTTGACACGTCGGCGCAGGTAAAGCAATCGTCGGTTGGGTGTGCTGTTTTCGTTGTCTGTCTTTTCAGCCGTGAGGGCGACAAGCCTAGCCAGATACTGGTTCTCTAGGGCGCAGAAACTGAAAATGAATGCCGCTTTCCGCATCATCGACTTTCCAAGTTTGATTTTTCTCTCGCGAGTTCCTTTTTTCCTCCTGCAAACTGTTACACCGATGATCAATGACCTCCCGCCGCCACGGTACTCTCCCGCGTCAATTTCGCCTCCCGCCGTCGTATTGCCCCCACGACACTGCCGCTTGGCGGGAGACGTCGAGGGCGGGGTCAACGCTGGAGTTGCGTCGGGGGTCAAAGCGTCTGCCGGAGACGACGGGGGGAAGACGTACTACTGGTCTTCGCGCGTGGGTAGATCTCGGCATGTCTGTGAGCCCCATATCGCAGCCGTCTCCTCTCTGGCAGGAGCTGGACTGTTGTGCATATTTGGCAACGACGAGCATTTGGAATTCGACATATCCCTCTGTGCTAGACAGCCCTCCAGAAAGTGAGTCGTAAGATCGCGATTTCCTCCCCGTGGTGGACATAGCTCCGGGAACGCGGGACTACGCAGGATTAACACTCGCGGACGTTCATCGCACAGTGCGCAACATATTGACATCAGCTTGTTTGATTATCCTAGAGATCCAAGGACATTCCCGGTCAGGCGGATGCAGCGCCTTCAAGGCAGAGGTTAATTTCTAAATAGGGTGGAGGTTTATTGTCGCGAAAGTGAGATGGTCTTCGCATTTCTCTCTTCGTCGTTCGACGCGCGCATAATGTCAGCCTGCGACCTAGGACGACAGCACGACCGCCAAGCGTGTGCTGAGGTGTGTGGACCACCTGGGCCATATGTCAGCGCACGTAAAGCGGTGCCTAACTATTTCCCGTGAGACCGCGGCGGTGCCAGGCGTGTGCTTAGACGTGTCATCCTCGAGTTGACGCATCGGCGCAGGTAAAGCAATCGTCGGGTTGGGTGTGCTATTTGTCGCCTTACCTTCTGTTCTGGCCGCGAGGTGGCTTGCGCAGTCGTAGCGTCAGCGTGATATAGTGAATATTCTCCTTGTCTGTCTTTTCTGCTGTGAAGGCGACATACCTGGCGGGATACCGATCCTCTAGGGCGCAGACGCTGAAAATAAACGCCGGCTTCCGCTTCGTCGAACTCCCAAGCCTGAGTTTGACTTTTATCTCGTAAGTTCCTTTTCTCCTGCTGCAAACTGTTGCGCTAACGATCAATGACCTCCCACCATCATGGTACCCAGCCATGTCCATGTCCCTACCGCCTGCCAGGTTTTGTCATCGTTCATGTACCCGTTCATGACAATGACCATGACCATGACCACGTCCACGTCCGCCACGTCCACGTCGCTGTCCCCTTTCCCTATTCCGTTCCGAACGTCTTTCATATCCGCACTCGTTCTCAATCGAGCCTGTATTCTCTCGTCGCGGTACAGCTCGTTCAGGGATACAGGAACCCTCGGAAAACTGCAAGAGGTCTCATCTCCTTCCGAAGGGCCCGTAGTTTGACGAGATCGCATGTAAGTGTGCCTCCCTCAACATCCTACCCGCTTTACAATTGTTCGAGTCGCGCTCGACCTTTGAGACGTGTGCATCTCACTCACTTTCATAGGTGTTCCGCAGTCGCGTGTGCCACACTCATGCGTACTCCGCTGGGATTGCTCGCAGAGCCTGCTGTGCTCAGACCTAGGCTTCTACTTCCCAGTGCGCGAGATCGTAGTCTGAGAGCTCGTGCTGAGTCTGCCGGAAATGAGGAAAATCCTCTTCCCACTGTACTGTCATGACTAGGGACCCTGCAGCCCGAATACATTCCCGAACGCGGCACCGTCGGGGGACTTTGTCGACATGGAGCACCTTGTGGCAAGGCTGGTGCAAGTCGCATTCCCCACCCTGCGTAACATCTCACTGGGTGTTTACCTGTGGGACGGACAAGTTCCTCAGAGGCGGCATTGCCACTTTGAACTTTACATCGCTGTATGTCCATGTCCTCTCCGTCCTGTCCCTGAATCGATCGATGACGGCATCCCTGGACTTATCAAAGGTGCCAAACTTCAATTTCCTACTTAAGCTCTCATCCTCCGCGCGCTCATACCCTTCGTGTTGGTGGCCAGCGTGAACTTCCATGTCTTATCACATGAGAAGAGCTGCTCCTTGGAAGAGTTTTAGGCTGTTGATCACAGACTCGAGGCTTGTGCCCTTCCTTGGGTGCGAGGTGAGCGCGTGCGGTAAGCGGCGGCGTGCCGAGCTGGGCTAGCCTGGGCAGGCACTCTACCTTGAGTATCCCAGGGCGTGCTGTGATATTTCGATGGCATTTGCTATTGAATGATCACGAGCGATGCTTGCGCTGCATCCCGGGGTGCAGATCCACTCTCACTCGACGCCGCCCAATCATTTATCCACAGTCTCGATTTCCCATGAACGCGAGTAGTTTCAGGCTAGAACTAGAACGACACGGTTGTTATTAGCCATTACGGGCGACGCGGTCTTCCCTCCATCCACAGCAGAGGCATTTTGCAAAATAGCTATTGTGTGAAATATAGGTATAATGTATTTTGAAAAAAGAAAATTCATTATGCCAGGGTTAGAAGGTTATTGCAGATTCTAAATAGATTCTATTTAGGCAATATATTTTATGGGTAGGGTACACATGACATGACAAGACAGACGATAGGAGGACAGGACGTGACGGGACACGGCAGACATGACGCGGGCAGGACAAAGGGACAGGACGTGACGGGACAGAAGGACAGGACGTGATGGGACAGAAGGACAGGACGTGACATGACAACCGGACATGACAGGACATGACAGGACATGACAGGACAACTGTTTTTTCCAGGGAAATCCTTAAATAATTTCCTACATGTTTTTCCCTGGGAGTTATTTTCATTGGAAGATTTTAAAACTTTTCTTCGCTTATTTCCCAGAAACAAAAGGGAGAAATACACAAAGATTTTCCCCCTTTTTTCCCACGACAAAAACGAGAAAAATGCACTAAGTATTTCCACGCCCCTTTTTACCTCATCATTTTTCCACGGGAACAAAGCGGTAAATGTTTTGTTCTTTTCCCCGACATTTCCCACCGCATTTCCCGTGGAAACACTTTTTTGATTTCCACAAGTTTTTCCCCGTTATTTCCAGTGGAAAAAAGGGGCTATGCGTCCTGTGTGGCGCAGTCTCTCAGATGAAAGGTTAACAACCCTATACATACTGCTGATCGTATAACACCTTTTACAAAATAAATGCAGACACTGGTGTGTTTTACTATGGTTCCAAGAAATGCTCCGACAAACACTCCAATAGATAGGATGCGACTCGGCCGGGATATGATACATAGTAGGATAAAGACTGTTGGCAACGCAGATAGAAAGATGTGACAAACACTGGTTCTTCTCGCACGGGTTAAGAGGATTGTACGTCGTGGTCCTTATGGACCCCTGGCGAGAAACGCACGACCTTGCGGCTCACCAGCTCCGCAGATCCCGCGTCATCGTCTGACGAGTTCGTCGTCACCGCTGGACTGGACGCACGCGAGACCGAGCTTTTCTTGCCCGGCAGCAGCCTGGACATGCTCAGCTGCAACCGAGATGGTATGATGTGCACCGACGGACTCCGGCTCGATCGCGGTGTCGACGGCCCATTTGAGGTGAGCGTTGATAGGGACAAGTCGGATGTCGTCGGCGTCAGGGGTGCAGACGCCGGCGCGCTGTGCACCAGTAGCGCCGACGGTCGCTTTTTGAGCGAAGACCGAGCAGGAGTGAGCAGGACGGACGCTGAGTTCCGACGATGGTGGCCGTTCGGGCGAGGGGCAGGCGAGTAGCCGTACGACACATGGGAGTCATCGGAGCCGTCATGATGCCGACTATGGAGGTGCGATAGCTGGCTGGTGATGTGCACGGGGCGCAGGTGCGGTGTGCGCGAGATGTGCAGACCCATAGCGATCTGCTCTATCGTCGGACGCGTATCTGGCGCGTCGGAGAAATTGTATCGCGAGGGGGTGTGTGGAATACTCTCCTCGGGAGTTGAGTACATTCCCCTGTCCTGTAGGTTCGATGGTTCACATACGCAGCTCAAAGGCAGTGACCAGTAGAAGTACACTCACCACTGGACTCATATCACGTCTCCTCTGCACACTGAACGACCTCTTCACGCTGTTCACAATCCTGGATGCCGTGTTCCGCGCACTGGATCCGCTAGCACCAGGGCTATCAACGCTCAAGCCGAAAAAACGGTGATCTGCGGGTGACCTCGTCAGTAACATTCAAGGTACTTGGGAGTAAACAGCACTACCACGGCTGTCTGCGCCAGCTGTGGCCGGCTTGCCAAGTCGACGGCGAGGGGGGAACGGGTCGTCCATAGGGGTGATAGAAAGTCAGACAACAGTTACAATATTGAGTTGCTCAACGCAAGAGAGAAATGCAACGGATGGTGGAGGAGCGTGAGGTTGGACACAGTTGAGCAGACGACTGGAGGATGCAGCGAGCTTGAACGGCAATATCGAGGAGCTCGCGCGACCGCGTACCTAATGCCGGCGGCCACGTGTTTCGGCCGATCGCGAATCTGATCTCCTATCTAGAATAGGCAAGTACCGAGTCTTACAACGTATTTATGGCTGCGACTGAGCTGTCCTAGTTAGCCGTATATTAAATTCGAATATGTTTCTTGAAACATGCACTGTCGGTGGGTCGGACTGTAAGACTTCTCATATGCCGCCGGATCCTTTCGTGCCGGGGCACCTATGCACGGTAGTACTTGGTATGTCTGTCAAGTCAGGTTTGCCTGCGAGACCAGTCCTTACTCAATCCACAGGTTGATCTTGCCGCAGCAGCGAGCCGACTCTCAGTGATCTTGGATAGCCAGTATCCTAGCTCAATGTTGAAGCAGCGGCAAGCGCAGGTAACAGCATGTATATCCTGAAGCACGAATGTTGAAGCAGAGCATCTACAACCGCCTTTGAGAGACTAACAGTATGGCACTACCATGATAACGTTAATTCGAATTCATTATCATGGATATCTCGCCAGGGTTTGGCTGTATGACACACGTCTCCTGCCATCTTATGTTCTTCCTTCGACAGCTGGCGCGCAACCGCGACAGAGCTACAGCCATCTAGAAGAGTGCCGCGTTCCTTCACAGCTTCGTTTCTCCCGAAGCTGCTCCACTAGTGCGTCAAGTCATTGGCTGCCTGACATCTCTCGCGAAGGCCACCCTCTGACGAGCAGCAAGTTTTTCTAAAGACGATTGCCTTGCAATCATTGCATGCATCTCTGGCAGTAATACTACTGCATCGACCGTCGCCTGAATATGAATATTGGACCGCAGAAGAAGCTGGCGACAAAGAGCGACAATTTAATCCTCCACCAGGGCACGTGATTGTGTGGCATCGTTCGTCGCAAGTGGGCCTCCGAGTCTGTTGTTCTCTTCATTTCCGTTCTTTGTCTCTGTCTCCTCCTCTCACAGTTGCAGCCCTACTCACTACACGGAACAACACCACGAAGACATGGGCCAATGTCAACGTTGGACGATGTACATCGCACAAAGAGTTGCATCTTGCTCAAGGATGTCAGTCCAACGCGTTCTGTCTACAGACTGAACCTGGATGCACAAGAGGCTATGGCTGGTTATGAACTCGGGGACTGGCTTTTTAATGATCATATTCCCAAACGACTCGTCAACCTTTTGGCGGTACCTCTTCCATTGTCTTGTCGGCGCAAGGTATGCTCGCAAATTCGCTACGCTGCGCATGACGCTGATTTAGTCCGATCATTCACATAGCCACACATCCCGACTGTAGCGCTAGGGCGGCTTCCTGCCTCGGCAGAGGTCCTTCTCCATATCTTCGAGAAGATAGATAACCTGCACGATGCATTATCCCTTGGACTCACCAATACAACCATCTTAGCAGTCGGTCGCAAGCCCATCCATACTCTCGCGTCTGCTGCCCACGCGAGCTGGGCGGGTGGGCGGATCATTTGCATTGGCTCGGACACAAAACGCGAAGACCTTCCACTAGGCATGCTCACTCCGGCTGAAGAGAGCGATATTTTCACTGCTCAAGCATCAGAGACAGATGCTCACGGAATCGCCAAGCGCGAGCATGATAGCCCGCCCAAGGCGTGCGGTACTCTTCACACTTACGTTGGAGAGCACTTCCACAAACTCGTTCCGGGCCGTTTTCCCAGCATTCTTGGGGCGCATCAATATAGACTCCGCCCGATGGAGAGAACGCTTTCTGACGCGTTGACTCTACCCAGGTATGTCGCTGGCAACCGCTCCGACTCTTCTTGGGTCTTGTGCAATATAACGAAGCGGCAATATGTTCGTGCCAATGCAACGGTTGCCCTGTCGCGCAAGACTGCTGCTGGCCCGTTTATAGATGAAAAAGTGGGCCTCGGCGAAGTTCTCGCGACGCTCATCTGCTGCTCGGGGAACCCTTCCACCTCTATCCCGAACTCTGGCTCCTTGCATAGAGGCAAGTGGGCGGGCGACCGTATCGAGATAACCACAGTAGGCCGATTGCGTGCTGGGAAACGGCTGTGGAAAGATGTCAGCAAGGAAGTTCTGAATGTCGTCGCAGAAATATGGGATGCGGAGCACTACGGAGGCAGTTGGCGGCCTAGAGTTGTTGATTCGATGTGAACAGTGTATACGACATATACTTGGTAATTATGTAGCAATATTTTTGTCGGCGCACCTAAGACCTTCGGTAGCTACCGTATACAGTGTCCAACTTTTGGTACACGTGATCGCGCGTGGCGCCTATCTTTCTTCCTGTTTTCGTTGTCTTGGCCGTCGAAAGCAAGCAGTGGATCAGTTCTGGATGATGTATATACTACTGAAATCCTGTTATCGGTGAGTACCTGACGGGATTTTTCTAGACTCAATCCCGACACATATTTGAGAATGTGCGGAGCAAAGTTGGGCGATTGCACCCCCGGACGTATAACAAGGAACGATTGTCTTCCTTGTCTAGAGGCTGATCCATGAGCCTACCCCAAACGCCTTGTCGAGCTCCTCGCTGTACCCACTCTTCGCCCTATCAAGACCAATGTATGTGCACCACCTCGTACCACCCTTAACCCCATTCGTTCTGACACCCCGTTAGGATTCATATTCACTACGGTCTACGGTCCTTGGACGTCTGGCACGAATCCCTGCTCAAATCGATTGACAAGATAGGGAACCTTCACGAAGCGGTTTGTTTTGCTCTCACTAGGACAGCCTTCACCCTCAGTCTCAAGCGTGTCTACAAGCTGTATGCTACCACCACGGCGAAATGGGGCGGCACCCGCCTCGTTTGCCTTGACGGTATGTCGAGAACGACCGAAGAGGAACGCGATATACCGGTTGTCAAGGGGTCGGGGAACGAGTGCGCGAACTCGCCAAGCTGTGCGGGGACCACGACCATCTCGAGGAGCGCGCACCTTGAGCTTCTGCTACTTTACTATCAGACACTTTATCGCTCTCGGCTTTCGATGTAGTCCGTGAACCACCAGCGTCGAGTTTCCGCCTATGCGGACCTCGAGTGAGGCAACGTTTTTCGACGATCTGACTGCGTATACGACGACTCCGACGATGGTGAACATCGCGAAGAGGACACACCCAATAGGATTATTATTACTACATGGGTCCTATTAGGCAACGTCGCTAAGCGTGCGTACATTCGTTCCCGCTGGATAAACCCTCACACATGGGACTTCATATGACCCGTTGATGCATAGGCGAGTCGCTTTCGAGGAGGTTCTCGTCTACTGGTCGGGTGACCTCTCCACTGGCACTGAGCATGAAAATCCTCTCTACTGCAGCAAGCGGACCACCGACCGCTTCGAGATCACCACAACTGTCCACCGGAGCGGTGGAGAGTTTCCGTGGAAGGACGTCTACAGGGAGACGTTATGGTGGAAGTGTAGGTTGTGGAATATGGCAGAGTTAGCTGGCGACAATGACGCAATGCAGTAGTACTTCATTGAACGTCTCTGACATACTTTTGATTTGCACGAGTTGCGCCCACACGTGTGCATTGGCGCCATGGCGCCTACATATCTCGTTATGCTACTTTGGATAGTGTCCTGCCATAGAACGGTAAGACCAATGGGAATAAATGCATACATTTCTCGTTGCTCTCCCCATTCATCTATTCCGCAAACTCGCACTTCCACCGGCTCAACGTGTCACGGTTGGACATAGGACGGCTCCCCCAACGTACGATCTGTAGTCACTGATCGTTCCACATTCCATACTGCAGCATACCGCTCGTACAATCACAGTCTCATCCACGATGCTCTGCGCGACTCGGATCCTGCTATAATCGATCACTCCGATTGCTGCAGAATCAGCGCCTTCGCAGCCTCCGACCGCGGTTGGAAGACACAGTCGAACGGTCTCGGACGGCTGCAACCAGCAATGTCAGACAGCGGCGCAGCAATTCAGGTCCATTATAAGGAAACATACCTCACTTGACTTTCTGTAGTAAACTCCACCTTAGGCTCGACCACTCTCCCATCCTGTCCAACAACCTTGCTGATATTTAACGTCGCAAGGACAGTGACCAGCACAAGCCATGCGCTGTTGTCCGCGAAGTAACGGCCAGGACAAATTCTGCTGCTGCGTCGATTTCGGCTACATTACACTAGGAGAAATACACATACCGCCGACCGAAGCCAAAAGCGACATCTAGATGTGGTTCGCCGTGTCCTGCAGGTACGGGAAGGAAACGCTCCGGACAGAATATTTCAGGGTTTTTGTAAATTTGCTGGTCATGGCTCATTGCCCTGTGAACAAGAATTACTCGACGAGATTGCTGATGGGACTGCAATAAGACTCACAGGACATTCGGTATCATCACTGATCCTTTCGGTATGAACATCCCATTGTAGACATCATCATCAAGGCTCCTATGTGGGACACCTGAATGTTCAACATAAGTTATGCCTGAAATTCGTCGAATAACGAGACGACATACCCCAAGGAAGAACGGGGTACCACCTACGAAGTGTTTCATTCCTGTGTGAATACTGGCAGATGACAAGAGACGCACCTTATTATCTCCTGTAGCACGCATTCCACAAAGGGCAAGGAGTCGCGATCGCTGAAATCTGGCAGTCGCTCACAACCTATCACTTTATCAATTTCTTCTTGTGCCTTATGTTGTGCTCCAGGGAACACAAGCATAGCGAAAAAGAGTGTTTGAATGAGTGACCATGTCTAGACGCAGATCAACAGATGCAATCTGCCATCAAGAGTAGGTACTAAAGCTAACCGTCTCTGAACCAGCTGCACTGCTCCTCAGCACACCACTGCAGAGACCAGTGATGACAACATACCTATGAGAATGCTGGCAGCAGAGCCCTTAATGTCTTCAAGGTCCTCGCTACTAGTACCTGCCAAATCAAGGCGCTCCAGATGAGAAGCCAGAAATGATGGTTGGGCGATTCCTGCGTCCTACACACTAAATTAGAACTTAGTATCGACGAGACAGCACGTAGAAACAACCATCTGCCTCAGCACGTCGTCGAACGTCCAGTTGTGGAAGTGTCGGATAGTGGGATGCCAGCGTCGAGACATGGCGGTTAATGATGACATTCCAGGCAGCCAATGCGGTACGTATCGTACTTTTATCGCGGTCAGTTGCACGTGAATATATAGCAGACGCGAGACATACATGAGGGGAAGAGATCTATCAGCGCGACTCCAGCGGTTGCTGCCTCGACAGAGCGTAAAACTTCCCCAATAATATTGACGTATATGTCGTCATCGGAGTGTGCTTGGTGTCCATACGTGATCCGAATAAGGCTCGACAGTGCAAATCTGTAGAAGTAAATGCCCCAGTCTCAGAGGTGCATACAGAGACAGTGCCACAGGATCTGAGCGGTACCTTTGAGTATGTGCTAGGAAGTCTTTGGGTGTTATCATCAGACTCTTCGCCAGTACCCGTGCTTCTCTGAGTTGACTAGGGTAATACGCGAGACATTCGTGATAATTAAAGTATTGCTGGAACATCTTCCTGTGCTTCTTCCACCGCGGGCCGTACAATAATAAAGGAAGGCTGGCCTCCCAGCCCATCCTGTGCACATTGTCAAACATGACAATATGTTTGAAAGCAGGGTCAGTCTTACAGTTCCAATGTGGTGCATGCCGGCCTGTCACTGTGCTTTGAGCTCCGTTTCTCTAGAAGGTCAGTGGCGACTTGCAAAGAGTTCATCACTATGAGGTTTTGTCCCAGTATACCCAGATGGAAAATGTCCCCTGAAGCAGTGGTGGCAATGATCAGTAAAGCTGCGGATATGGCGACGCGTCGTTTGGTTCAAAGCTCACCGTACTCAGCCGCCCATTTGGGAAAGAGCTCGTGCTGACGTGCAGGAGAAAATATGCGCAGATGGCCAATAATTGGATCTGCAGGGGGCCCAGGCGGAAGAGGTAAAGAGGACTTGTTTCTTTGCCGAAGCAATACGAGCGCAACGATGCCGCAGGCGCACAACAGATATGTGACGGGGGACGCCATAGAGAGAACGACAATAAAAGAGACTCTCCAATTCAGCTTTTATGAAGAATGCGGCGATAGGCATTATGTTATGTGGCGCATGGCAAGGAGATTTTTCGAGTGAAAGTATATTGCTTCTTGACAGGTGTGAGAAACGGCGGGATCGGACGTGGACGCTGGAATGATGCGTCACGCGTACGTACGAGGCCGGAGTCTCTCATATACTGGCCAAGTGCAATTCCAGCTAAATTCAGAACGTTAGACGTTTCTCGTTGAAACTCACCTCCCGATTTCTGTTCGTGTTTGAGTGCGAACAAACAGTCCTAGGCCGAATATGGCAAGCTGTCTGTACTGACTTGACCTGAGGCTCTGAGAGAAAGTAAGTAGCCGGTGTCGCTGGATATCTCCAGCGAGCGCTCGGGCATCTACATTTGGGTTGGGTTTATTTGTCCCGCACTGTAAAACGCCGCGCCACGAACAAGAATCGGGAGGTGAGTGTGAGTTTCAACGAGAAACGTCTAACGTTCTGAACTAAGCTGTCAGGGCGGAGGCATGTAGACGTACCACTGTGTTCTCCACTACGCTCCATGTATGATTGCGCGTGTGACTCCGAACCCGGGATAACGGAATGGGCACAGAAGTTGAAGCTCCCCGCTTACAAACCGAACAACTTATAAACTCGAAGCGCGTGCATGGCAGCACGCACTGACCTCGCGTGAGTGAATGCGGGACATATAAATATATGGTTACGCGATGAGTGTGAGCTCGTCATTTAATCTTTTCGGCAATTTACAGAGAACAGTGACTGCAGAAATGCTGGCAACACTTACAGTACGGGGGTTACTGTTGCATGCTGCTGCGGAATTTCAGGGGTGGAGAAACCTCTCTGCGCTCGGTAATGCCTGCTTCAAGTGTTAACGCGCCCTCACCAACGATTACGTAGTTTCATCTCTGTATGGTCCATGAGCACGGCATGCATTACAAGTCTCGGACGTTGATTTGAGGGCCACTTCTACCCACATCCGGATCGGACATATTGGAGCATATGGCCAGCTTCTCAGCTTCTCCACACTTCCCTCGCACTTCTTCCACCCGCTTGCACTTCTTCCATCTACTTGTACACCAAATCCCTTGGCAGTCGACATGCCTCGCCGAGCACCAGTGCGCCATACACAGTCCAGAATATCGGGCTCTACTACTTCTTATTCCGCAGTGGCCACCCCGTTGGCGAAGGCGAAAACTCAGTGGCAAGAAGCGGATACTGACACGGACATTGACAGGCGCTATCGCCAATATGCCCAGTCTGCGAAACGCATTATGATTGGCCCAATGCCTGTTGATGCATTCTTAAACTTCCTTCCCGAGACGGATATGTCTATGATGCCGCCTCCCGCACAAGCTTTCAGTAACGTGCCGGATGGCACTGAATATAGGCATCAGATTATTGAACCACTGGTGAGTCACATATCCTTGCCTACGTAGTCAACATATGAAAGGGTTCTAGACTGCTGCTCTCAACGGTGCCGGAATGGGCCCCGCTCGGTCTGAGAGGTGTCCGGGATTTATATTCAAGGACACGTCCACTTTTGGCAAGAATCGCGGGGAGATAGGATCAATGGTTCCCCATATTTCGTGTCTTTCCGAACAAGTCGTTGGCTTGGTGCAGCAGAGATTCGCGGTGGCCAGTTACGCCGACCTCTACATTGAAGTCCAACCACAATCCGAACTTGACGCCTTCACAGATCCAGCTCGCGACGCGGACCGCTCCTCCCATAGTTTCTTTCTGAACATTGACGAGAAACGAACGCGACAACGGGCCGAGCGGTCTCTGGGAAGGAACATTGCGTGCGCGACTGAGGTGTGCGCTCGTCAGCATCGCAGCTTCTACTTTTCGCTCGCATTGTCCGGATCGCGCGCCAGACTTATTCGTTGGGACCGTGCTGGAGCGATCATCTCAGAATCAATTGACCTGCACTGTGACGCGGAGCCTATCTGCGAGTTCCTATGGCGATATGCCCACGCCTCGCAGTCGCAGCGTGGATATGATACCACAGTCCAGCCTGCGACCAAGGTGGAGGAAAAGCTCTTCAAAGAGTCGATCACACGCATGGTCAGGTTCCAGCTGAACCTTAGCAGCCGGACATCACTGGCTGCAGCAGTGAAGGAGCACTACCAGCAGGGAATTGTGGCTGCAGTCACCGTGGTTGACGATAGCTCTGTGGAGCATCGACTACTGGTATCTCGACCAGTCAACTCGCCTGTGTCAATGACGGGTCAAGGAACAAGGGGGTACTGGGCTGTGAATGCAGACAGCGGGCAAGTAGTATTCCTCAAGGACACATGGCGCTGGAATGGCAAACGTCAGATGGAGGGCGAGATTCTGGCAGACCTACATGCCGCTGGGGTACACAACATCCCGCGGTTGATCTGTCATGGAGACGTCAAAGAGGCACGAACTCGCACCCATGAGATAGATCAAGTAGAGGGGCCGGAGAATTCCAATTTCGAAGCCGGTCAAAGTATGTTTCCACGGAGTCTCTCGTTTGTTGCGTCGCGTATTGACAACTTATGTCAGCCCTTCAGCGTACGCAAACGGATCGATTCTGTCAGGCCCGCTGGGTAGGCGAAAACCTGGCTTCATTTCACCCTCGCGTGCACTATCGATTAGTTTTGGGGACTGTTGGATATGGGCTGGAGCGGTTTAGAGGAGCACAGGAACTTCTTCACGCCACATACGATGTGTATCGAGGTATGCACAGTGGTCATCTGTTGCGCATTGCTCCTTATTGTCTGCAAATCTATAGCTATGATAGGTGTTTCCAGCATCGAAGACCCCGCAAAGCGTAGATTGCACTGCGACATTAGTCTTGGCAACATCATCTTATCGAGGGATCCCGATTCAACAGGCGTTGTACGGTCCGGGTATCTAATCGATTGGGAAATTTCCTCCTTAGTGACAAGCGAGGGCACGGCTCGCGATTGCGCACCGGTGAGGGTCATATCCACCCACAGTCTATATTTGTTGACGAACATCTATAGGGTACCTTCCAATTTATGTCACAGCGCTTGTTAAGGCAGACTCCTGCTGCTCATGCGATCCAGGACGACATGGAATCTCTCCTCTATGTCGTGCTGTACTGCAGCTTACTATGGCTGGATCACAATCAATCTCTGCTGAACCTGACAAGTCTAGTGGGCGCCATCTTCGGCAGATACAGAACCTTCGATCACGCTGAAGAATTCCGAAGTAGCGGGAGCAGACTTTCAAATCAATATTATCGGATTTACACTTCAGAAGTCCGCTTCTCGAACGCAGCTGTTCAAGAGTGGCTGGACGCAGTTATGGATTTTGATTCGGCCTACATGATTCAGTACCCACGGGATACCACTCTTGCAAAGGTCTGGGAGAACCCCGCGGAGTTCAATGCCTTCTGGACAAACTTTCTCAGCAATCATGCGATATCTAATTGCGACAGAGTCCCGCGACAGTTAGGGCCACCCCCTGAAGTTTGCATCGACTCGAGCTCGTCAGTATTATTGTCCGCAACTCCCGCGCCCTCCACGCTACTTCCGCGGAAGAGGAGAGCAAAAGACGAGCTCGTTCGCACAGATGCGGAGGGCATTATAGTCGTTTCAGCATCCTCACTGCCTCGCCCAGACTATACAGGTCCTACCACGCGCTCGATGGTGAAGCGGAGTCGGATTAAGGCATTGGAATCCGGAGCGGAGTCGGATTGAGGCATTGGAATCCGGTGTGCGTCTCTCACTAGATCTTCAGAGAGCCCCCAAAAGCAATCCCCGGTGTTTGCGGCCTCGTTCAGCGAAACCATGACGTTACGCGACACCGCCCCAAGATTGGCAGGTCGAGGAAATGAACCTCGACATATTAGGCCTGCGTTTGTCCCCATTTCTCAACCCCCATCAGCTTTTAGTGTCACATTCGACACTCTCCAACATACGTTTGATGGCCTACACCCTTCCTCTGTTGCCTTGATACCCCCCGTTTCTCTTGCTTCGGCGTTTATTTCTCTTGGATGGATATCCCAATTAAGGTAAATAGATGGTCAAGTCTGCTGTACGATCAGAACCTCAATTTATCATCATTGAATTCTTACAAAGTGTCACGTGAAGCATCATTGGCAAAACGGAGGCGGGTTAAAATCTAAAGATCTGGTTCGGGTCTCCGAGTCCTGGATTCACTGAAGCAGCGTTCAATGGAGACAGGCTTTGCACGACATGACTCCTCGGGCAAGGCTCATAAATGATCTTTGACTTTATGCCTGCTCATAGTCACCCTCTGATCTCCAGCATCACTTTTGCTGCTACGGACCCTTTGCAACAATTCACGTTTGACGGCCTGTCTATCCCACTTGCTCCTCGTCCCTTCTCTATCTTTCTCTTCTTCCCCCTCTCACTGGCTCCTAATCACTATCGTACGTAGCCTTTTCTCTGGGATCGATGCAGTAATAGTTCTTCTCCATCAGCCTATTGTCGCCAAAATATTTGTGACGTCAATGGTCTGTAGTGAATCCACTTTGTGAAAAGTCGAACTTGATTATGGGGGCGGAGACATTCTCGACCTCGGAGTCATCGCGAGGATACAATTGCTATCAAGTCGCTCGCTCGTCATTCGTGCATAATCTTTGCGGGTTGGATGCTGATACTTCATCTAGCAATCCCCGCTGCAATGCAACCGGGTTGATTCCATGTCTATAGCTCGATTTGCGCATGACCGCCATCAAATTTCACTCAATATTTCCTTTCCTGATGTCTGTTCGACTGTGCTGCTTGGATTCAATTTTAAGTGACTCACTCCTACCTCACGAGCGGAGACGTGAGGCGGGAAATCAAGTAACGGTCGGTGGGGATCCACTTAGAGGTAGAAAGCTTGCCCTGGGTAAGCAGACACTGGTGGACACGGCTCAAGCATTGCAGTCACTACAGGACTGGGGAAACCCGTTGTTCCACAGCTGCCTCTGCCACTGAAGACTCTCGGCTCGTATCGTGCCTTGGCAGGCAGGTCATCAACAGGCGGCATTGGGTGTAGATGGGCTCTGGCTCTGTCGGTCACGGTGAAAGGCAAGGGGGGCAATTCATCGGTCGACAGAAGCGCGCGTGTACTTCTGTACGAATGGGAGCAATTGAGTGAAAGCCTAGCTTGGTTGGTGCACCAGCTATCGGGACACCTGTGCGCGGTCAGACTACACACGGCTGGGTTCTCTCACATTGACCGCGACGAACTCCAGCACTTGCACGGTCCGGCGCCATCGAAGTCTCGCCTTCGCCGTGAACCGATCTCCTTCCTACCGCCCTGTTGGAAAATCCAGCGAGCAGGTCGTGATCAGGTACTGGTTGCGACTGTTCCTTCCTCACGTGTGGACGCGCACACCCACATACAACGGAACTGGCTGCACAAGATGTCGTCATGCTCGTATTCTTGGTTAAACGAAGTAAAACAGATGTTCACGCGGAGGCAGACGACGCTCCAATGCTTCAACTTTGATGGTACTTCTTCCTAAAGAAACAACATCGTTAGACCGTGCACCTTCTCTCCCTGGTATAGATGAACTGACTCGCACCAGCCATTCCACATAACGACCTTGGGGCACACCGCAGGGGGACAAACATAAATTCAAAAATCTTACAGCAGAGAGTACAACGGGAGCTATATCCTCCAGCCTAGCCATCATAGCAGTTATATGTCCGTCGCCAATTGCATAAAACTGACAGTCAAACCACTGCATAAGGCAGTCTATTTTCCAGGGCTCGGCACAACTATTTATGATTATGACCGAATCCAAGCTAGGCCACAGAAGCGTCTCCTGGGGATCACCCATGAGTGCCATATATACGCTCCAGAGGCTGAGCTTCCTGACATTACGAAATGCGCGTACGAGGTTCACCATTAGCATGGCGGTATCTCGAATCTCCAGTTCATGGACAGACGGCCATTGCCATTGATCATTCCACGAAGTTTGATCCTGCATAGGCCAGGCGATCTCTGATAGTCGCGAGACTTGCAGGTTTTTGAAGGGAAAAAAGATGGGAGTACAAGCGGCATGGAGTGTTGAAACCTGAAGTAGTGGACAGCAAAGGCTCGGAGTCTGCTTCGCAGCCTGCTTACCACGTCGAGAGCACGAACACCTACCACCTGCAGCTGTAGTTCTTCGAGGTCGAAAATCACAGCCACGGCATCCCCGAGGGAGGTTTCTTCTCCTAGAAAGCGGTCAGCATCATGGATAGTGAGGGATTTGAGCGAAGATGCCTGATAGAGAAGATCCGTCAGACAGCGGGTAGTCGTGGAGATGACATTCGCCCCGAACACGTGAAAGATCACTTCAAGGCTCCGCAACCAAGTCAGGCGGCCTGACACGTCCCTGAGTATATACAGAAAAAATCTTTCAAGCTGTGTAGAATTCAGCAGCTCGACTGAAGATAGTGCATGCGGTTTCGCCCAGAATCGCCATTAGATGGACCTTCCGGCCTGTGCAGGATAGAGGGCGAGCAACTTCGGAGGACAGTAGATCATCATGAAGAGAATATCGTCATTAAGACTGAGAAGTCCTGAAGGCATGCTGCGGTGGTAGAATTGCTGCGGGTGAGGGTGAAGACAACACTTGAGCGTGACAGGTCATGGTGCGCCACACGATCACATGCAGCGTGACAGAGCGTGCCGTCACTGCTTAAACTTAATCTTCGCAAAGGTCTGCGATGAGTCTGCATTATCCACCAGCCTAGGAATCCGTGCTGAACAATCACTGGCAGTACTGGAAGTTGTGTAGAGCGAGCAGAAATATCCTCAGAGTCAGACGCACTTGCGTGGACTGACCAATGATAGCAAACTCTGAGATCCGCAACTGGCAGACGGCCCTATTCAACATACAACACGCCTCAAATGTTTTGCGCGTAACATGCCCAATCCTGACTGTACTGAATCACCGTAGCGTGGACGGGCGTCACCCGGTCTTCCACAGGGAAGATAAGGCATCTAACTCGGAGGAAATCTCAATGGTAGCTGTGTGCCAATATTCGAACCTGGTAATAGAACTGTAATTGTGTTCTTGAATCTATGTGAGATAATAAAAGAATGGAGCAACGACGAAGGAAACACGAACATAACCATTGAAGATAAGGGGAAGACACGAGAGAGAATAATATACTCTAGGTGCAGGGAACGAACACTCTAATTGCAATTAGTAACGGAAGCGTAGTTTCTATGAGACTGGCCGTTTGCTATGCCGAGAACAACTGACATGCTTGGAAGTTGACACATGAGAAGAATTGCAGAGCAAAACGATTGGGAGTGAAAACAGACGACGAGATCTGACCGGTACCTTTCCAAAGCTCATCTAGGCGGCAGCGCGCTTTGACTTGGCGCGGATAACTTTGCCGTATTTGTGGAATAAAAATGGGATAGGAACCTGACACGACGGATGAAGATGAGTAAACTGATGCTCGAGCAGGTATAGAGAAAGACACAATCCCAGCGCAGGAGACGTACCATAGCAAGAGAAATGAACGCCCATGTCGAAGCAGCCCAACCATTTCCGAGGTTATGGTACATGGCTGTGATGAAGAGGGGCATCGCGGCGCCGGAGCCAGAGCGAACAACAGTTTTAGCTGCGAGCGCAGACGCGACATATCCGGGGAACGAGTCGATGAGGTACGCGTTTGCGGAGAAATATAGGATAACCACTGATGATAAATTGGGATTCAGTGGATGATGTTTGCGAAATGGATTGAACGCTTGATACTTACTGCCAAAGCCGAACGGTATACCCGATATACAAGGGCCGATCCAGTGTCCTCCAGTGGCTGAGACAGTCGGAGGAGCGGTCCAGCCGAAGATAAACAATGCTAGAGCGAACCTGAGTCCCGCACATGGTTAACTATGCTTGAGCATGGACTTACAAACAGGAATAAACCAACAACCGATCATCATGCCAAGCAGACGATCTTCCGGATCAGCGAGACCACCCTTTTCCTTCGCCGTGCGAAGGTAGGTCGCTTCTAGGCGTGGTGTAAAGAAGAGCGCGAGACCAAGTCCCACAATGACTGAGATGAAAGTCAGTCCAGCTATACCGTTACTGAACTTGTAGCCTTCGCTGAACACGACGGGGAAACTGAAGAAATAGGCGTACTGGAGGCGGCTGAGTTGTACGCTTCTGCGACACGAGACAATAGTACTCACGAGCAGACCGTAGATTAGGGATATATACAACGACATGAGCAATAAAATAGGCTCAGTTGCAAGCATCTCTGTGGGTGCAAATCAAAACGGAGTGACGTCAAGCAAACATGTATGGACGCACGGAAAGGTCGACAAAGTGCTTCGAAGAGCAGTTGAGAAAGTGGTAATTTGAACATCTCTTGTTCCGTGGTAATATTAGAATCGCCTGTCTCCTTGCGAAGGCGCTCTGCGCGCTTGCGGAGCAACGTAGGAGCGTACGTCTCCGGTAGCGTCAAGATGAAGGCGTAGGCAACCCCAGCGAAGATCATGTTAATCTGGAGGATGACATAAATAAACAATAAGAAGCGACACGTACACATGCAGACGCACCCAGTATATCCACCGCCATCCGATGGTCTCCCCCACGAAACCACCGATGATAGGCCCAAGGACAGGTCCACCATACGGTGCGGCAGCAAAAAGGGCGATGGCAAAACCACGTTCATTGTTGTCCCAGACATCGGCGATGGTGCCGCCAGCCAAGGCGAACGGTGTCGAAGCGAAGAAACCGCACAGGAATCGGCTAACGAGGAGGGTTCCAATGTTTTTTGCGAGTGCACAGGGGATGTTAAATACTGACAGGACGAAGTTCGTCAGTACTATCGACGACAGCTAGAGACAAATTCCATTACTCACTGACGTAGACGAATGTTGGAATAAACCAGATCAGTCGCCGTCCAAACAATTCGCTCTGAGAAACCATGTATAAGTTGGACAAAAAGATACGAACGAACACCTACAAGGGGCGCCCATACCAAGGGACCGACTCCAAACCCACAGACCATCAGGGAGACGGTGAGCGCGATAGTCACCTCTGACACGTGGAATTCCTCCATCATTCCCTCAAAATCACCCGTCACGACGGCGCTCGCAAAGGCGACGGCGACAACGGAGATGGCGCAAACAATGGTTATGTCTTGAAAATCACGCAGCGGTCAATATCAACCAGACAACCTACAAAGAATGGACGTACACCAGCGATACCAATTAGGCCAGTTTCGGGGATCTTCAGGATCATTTTCCTTCCAAGTGACCAACTTCACGTCATGGAGAGCTCGTGCCTTTTCGGGGTCTTGCAAGATAGTGGGCTTCAGCGAGAGGTGGGTCGGAATAGGGCGGAGAGCAAGATCAGCGGGCATAAAACCCGTCCGAGTAACGGTACGATATTCATCGGTGAAACCACCCCTGGTAATGTCCGTAGTCTCATACGGGAAACTCAGATCTGCACGGTTCGGGTCGTGCGAGGCTGTCGGAAGAGGAAGTCCCAAGGTTTCTTTGCTATCATTGACAGGATACGGGGCAGGAGAGCGCTGGTCCAACGACTCTGTAACGGTCGCCGTCTCGCTAGGGGAGTTCGATGCAATCATAACTAGTCCAGAGAAATCCAAGAGAAGAATATAATAAGAGGAAAAGAGAATAAAGACAAAGAGAACGCGTCGTCCGCTGAGGCGGTAGGATGAGGCGTACAGTGCTCATGGTTTCGAGGTTATATAGGCCAGAGAAAGTTACAAATTTGGACGATCCACCGGGGAGGGAGCGAGACAGAAGCCGGACTTGAAGGACAATCGTGCTTGGCCTCGCAATGTTAGAGAAGTGACTCCGCGTGCAGTCGATCTTGGGTCAAAAATTTGGCCGTAGACACCAAAGCCAATATTGGTATCTTGACATCTTGGGTCATGATACCTTTTGTTGCCTCGAAAATAGGCGAAAAAACAGTGAACAAGGTAGCGTAGAGGCAGCAGGGACTGATCAAGCGCTGAGAGATGTAGAGAACACTGGAACGGGCGTTCAGTCGGTGGAGTGTCGGTGGTCGGGTAACGGTAACTGAATTCCCGGATCACCGCCACTGCACCCCATTTAGGTAACTGTAGTTGTCCGGCGCTTGAACACCTGGCCCACAAAACAAACATATCCCCTTTGTACGCTCAACCATTAAAATAGGAGAAGAGAAAAAGATCTTCATCCTATCCAGAATGCTGTAGCTTTCTTATATTTGACTCGCTATCCTTAACTCTTCGCTCATCGTTCCAAAATCTGTCAACCAATCGACTTCTCACGTCTCCATTGGTTGGCGAACGAGATTTTTTTGTCTCGCAATCGCGATATCTCATCGTATTCTCGAATCAATGTAGTCAGTCAGACTGTCGTTAACGGCACCGTACGCGACGATGATACCTTGCCTGTGCTCAACTGACGTCCGGTCGCACTGGACAGGTGTGGGTATTTATCCAACGTAAATTTAGTATCGTACGAAACCAGGTATTTGAGGGCAAAGCTAAGGACGATAGCAGGTATATCAATCAATGCTAGATCAGACTCATCCGCATCCTGCTTCAAACCGAAGCATCAGCTTTGCGTCAGAATGACGGGATAAAGTATCGTATCAAAGGGAACAAAAGTAGCCTTGTGGGGCTCAACTGCCACGGAATGATGGTTGCCCCAGCTATACCCGCAAGTCCGAACGAGTCCGCTGCAGGGATAATGTCAGCAAGGAAAGTAAGACATAAAAGAGGGCGACGCACAGAGTATCTGACCCAGACCGAGCAGGGAGAGCGCCACAAGTACGCGTCCCATGATACCACCAACTTTCTTTCCCGTAAGCTTTCTCCACACACCCTCCAACAGGACGCCGACGCCGTGCAACAAGAAAAAGAGGGTGACACGATGGTCTACCCCTTTCCCGAGCAAAAAGATGCCACACTCGTGGTATAGACCCGAGGCGAGAAACGTGCCCATCAACGCTCCGACTCTGCCTGCGATCCATCCTCCAGGATACCCACCAACTATCATGAACGGATGGCGCCAGACTTGATGCCAGCGCTTAGACCAAAGCTCGTGGAGCGAAGAAGCTAACCACGGCTTGTCCTGAAACTCGCGCCAGTATGACGGGTCGCGAACGTGCAGGGCTACTCCGATAAATGTGACACAGTTGAATGAGACATCGAAGCCAAGGTTCATAAGGAGTTCTATGGCGACATTAAGGATGGTTGAGAATGTGTATCGCTGAATTGGGGGTAGCCCTGGGAAGAATATGGAGCCGCCTGAGGGAGTACCGAGGTTCGGGACCAGCTTCACGAACGAGTCGATGAAATCTACGATGAGCACCTTCTTGAGAATTTCCAGAAAAGTAGTCCAGAGAAAAGCGCCACGCTCTGTAGGGCGGCGGCTTGGGACCAAGTAACCATCTCCAAAATCCCAACCTATCCCTCTGAAGGCAAGACCAACGTCCAGTGCGTCATGAAGCCACAGAGGAAGGAGATGATCTCTATTATCCTCTTCTTGATGTCCAAACATAGGCCTCAACTTCTTCTCTCCTATACGGAATCTCCCTTCCCTCACACACGCAAAGTCGATAGACAAAGCCAGGACTATGAATGGACAGAGCCCTGCGGTGGCTCTGAGCTGGACATATCCTGCATACAGCAGGACACATACCTCTCTGGAATTCCCATATCAGAAACGCGTCACTGTCACATCGGTAGTGATATGTGCATGCAATTGTCGTCAAAACCACTATCGGGAAAAGTAAGATCCGGAGTAGGTGGGTATTCTCCCGTCGCACGAGGTACGCCAGGAAAAGGTAGGGAATCCAGTAGAGATGGGCATTTGGAAGTGTACGCAACGTCAGCGATTCGCGGTCTTGTAGCGCAGGAACTATCGTTCGGAAAGCATCATGTGCTATCGAGTATAACCTAGGGGCATTAATCCTCAGCTCTGACTCATGAGGTAGACAACATGCCATCCATCTGACCTGCTTGTCTCCATTTTTTGGGTTGCACTTCCAAAGCACACTCGACAATCCGACTTGTCGACTGCGTGTCGCTGCCGCAATGATCATGGCAAACTGCGAGGAAGGTTGAGTGCCGCGGGCGGTGCGTGTACGATGGTAGCCGCCCACTAGTACTGGCAACTTCCGCGGGCAATTGTCTCGATTTGGTAAGCCATAGTCACCGATGTCCCGTACTTGGCAACCTCCATGTCGCAGCCGTCGGACACCGTCGGCCACGAATGGGCCACAGATCTACCATTACTAATGGTATGCAACTCACCAACACCCGGTGGGGTCACGAGCACGCGGATTGAACTTGCAGTCTTAATCCGAAGATAAATCGCAATTCGAAACATTACATGCATACATACATACATACATTGACAGCAGATTCACGGATACGAGGGTTCGGACTCCAAGTATCAAGGGATGAATAGGAAAGCACCCTAGCACAAATGACTTTCAGAGACAAACCACGGTGCGCCATCGAAGCATCCTCTCATTAAGCGTTCCCAGTCAAACCGACCTCCAGCTTTTTCCCATCTGCATCAGGTCGCCGAGCATCTTGAATAATCCGCCTCCAAGTAGCACGCCATCCGCTTTATCATATCCGCTCAATCCGAAAGTGATCTTACCGTGGCGAGTGCTCACAAGGCATCGGTCATCACCCTCCCGCCCAGTGGTGTTGGCGTTGGGCGACAAAACGATCTGCGTTGAGCGGTCGTGAGCACGCACAGTGCGGGCGCATTCGGCGAAGGCCTGCAGAAATCGAACTTGATCGCGGTCACCTCGGGTGTGCACCACGATAGCACCGTCGAACGTAGGTGGGAGTAAAATCACCATGTTTCCTGAGAAGAGCATTTAATGAACCGAACACGCTCACAATACTATGTCCAGCTTACCATGACGGGTGGAGACGTCAAGATCCACACAGTGGCCGGGTTGAACCTCACGCTGCAGAAGAAACTATCGGTTACAACTCGCAATAACTAGGAATTATGTACCCACCAGATTCACACTGATATTTCCATGACGACTCGAGAACATCACTCGGGCTCGCTGGTTCTTCACCATTCCCAACGCATCCGTAGCGGAGTACAAGTTCGGACCCACCACCGCCACATCGACGGAAATTTGTCCGTGGCGAGTCCTGAACGCGGCATTTACCTCGGGTGTACGAGCCTTCCAACCACGGCTGCTGCTGCAGTCCGACTCCGAATCGGACCCGAAAGCACGGCGTGTATTCTTAGCATGCTCACGGTCGGCAGAACGGTTGCATCGCTCGATCCTGCGCATGCTCAAGCCGGATAAGGTCGTGGTTTGTGGCGAAGCGGGGAGAGATGGATCCACTAGGTAAGTACCTGTGTATCAACGCCATTACTACATCGCGACCAAAGTGAGGACGTTGAGGCATACCTGAGACGGAGTTGTGTCGCGAGAACACAGAGAAGTGGTTCACGCGCTGTGCACTCGTCGGGTGATAAAGCTGGGTCAAGGCAGGAACGACAACCGTGGGCGTCGGTGAGGAGGGAGAGGCTGTAGCTCCCGTTGCGCGCGGAGTAAGAGTCTGAGCAGGCACTGGTCCTCCAAATGCATGAGGAGCGGACATCGTGGGCTGCGGCGCTATGGCCCGTGCGACTTGAATATCGCGGTGTATTTCGTAGGGCGGGGGTTGGCCTGCGCCATCGTTCTGCCAAGAGAGATCGTGCAAGGTAAACAAGCACGTAGCGAGAGATCTAAGAAGCAACATACATACCTGCTTCATCTGAGCATCTGTGATTTCGGAAGCCTTCTTGTCCTCTGAAGGATAAGGCGCCAGCTTCTCGTTAGGAATGATCATTATGATGCTAAGGGTCGGTATATATAATGACGTTCAAAAGTGAATATGCCCTGGGCTAGGACGCAGCGAAAGATGGAGGATCTGGTTGGAGGGGAGTGACTCTCACTCTCTGTTAAATAGCAGACAGGAGGCGCCAGATTCGAAGCTAGCTCGCTGCGCAGCGCAGCGTGCATTGCGCAGGCGCTGTCAAAATGTTCCATCACCCGTCCTCAGCCACTATGGATGCACTAGAAGGCAGTGGCTTCTGACGCACTGCGTAAGTCCTAGGCAACGGCATTGAAAATCAGTGAAAAGCGAGGGTTAACTTGTGTCACGGCCAGGTATCTACTACTTACGTACAACATGACGCAGCGAGCAACGCACAAGATCTCTGAATCAAGTTCTACAATTACTGCACTGACTTCGTAAGCCTCCATTACAAGTATGTCGTGTAGTATGGTGGCAGTGGCGGTGAAAGGACAATGATGTCGTCCCGGTCCGTGGCAGTGGAGTCCATGCCCGTTGGGCCGTATGTCTTGATGAGATCTCGACGGGCAAGGTTGCGGAAAGCGCTGGTGCAATATTTCTACTGTCGGCACTGCGACAGCCGGATGTGTTCGCCATGAGGGGGGATGAAGTACTGCGTTGGTAATAGGAACTTATAATCAGGCGTGAGAATGTATAATTGAGCTCTTTTTCCACTTCGTTCTTCCTTGCGAGCTTCTAGAGAATAGTGGGTTATCGTTACGCGAGTCATAATGCGGGCCCTCCCACCCGTGAGCAAAGTACCAAAAAGCACGAGTTGGCGTTGCCGGCCGAGTGGGAAATAGTCTGGTAAGACATCTCTAGCAGCCAGGGATTACAGGCTCGTCTACGAGACGGACAAGGCGTAACGCGCCACGGCCACTGATGTCGGATATTCTCAGCGAAAAAATGATGACACTTGATGAGAGCGGGTAGTTGGCCTGGGATATCTGAGTAGAGCTCTTCCTGTCGTGAATTGCTGGGTTTTCACACTGTATGCAATGGGGTGTTAATAACAAGTTCACGGACTCTTGATGCGACTCACCTTCCGCTCACAGGACGCTTGTATGCTCTTCACTCTGAAAAGGCGCATTTACGCTCATCGAACGATCAGTCATTCATTGACTTGCGACGGTGATTCATACGCGCAAGATCGGTACCATGATTTGTTGTCGATGACCAGAGGTCCTGTACGTCAGAATCCATGTAATCTCACGGAGAAAACGATACTATAAGAGACCGCGGTTTTTATTCAAGTTCCGCAGGAAATTAAAATGTCGATACTTCCAAGAGCTACAAATGACCACGAATGTCACTCTTGGAGCGCTCTTTCCTGGGAACTCATAGGCTGGCATGTCCCGGAAACAGTGGAGGCCGTAGCAGGGATGAAGCTTCACCACAATAAGCGCATCTGGTAGGCCTATGTGCAGCAGATGCGCATCAGAGCGATCACTATGAATGGTTCATCAGATTGGTACCGTTTTACCGCGAAATTGCTGAAGCATTCGCACCCAACGCACAGAAACCCTGGTATATTTAACGCTACAGAATGAGCTACTGAACATCGGACATGTAACGATCAGAGTACACACCTGTGGAAAATCCCCGTTGATTGTTTTATTCCGTTCGGTCATCTCTGAAAGCGGACGCCACGATTCAAGTACATCTGAGGTTAGTAGGCAGGCAGAAATGACGAGGCAATTCGTTGTCAATACCCATATGGCTTCACTGGATCACAGCATCGCGATGAGCGGCAAGTCTTTATATGCGTGTTATCACATTTGATCTGGACTACGGCAACATACTCAGGCCTGACCAGTCGCACCGTGGATTGGTTCGATTCACAACTTGAACGTACAGAGTATAATACTCACTATACTTAGGATCCAATGAAGTCAATCTACATGGACACGGATGCTGGTGCATTGCATGGACTGCGTACACACTAATGCCGTCGCAGTCCCAGCAGAGAACAAGAAGAAACCAGACAGTTCAGGCCTGTGAGAGCCGCATTGCCGCATGTCACGGCGACGAGAGAGTACACAATGGGCAAAAGAAGCATTCAAACTCCGAAAGCATCCAAATAGAGACTAACAACGCGTTCCTTATCTCCATTTCCTACTCCAGCCACCGTCAAGCACTTCCTTTGAACCTCCACATTGCCTGCGTACATCCACCCAACAAAAGTTACCAATGGAAGCACAGGACGACTCTGAACTCAGTCCGGGGAAGACAACGCCAGAGGAAACTCATACCGAGGAGCAGGTTGATTCTCAGGGCATGGCGTCGCTGCCACGAACCCCAGATCTACTCGAATGTAACGACGGTAAGCAGGATCCGCACTGTTCATCGTGCAGAGAGATTTTTATAGTTTCTGCAGAACTTAAGGCATCTCGGAAGCGAGAGAGAGAGGTGTCGCTCGAACCGGCCACACCCCAGCCCACTTCAGTTGTACGTCCACTATTCATACATTCACACCAACTTTGTCTCCGAGTCAATCCCGTTCTCATCTGTGCGCCTTTTTGCTGCGATTGCCACAGGATGTGGATACAGAGCACACCGATATCAAGGAGCCCCGCACCCCAAAAAAGAAGAACCGCGTAAGCGCAGCGCTTGTTGCAGCGCAGGAAGAAGACGAAGATCCCGTTCTTAGCTGCTCGCCGCCACACGAGAGCAAGATTCGGCAGATCAGCCAAGGCGTTGAGGAGATCACCTGGCAGAACACACAGAAGGTTGCGGACAGCGACCAGGTCAAAGAGGAGACCGAGGACAAAGAGGAAGATCACGAGATGGAGGACACAACTGCCCCGAGCATCCGAGGACAGGAGCCGGCAACGGCGGAGCTAGGACGAGAGGAGGAACAGGTTCGGTCGCCGGCGGTTGCCGGCCAGACCCCTCCCGCGGTCGATGTTGCGATCGAGGAGGACGAGCAAAGTGACGACGCGGATATGTCTGAGAAGCTTACAGATACCCTGCGAGAGAATAACGACGAGGCGACATCCGATGAGGCCAAACCCAACGAGGCCACAACCGACGAGGCCACACTTGATGAGGCTACAACCGACGAGGCTACACCTGACGAGGCTACAACCGACGAGGCCAAACCTGACGAACCCATACCTGACGAGGCCATACCCAACGCGGTAACACCGTCCGCGGAATCTGTCACAATTACCGAGCCCGCGTCCATCCCGCTCCCCCACTCCCGCCGAGATTCCGAATCGGACGTAGACCAGGAGAAGGGGTTGAAGAGGAAATTGGCCGACCGCGCGGTGAGCGACCGCCTGGTGCATGGTCAGACCGCACCGGAGGTGAACGGTGTCGCTCCCGAGTCCGGTACGATGAAGCGCCAGAGGGACGACCCTGACGAAGACGCCAACCCTCGGTTGACGAAACGCCCGACTCCTCCTCCCGACGAAGAGGAGCCCAAGGCGTCGAGCTCAAAAACATCGTCTCCCACACTATCGACACCGACCGTGACGCCGAAGTTGGTGCGTACCTACGTTCGTTTGCTTTTAAAGGTCTGGCTGACATTGTTTTGCAGGGCGGCTTCATGGCGTATGCCTCGGGAAGTTCACCCTTTTCGGCCGCCTCAGGGCCTAGCATATTTGGCAGAAAGCCTCCATCGTCACCCTGGGCGAGCCTGGGCGCCACCTCTAGCGGGCACACCAGTCCTAGCCTCACTGCATCCACATTTTCGCCCATGAGCGTCGGTACCGCCTCGTCCTCTCCGTTCAAGGAGTCGTCCTCTAGCAAAGAATCGCAGAACGAAGTCCACAAGCGGACGGGTTTCGAAGCCTTTGCTTCCAGCACTTCGCCGTTTGCATCCGCAGCGAAGCGTCCGAAGTCCCCTCCCCCACCTCTCGGCGGGCTGGGTTCCCTCAACCGCAGTCATTCTCCATCGCGCCATAGCCAAGCGCGTGTTGTGAACGCTTTCTCGGCATACGCGACAGGTGGCGCTCATTCTTTCTCCGCCCAAACCTCGACGCGTTCCTCAGGTACCAATTCGCCCGCTCTCGGAGATGGCGCCAACTCGAGCACTAGCGTCAGAGCCAGCAGCAGTGACTCCAAGCCCGTGGGTTTGGGCATCTTTGCTGGAGGCAAGGATGAAGACGATGAAGAGCACGACGAAACGCAGAGCGATAGTGGCCAGACTTTTGGCGAACGATTGAGGGCACAGAAGGATGAAGAGAAGATCTCGGACGACCTCGGGCGGCCTGCGTTGACGGAGCAAGAGAGTGAGTATCTCATTCGAGTGTGCGGTGTAAATTTGCTGATGTATCCTTCCAGTGCTTACTGGAGAAGAGGACGAAGAGACGGTGTACCAAGTGCGAGGAAAGCTGTATGCCTTGAGCGAGGACACCCACTGGAAGGAGCGGGGAACGGGTACCCTGAGGCTGAACGTGCGGAGAGACGATGGTACTGGCGCGAGGCTGGGTACGTATCGAATATTATACGCGAATCGCGAACTGTGCTAAAATGCGATCAGTGATGCGGAAGGAGGCGGTGTACACGGTAGTGCTGAATGCGCCGCTGTTCAGGGGTATGCGATGTTCCCTAGCGCAAGATCCACGATACTTGCGATTTAGCATCTTCGAGCATGGCAGCACGACGCATTTCAGTCTCCGAGTATGTGTGTCTCCTGCCTCCGGTCCCTTCAGGCGTTGAAATCTTTACAGGTGGCAAATACGAAGATCGCAGCTGAGCTACTGGAGGAGATCAACTCGCACATTCCTAGCGAGTAGATGACTCGGGGGCATTCGGACTGCTGCATGTGTGATCTATTGACTCTGAGCTCATTCCTGTCCTGCTATCGTAACATTTAGTATTGTATTGCTCGAATGGCACTGTTTTAGATATCTGCTTCAAAGGCTGCCAGATCGAGAGCAACCGTCTGGAACCCACTTGCTCAGAGTTGAGGAATAGGGATGCAATAACGACCAAGACAGAATTGCAACATTCGTTGACACTCATGTCTTGACTTGCTATGTGATGAATACATTTTCTCGGTTGAGCTGAGTTTGCAAGGAAGAAAGAACATAGCGAGCAGAAATGACGGGCGCCTATAGTTTATTGCCGGAGGCTACTTATCGGAAGTTGCCGGAATGAGTGCATCTCAGATCTAATTTGGCGATCGAACAATTCTCAAATATCGCGTGGCGCCGCCACCCCGGCCCATCTGCCAATCCTCGAGGACACTGCCTGCCACAACGTCCTTGCTATAAGGTGCGTTTAATAGTCAGAGTAAGATATTCCGGCCAGGATTTTGGCATTTTGCGGAAGAGAGCCGAATTTGCGTGAAGTGGCAAGCGAAATACCATGCACGACAAAAACGCGGAAGATGGCATGTCGTAATAGTAGATAAAGATCTCGATTGCCCCTGTGATCAGCGACCGCATTTTGGCGAACGTCCAAACATTTCTCATCGCTGCTTTCTTCCTACCATCGTCGTCGCCGCCTTCGCTGTCCTCCTCGTCGTTGCCCTCGTCGTCGGCGCACTACCATGAACGTCGCCGCTCTCCTCCAGGATTCTCCATCGGACGATCGTCGCAGGCAGCAGCAACAGCGTGAGCGCGAGCAGCAACAGCAGCAGCAGCAGCAGCCGCCTCAGCCGCCTCAGCCTCATCGCTCTCCACCCCGCGACAGAGACCGACCTCTCCAGCACATCTCTCCTCGTCCACAGCCGTCTCAGCCGTCGCTGCACACCTCACCACCCTTTCACAGGCTTATTCGCCCCCAGTCGCCTCCACATCATCCTTATCCACCGCCGGACTACCCCCATCCCCAGCGTCTGGCTCAGCTGCCACCTCCTTCTTCACTCCTCCACGATGCGTACGAGCAACAACACCGACGTCCGAACATCGAACCTTTGCCCCATCCTCATGAGTTGGTGTTACACCCTCATCACGGTCCGCCCGGTAGCCTAGGCCCCCCAGGTACGTGTCGTCATTTGCTTCGGGATGCGGAGAAGAAGTCTGGGGATGATCTGTGTAGAAAACACTACTGATACACCGTATATACACAGGCACGCAGGCTCAGCCATACATCCTCGAGCATCGCGCATCAAATTCGCTTCCCCCTCCGCCCCGCGCAGGCCCTGTACAGCAATCGCACCAGCACCAGCAGCATCAGCAGCACCAGCACCAACACCAGCATCTGCACCATGCCCACACGCTGCCCACCACCCCCTCATCCCATTACATGCCGCCGCCAAGTCGACCAGGACCGATGCACGCAGCATCGGCCGGCCCACCCATGCTCGCACCCGCGCCTGGATCTTCGCCCCCTGGACCGGGTATGATGCCAGGGCATAGCCACGGCGCCATCCCACTTTTCCCAACGCCCGTCGGGCCGGGTATGGGTCCCCCACCCAATGCAGGGCCGAGCATTCCGCCGCGCCATCTCTCTCCTCCGAGCTTCATGGACCCTTCACCAATGTACGGCGCACACCCGCATGCGAACGCGCCCGGCCAGATGTCGGCTCAGGGCATGGGACAGATGCAGGCCCATCGCCCGCGAGGAAGCTTCGAGTACATCGGGCAGCGCCCGGGGTCGCCCGCGATGGGGAGCCTGCAGCGCCCGCCGAGTGCACGGTTCGATGAGCGTGATCGTGATCGTGACCGTGACATGCGCGTCCCCCGGGCACCGCCTTCCGCGTTGGGCGCGCCTGCGGGGTCTGCGCTCTCATCGACCATCACCAGCATGAACATGGGTCACCCTGCGAGTTCTGGGGCGCGCGCAGGGCCGCAGACGCAGATGCTCACGGGCCCGGGCGCGGTCGGCATGAACCTGATAGGCGTGAAGGAGCGGGAAGGCCAGCGAGAGAGGGAGAGGTTGGAACGGGAGGCGAGGGCGGGGAATGTGGGCGTCGTCGGTGAGCCGCCTGGTGGACGACGCGATTGGGAGCGCGAGCGCGAGCAGCGGGAGTGGGAGCGCGATCGCGACCGGGCGCGCGAGTTGGAGTTCAGGCTTACTCACGGGCATATGGATGGCATGATCGTCTCGGATGCGGACACAGAGCGTGAGTGGCTAAGGCAGTCGCAGCAGAACCAAGCGAGCCAGTGGTCGCGCTTTGCGCAGCCACGCCCAGTGCCCGGGGAAGACGAACGCGAGCGGGAGAGGGAGCGCGAGCGTGCTATGATGCTGGAGATGGAGAGGGAAAGAGGGCGGGGACGAGAGCGTGGTCGCTATATCGACTTTGAAGATGCAAGGATGCGCGAGGCGAGAGAGGTCGAGGCCGACACGGAGAAGACTGAAAGGCTCCCGCGGGCTCCGCAAAGGGGAAGGACCACGGCGAAGGAGAAAGAGAGGGTGAGAGAGGACCGAAGAATTTGCAGGTCTGGCGGTGCAGCGGAGGAGTTGGCGGAGGAGAGAGAGCGCCTTACCCGCCAACGAAGCGGCCAGTGGATGGAGATAGACTTTGAGAAGGAGCGGGAGAGAGAGCAACGGGAGAGCGACGCGGTGCGTTCTTCACGGCAGAACCAGACACAGATTCCGCATCACCACCACCACCTTCACCAACATCGTGCTTCGTCGCTCTCTGGTAGTTCCGCACAGGGTAATGTGCCAAGCTCCAAGTCATCCAAGGCGGGGAGTGCTACAGGAGTCCTGCCTGGGGCACCGCCGAGCGTAGGTCCTAGCATCATTCCGCCTGACATTCCGCCCTTTGGATCAGTCATACAGGATCGCCAGCAGCCCGGGCTGTTCAGGCAGGGTGCTTCAAGGTTGACGAATGGCCCTTCCCATCCACCATCTTTGGTCGCAACGCCATCGCATCAACCTCTGCTCATCCATCCGCCTCATCCCCTGTCTCACCAACATTCACACCCGAACATTGCTGCTCTGGGTTTCCCGCATCGTCGCACTCCTCCGCCGCCGCCTTTCAGCCATCTCCCAGTTTCAACCAGTGCACCTCCTGGTTCTTCGCTGTATGCACATGCGCGCTCACCGACTCCTGTTATCCCTCGAGCACCGTCGGAACCTCCACTGCATATCGGAATGTACGTCTATCCGCGAATACCATTCCCCTACATCGACTTCCCCAATCTCTCGTATGAGCCGAATTTACATGGGATGCCGCTTGAACGCGAACCACGCGAGATCCACACCACTATTCTTATCCCATACGGATTTATCCCTACCCAGCGCCCAGCACATCCACGTATATGGGGAGGTGCAGAGGTACGCTCTCTATACCCGATCTCACCCCCGGCGTCCCAGCTTGCACACGCGTTTCCGTTCCACCACCGGCGGTTCGAGGACCGTGGCGTGCGGAGAGTGTACACGGACGACTCGGACCTATTTTTATGTGCACTCCATGCAGGGTTCATCACATGGAGTGGCGCACAGCGCGCGCGAAGTGAACGCCGGGACTTACGGCTGGATCTCAAACTCACGAAGGAGGCGAGGTTCGTTGGCGGATATGGTGCTGCCTACCGTAAACGGAAACGAACAATCGAGAGTATGCTCGAGGACAGTGAGAATGACGATGATGGCAGCACGCTACGTAGCTCGGGGTGGGGCAATAGCCATGATGGTGCTGGGATCGAGATCATGGTTGCAGAGTTTGTCGAGGTGAGTGTCAGTTGAATCCTCGTGTACCAGGTCCGCTGATACCCTCGTGTACTTCTAGCCCGGCTCCGCTCACTCCTATGGGTTGCGCAATCGGCCACAGCGTCTTTTGGAGTACGCGGAGCGGAACTTGGCTGTTAGGCGACGGAAACGGCGACGTGCCGCCCTTGCAGTGGGTCCAGCAGAGGATCCTGATAGGTCGCTCATGACTTCACGTCGCCTGCCCTTCGGCGCTGGATTAGAATGGAATAAGCTCATGTACGTGTTACAAATATTGGTGTGTCTCCGGTGGGTTTTTGACGTAACTGTCGCAGACTGAGCTTCGAACGTTCCTCAGTCAAGACACCGTCTGCGCCATCTGGTCCTGAAAATGAACCACCATCTTCGAACAATGAGTTGAAGCGGAGACGCATCGAGGTACCTGGCGATGTGCAGCGAACCATCGGGCTTATCGACGGACCGAGTATGGTGGACACAGACACTGCGGTGTCCATCGGCGTGGAGCCATCGCGAAAGCCACTACCACAACCAGAAACACCCCTTAAGGTGGAGGCGGCAACTGATGGCGCAGTCACGACTGTGTCATCGCGAAGTATGGAGAATGGTGGCTAAGCATCAGTGTATTGTATGACAGATGCCGATCCGGGTGTTTATTGTCCTTGGCTAACTTATTTACCATCTGGTTTCGAGAGAACTCTGTGCTTTTGTTGTAGCGAATATAAACATACCTCTCTGGTCATGATAGCAATACATGAATTGGGTGCATTGAATGGGTCTAGATCTTCGCGGATCATGGTGGCTACGGGCGCGTGCGCTGTTCCACCACGCACCCATTTCGCCACCTCGGTGGCCAGATAGTGGCGGATCTCTGCCCGTCGACCACATTTCCCACCATGAACTCAGCGGCCGATGATGATCGCCCCATGCAAGACGGTTTCTAAAGGTTTAGCAACTGCGTGCCGCGCGAATCCGCTGAACCGAGCGGTAGGTTCGACGCAAACCCTCTGATAACGTCAGAGGGTTTTGTAACAAAGGTATTGAAGGGGTCTGCAGGGTGGCGCGGCTGATTGTTACCGGTTTGAGGCCGGTGTTACGACCGGATACTAATGGATAAGAAATCCACTTGTAACTCATGGTAACGAATTTGTAACGAATCAACCCCTTGTAACAACCGGACTTTGATACAAGACGTCGCGGAACGCGGACGGTTCTTGGTATGAGACTAGACATTCTGAGGAACAACGGTTGAAGCAGAGTGTCAGTCTGCCTTTGGGAGACTAGCGGTACACTCCCACCTCTCGATCACAGATCATATCCACCATTCCTGCCATTCATTGGTATGCACCACACACTGCCATGGCAGGTGGCAAAATTGATGGGAATCTGAGGTTGCGAACCATCCTTCCAACGGTAGTGCTATCATATGCTGGGTGCACGCTCGAAGCGATACTAGGCGCTTTGTGGTCGTCTCAGGGCGGAATTACTAGCACAGATTTTTTCGATTGATTGTCCGTTGCAAAAAGTGCGGTCGCTTTCCCTGTCGCTAACGATAATAGAAGGCTCATCATTCCCCCATCCCACTGCCTCGTGATAGATAGAAGCCTGCATTTTTCATATATAAGTAAACCAACGATGCTTTCGTGTACAGTATCCCACCGTCCCCGCTCTCGCTGTATACCGTTAGTCCTCAGGCTATGACGACTCTACAGTGTGTCCTTTCTCTGTTGCACTTCTATGTGTTCATGGGCTGACCAACACTCTTGCAGAGTATCTCCTGCTCAAAGCCCAAGGCTATGCCAAGAATTATATGACATGATCGCGGACAATGTTGCAGCAGGAAACACTGCGCGGGAGGATTTGCACGCATGTATGCTCACCTGCCGTGCATTCGTGTCCCGAACCCGCACTTATCTCTTCTCAACGCTAAGGCTGAAGCCGCGGACAAATATACGGCAATTTGAAGCGATTTACACATCTTCTGGACTACTCCCGTATGTCCGCGAAATAGAGATCTGCGGGTGCCTCATGGTGGGCTTGTGGGACCAAGACGAATGCTCAGGACTGCGGGCTGGCACGTACGAGCCTGATCACGCGTGGATCAGCAACGTGCTGCCATTCTTGACGAGGTTCCAGGGTATCCAAACACTGCGGTTAATTGACCTCAGCTGGGGTGACGTTCCGCAAGAAGCAAGAGCCCTCCTCCTCGCACACTTCACATCTGTCTCTCGCCTTCACATCGACATCGTCGACTTCTGGAACTCCAACCAGCTTCTGCGCACACTGCAGGCATTCCCCCACTTATCATCCCTGAAAACGGAGCGACTCTCGTTTCACAAGGCAAGTCATACTCGCCGTCAAATTTCCAGCCCGTCCCCTCTCAGCCTGCGCACGCTCGAGCTACGAAAGCCAGACTGTGCACGTTACGGCCCACTATTTCAGTGGCTAGTGGGGAGTCGGGCGAGTGTCACGGTCGATAATGCGTTCATTCACTGGGATGACACGGACGTGGATAGCCTCTTCGCCTTAATTCGGAAGATTGCTCCGACTTTGAGAAATCTATCCTACGAGCAATGTTCGCGAGTCTCTCGGAGTACGTGCTATATCTGTGGTGTTCTATAATTCGCTGAGCATCTGGTCAATATAGTGGATTTCGAGGACGATGCGACGCCTCCCGACAATCGATTCCAGGACGGAGACATGCCCCAGCAGTACTACGACGCTCAGGCTGCAGGCAACGATGACGACGCCATAACCGGCGATGATGATCATTCTAACATCGATGGCGGTCTTGACCTGGATGGCATGGAAGACTATTCGATAGACCTCGACGACGATGAAGTCGAGGAAAATTCTACCTCGGAATTCGACGCCGAGTTCAAGACGATCATAGACGAAGACACGGCGAACAGAGCAGGCATCCTCGCTCTGGAAACAGATCCCATCCGTGATAGTGCCCTGGAACGAGTCGCCGCTTCTATTCATTGGTCCCCAATGGCACCCCTCGCAGTCAAGCTGCTCACGCAATTAATTTCCCCACGTACGACCCTCTTCGTGATCCGCATCATGCTTCCCTTCCCGGAGAACTGGATTTTCATGGACTGGCCCACGCTTGACTCCGTCCTTGCATCTGTCAGCATTCCGAAGGGGGTCTGCGGCGCAGTCTTCGAATTACAACTCATGGTGCCTTCGCCTGTTTGTCCCGCGGCCCCTTTGGCGGCTCGAGCTCTTACACAGACTTATTTGCCACGCGTTATATCGAACAAAGACCTCAAGGTTTATGTCATTTTCGAGCGGCCGCCCACGCCTTGTACATCGAGTGTCTGAATCATGTTGCTTCCGCCCAACCACGCGTCTTCTCATACACATGTTTAGCTACAGCACGCCCTCTGCTCAATTTCTCCATATTCGATTCTCCCTCCCCAAAAATGCCAAACCGGGCAGCTCAATAAATTTTCATGTCATTTTAGAGCACTTGCCATGCACTTTTTTAATTGTCTGGGTTTTACTAACATCCACGCGGTGATTTCAGCATACATTACCCTATGCGTTTAACGATATCACGTTCTCCCTCAGTTTTAGTTTTGGGTCTCACTGGTGAAACTCTGCGGTCTTGACAGTCTTTCGACACGTATACCGTCACTTTCGAATTTTCCGTATCAGGCATCCTTTCTCCATGATTTAGCTCACACTTAGACACTTAAGGACCGGTCACCCTGAGGTATGCCATCCTCATGCATGTTGTAATACGTCTTTCCTGCATTCTTTCCGGGAGATCTTGCCGCAACTTAGAGATAAATCTTCGCTTGAAAACGTGTTCAATTGTTATATTTGTGGTCTAATAGAACGATATCGGCACGACGAAGTGTGAGACATAAGGCGTAGACTCCACGCGTCAAAATATAGCATACACTTGGGTACGATTTAGTTACATTTACTTCAGTCCTTCCTGGCTACTTCTGACGGCGAGAACAGTTCTTCAAAAAGATTCAGTGCACTTGCTCCAACAGTGTGTTAGAATAAGAAACGCTCACCTTCGAGCTTCTCGAGTGACTCCATATCGTCGGCATGCAAGTACCCATGGACGCGCACACCCACATGGGACGGAATTGTATGCACCTGACGCTCTTCCGCGGGTCCCCAGGCGCGATACCAAGACGCATTCTCCACCATAGGGAGTGCTGTGGTGCCGCTACTCACAATATCGTGATCGAGAGCGATGTACCTCAGCGAGGGAATGGACGTTGCAAGACGCAAGGGTGGACGCTGAGTGGTTGTGTGTCCTGGAGTCAATGGACGGTGCACCATCCTGGAGTCTACACCCACTCGGATGCAGATTATATTCAATTCGAGGACTGGAGGCATAGAATCCTGAATATCATTGATGTCAGCATGCGCGAATTTTGTCCTGTGTTGAATGGCACCAATCTCACCAGCCATTCTGCAAGGTAGCTAGAGTTTGAACGTCGACTCAGATTTCCCAAGCGGAGGTCCAGATATCTGAGTCTTGAAGCAACGTCCGCTAGACCGGTCCAGAACTCGATTTTCGAAATCGGGCAGACTGTCAAGGACAGTATACGGGGCGTCATGTCCCGCACTGCATTGACGATGTTGCGTATCTACTGTGGATACGTCCCGAACTGCTCGTACCGCAGCCAAAAGACGGGACAAGTTATCTTCCAGCGAGCAAGATCGTCATACTGGTAGATATGGATGAAATCCAAGCTATGCCAGCACAACGGCTCTTGAACGTGGTCATAGATTCTATACAATCCCCGAATACTGAGCTTGCGAACATTGGGAAATGCGCGGACGAATTCCGTCATGGGAGCTTCACTGTACATCACCTGGAGTTCACGGACGCCGAGCCATGGCTTAGTCCAGACGGGTGCACTATCTTCCTCTGGCCAGACGATACCCGAGAGGCGGACGATCTGTAGGTTTTGAAGATTGCGAAGGGTATAGGAGATTGGATTCGAGTTGATTTTGCTACCGTAGTAGTGCAGGCTAAGTACGCGGGGCCTGCTCCGCAGCCTCCTCACTACGTCGAGTGCGCGTGCACCAACTTCATGCAGTTCAAGCTTCTCGAGGTTAGGAAGAGAAGCAACAGCAGCCCCAATATGAGGTTCGGTTTTTATGAGCTCATCTAAGCAGCTAATCGAAAGGCATCTGAGACGAGATGCCTGTCCGATAAGTGCCGCAAGCAGAGACGCGCTGTTGAAGCTGGCATAGTCGATCATTCCCTCATCTTCCACTCCAACCGCAGACAGGGTCACCTTCAGGCTTCGCAGACACAGTAAGTGAGTCGACACATCACAGAGCATATATGTGCAAAAGGCTGCGAGTTGACCCGAGGAAGTGAGTTCGACCGTCGAGAGAGCGTGTCGCTTCGCCATCACATGGACTTTCCTGCTTGTGCGAGACAAAGAAAGCGCGTCTCTTGAAGACAGAAGAGCTGCTATGAGGGAGAGGATATCGTCGTTCAGACTGAGGAGGTCCATGTTTTGGTCCAAGTCTTAGTCCAAGTCACGGTTGAAAATTACGGCGTCGCGTGAGACGGTCACATGATATGTGACACACCGCAACCACTACGCTTTCCATTCTTGGGAACAGGGGCGAATCCGAATTCCCTTTGTGTACTATCTGTACTAGCTACTATGTTTCTCACACGCTCATCTCGAAGTGTCTTTTCTGCAAGGCCGCGTGTCTTGCCGCGTTGGACTCCAAGGCGTTCAATTTGGGGTTCAAGAGAAGCTAGGACACAGCCGACTTCCACGACGTCAGTTGTGGACTCCGATGTCGTCGTCTTTACCAAGGAGGAATATAATTCCATGATGGATGATATAAGGATGATAGACAGGCACATCGATAGGCTAGAGAGACGAGTAAATTTGTTTTCTTATCCTCAGGTGACGTTACAGCTGACAGGGCGCAGGCACTCAACAATTTTACCAATCTCGCCGAAGAAAAGCGAGACGAGCTTGCTCTCAAATGCGGCTTCCGTGGTTGGGATCATCTGTCAGTAGCAATGGAGACATATCCCCAAGTCGACTGGGAGGCCGTCGCGCAGCGTAAGCTGGCTGAACGGGGCGTCGACGTCCCGCTAGAAGAGTTGCGCATGCTACTGAAGGACGACGTCACCGACGTGATGTACCAGCAGAATAGGTTGCCTGCTCTCTATCAATTCTTGTCTCTGTAGATAATTCACTAGTGCCCGAGCACAAGGGAAGGAGTCGACATGGTCGCGAGGTCTGTTTTAGTTATGGCCATCCTCAGGTTTCATATCTCAGCTCAATGTATAATATGTCTGTTACTCGCTAATTGTCAAGACTTTTTGCAGAACAGCGGGGTTGCGTTGAATGAGGTCAGAGGTGGGTAACGATGCATTCTATCTACAATGAAAAATACATGGACGGCTACGAGGTGAACTGAGATTCCTTAACGTTCGGGAACCTATGGCGTGTGGCGTACAACCAGTTCCCGGCCGAAAATTGGACAAACTCCTCCCCCAGCTGATGGACATCAGACACGTTCAGCAAGCCCATCTCTTGGAGCTTCCGGACGACGCCCAAGGCCCATGGCAGACATTCTCCGTGGTGGTCATTGGGTGGTAGTGGCACATACGCCGCAGCGTGCTCGAGCTGCTCGACGGTCACATGGCCCAGAGAGACGTCTCGCAGCTTGATCAATGTCGAAAGGAACATGTCTCCCGTGATTTCTTGCAGTTTAGATTGGTATACCCAAGTTTGAGACCGCTCATAGTCGATACGGATGTGCACAAGGCGCCCGGCTGAGGGACTGAACGGGATGATGAGAGCAGCGTGTGGGCCGCGGGCTTGTGCGAAGCCAGCAAGGTATAGAGAGCCGGGGGTGAAGCAAGGAGGGGGCAGAGACATTATCAAAGGCACGGAGGGAGGGAGAGAAGAGATCTACAATAAGACAATGATCAGCACAATTGGTCATAGACAGTGTACACTCGACGTTACCTGAAGATTGCGCAAGAGCTGATGGATGACCACAGACAGTCGCTCGAACGCGGTGGCCTTTATACTCAGTCGCCACAGCAGCGCTTTAGTATAGCGCAGTCGCCCAGCCTGGGCATATGGCATTATCGCTAGTGCAGCCACGTCAGAAGCAAAAGCGTAGGGAAAACGCGCAAGCCTCGTGCTTGCCTCATGGAATCGTTGGCTACGAGACTGATGCGTACAAGAGGTAAATGATGGACGCACAAGCACTGGGATCTGAGAAGTTGTTGAGGAGTCCTAAGCACATCAGAAGTACCCGTGGAAACAAAAGACTCGGAACGGCATTTCTTGACTGACATTTGACCGGAAAGCAAAATGTAACCCGCTTCTGAGGTAAGATTGTGAGAACAAATGGACGTCCTTGTGTGCTTTACTCCGACAGCTACACGATGCCACAGGCGAGCATATCAGCACAAAACTGTGTTTGCTTGTGACCGGCCGCAGAGCAACGAAGAGGGACGAGAACAAAGCGACTTATCATTAGACGCCCGTGGACGCCGCCACATGTGGTAATGTCACACAGCTCTCTTGTAAACCCCGCCTGGAGAAATGCAGCTCCAGAGGTATACAATACATGCATGACCGTGATACGGACACCGCATTAAACTCTTCTGAATCTGGGCCTTCACATCTTCGCCTTGGGGACGTGTGACGCCTTCTCTGCAGCCAACGCTTGGTGCAGCTGGTACAGATCGTTCGCAGCGCGCTCAACCTCCGTGCAGAATTCCGCGTTGGGCATTTCAGTGCGCGACGTAATGGTGAACTGCAAGTAATCTGTTGGAAAATGAGCGAAAATTCCAAAGCGGAGAGACGAGAGCTTCACCGTCGAAGCCGGTCAAGTAAGCCACTCCAAACCCGTTCGCTACGACCTGAAGTTACTGAAATGAGGACAACGAAGTGAGAGAAATAAATAAAGACCGACCTCGCCCCAGCCGTACGGGCCAAAATGCTTTGAGAAAATTGCAGACGTGCTGAGCACCCAGTTGCTCGAGCGCAAGAAGACAGGGTCCGTGAACATCTCGGGTGTAGGCTCGCCCTCCTTCAACACTTTCTTGAGACCTGATAGTACGTTGGACTAAATTAACTTGGCAACTTCTTTGAACAACTAAGCACTCACCCAGTAAGTGGCGATCTATGCCATGCGCCTTGCCAGCCATGCGCGCCCAGCTCCCGTGCACCTTCACAGCGTGTGCGAACAGTTCCCCTTTCTCACTCACGCTTACTTTTGGGTCATCCATGCTCGCCACCCACGCATCAGACGCCGCACTGACCACCCGGATCGCCTCCGTACGACCCTTGAAGAACCGGCGTGTCGTAGCAGCCTCATACGTACCACCCTGGCGCCTCTCGCCGCGTGCGCGCAGAAGCCGCGCGTATGCGAGCTGGATGATGAGCTGGGTCCACGAGTCCGGGGAGACGCCAAACGCCTTGATAGCAGCCTTCCCATACGACGTGCGGATTATGCCCATCGCCTGGCTCTCAATCAGCTCTCTGGCAGCTCGCGCAGCCTCACCAATGGCAGTCTGCGTTGCGGGGGACACATTCCAGTCAAGTGCGGTCGGCAGCGCGCCATCCTTAGCACCCGACTGCTGCACGAAGTCTGGCGCGGCGATGATATCGAGGACGCGATCGCACAGCGTAACGGTCGGCGTGCCGTCCATGACGGAGTGTTCTCCGAGCAAGCCGGCCTTTCCATCTTCGGAGACGATGAACTGGCACGGTTTGTCCATCCACCGGTTCCGTAGCCCCAGGAGTGCCCCGCCGGGCGCGTCCGCCTGAGGGGTGACCGCGCCATGCCAGAGAGAGCGGCTGTGGTCCATGAAGGATGGGTAAGGCTCCGAGTCGAGGCAGACGACGAATGCGGCTCCATGAATCGTTTTGAGAACCTCGGCGTTGTGAGGGTCAGCGGCAAGTTCGTTGTAGTCCTGTGCTTCATTAGCTAGTAGAACGGGCGAGGAATTGAGATAAGTACATTATTCCAGACATCGCGGTTCGACGCAGTCAAGATGCCTACACCAGGATATTCGGCCGTAGTGTTGTCGTAAATGTGCTGGATCTGCCTGCGGAGACGCTCCATACCCGTTGAATAAACGGAGAACCACTGCAGCACTCACTTCTGCAGTGCCGCAAGGCTTAGAAGCTGCCCGTTGCGCCACGGCTCAAGCCGCCAGACGCGCCCACGTCGCAGAACCACGACGTGTCCCGAGTCCCCGCGCTCACCGGGCAGCGCATAGCTTACGCTCCAGTCCGCTCCAGGACCTGGAACGCGGCTGCAGTCAAACATCCACCTGCAGACGTGATCAGTGCGATTACGACCTGGCACGCGGGTTACATACCGCCAGGTGTCCATGCACAGTGGTCCCTCCTTCACTGCGTCAGGAGGAACTTGTCCAAGCTTAACCTGCTGTCTGAACAACATTCCGGCGCGTACGAGCGAAGCCGCGCGATGGACGGATGTCTGGGGAAGGTGTGGGGGGTGCTCCTTGAACCCGTCTGGGATGAATCAGCACCACGGTCACGGTAGAATTAATCGAGAAAATTCGGGATGTCGACGGCACGTCCAGCAGTCATTTCTGTGGTCTACCTTGAAGTGTGCAACATTGTGTATTTCGTCCAAGTAACCGGGTCAGAATTCTATCACGCACTTCAGGGCAACGCGACATGATCGTAAAGATGATTCTACACCGGCAAGATCCTAAAGTGTGTTCGCGCCGCATCTGTCTCAAGATTATCGTATCAAAACCCTCCGTGAAAGTTGCACGAATCCCGTGGAGGTGACCTTCATCTAAAGATCTCCACTGGGACACATGCAGCATTCTTCCAAGGCCGACGATAATATCTCAAAATCGAGAGTTTTTCAGACATCTCGGCTGCGAACACACGCTAAGACATTTGAATTGTCTGAGGCGGTCGCCGGTGCGTACAAAACACCGAATAATTGGGCGTGTACATTCTCGTACCGCGCTGCGCTTGAGAAGGAACCACGCAGAATTGCTTGTCTGTACCTCCTGGATAGCTCAACAAAGCACAGCAGAACTTACAGTAATAAGACACATTGACGACGATCTGGCCGGTCCTGCCGGTCAGCCCTTACTATCCGCACTTGATTATAAATGACGAGACATACCGAGTCCCGATACATAAGGTATCCGCCGTCGTCCCACCAGTCCTCAAGCCAATGAATGGTCTCCTTTTGTCGCGTCTCTAGCCTGTTCTGAAGCTCTTCTGCGGGACCTGTCGCAAACTCGTCGATCTTGCGTAACGCTGCTGCATACTCCTGTTCGTCCCACGCGATGGGTCGCAGTGATGCCTTCAGCGCATGCAAAGTGTGCGTGAGCGTGGGCACGGGCAGCGACGGAAGGGTTGACTGGGCGGCGAAGGTGGGTCCGGGGAGTGGTGGTGGTGCGAGAAACTTCCAGTTCGCTGGACGGGTGCGGGAGGACATGGCGCGAAACGGGCAGCTCGTCGCGATGCGGGGTATACGGAGCATTAGGGTCGAGCGTGTGGGGGTGGGGTGGCTGGCGCGTTATATACCCGCTCGCCGGGGAGGATGTTGAGCAGCAGCCCGAGCTCATCGTCTCGGTCGACGGCCTCTACCACGCCGGCCCCATGTGATTCAATCCACCAAATTTGGAAGGTTTCTACGAACGAGCTTGAGCGGTCGTCGACCGACCTTTTAATTGGGATTGTGTCGGAGCAGCGGCACTTGTCCATCTTCACTCGAAGGAGTTCTACTCACCACAGCGATGTCCATCGACGAACATTCTGGTGATGGCAGAATGCACAACCCTCGAGGAATGCCATAATCATTCTCAATGCACAATATTACTTTGAGACACAGTATTCACAGTGCGGTAGATAGTCCCACAAAGCGTGCGCTCCCACTTGAGTAGATTTAAATACTCAAGAATTGACTGCGAATACATGTCAGGGTCTGACATTCGGCATGAACATTATATTTGATCGCATTTAGGGTTAGGGTTAGAAACACCGAAGGGCAGAAAAAAAGGCCTGCCCAGCCCGAGGGCCGAAGCAGGACAGGAAAATATTGAGACGGTGCATGAGCCGAAGCCCACACAAACCGCAAGGCCCCCCTGAGGACATGGTCGCCGTGCTATGAGAGGCCCTCACGGCCCACAGACCCAGGGACGTGAAGGAGCTTGTGCCATCAAGGTAAGTATGAGTTGTTACCTTCTTCGCAGCTCCCTTATGTACGGGAGACAGATTGCGCACGGACCACCAGTTTAGGGCAAGCCGAAGCGTGTTCTGCTGGCAGGCATTTCCAAGAAACAATTCTACGGTTCTACGCGCAAGGAATAACTTATTCAAATCAATAGGGAAAGCAGAGAGCTACCAGTAGTCCTCCGCTCTATGACTGACGATCTCCACCGCTCCTTTCTTCTTCCTTTCCGCTTCCCATCTCTCTATCCATTTTGCCATCTTCCGTCTTGAGTTTTCGCTCCCAACATTGACTGTCGCAATCATCTTCACCCAGTCGAGTGAGAGCGCGAAGCATGTCAGCTCGAAGAATGAGCTATGCTCCGAGTATGGTACCCCGTAGACCTGCAGCGTCGCCGTAGAGTTCTTCGTCGGGGTAAGATGGGCGTGCGTGAATGTGCGACTCTGCGAGCGGGAGATGACGGACGAGATCGTTGGCATGGCCTCTGCGCCGCTAGGAGGGGTATATCTAGCACAAATGGTTCAGTAACGCACCTTCAACTGCAAGTTGGTCAAGAAACACTCACGTCCATCCTGTCGGTCGGAATCCAACAGCTTTGCTGAAATGGCCCTTCCATCTCTCGACATAGGTCTTCAGTCTATCCGATGCAACGACTGCCAGAGGGACCAGGTGTATCCCGGCCTTGATTGGGTCCGTTGTCAACATTGAATGCAGCTCAGGATCGGGCTGGCAGCGGAGGATAGCTGTCTTGCGCGTGTCACAGTAAACTTGTGTATTCAACTCTCGTGCGATGGCTGTAGTTCGATATTGTTACCGCGGAAACGTTCTAAATGAGAACGTACTGCACCTTTGACGATTCGCTCCTTCCCAATAGAATACGTTCTGAGGCGCGAGAGAAGCGTCAATTGATACACTGCAATGATTGACTAGCCCTACCCCACAACAACGAGCACCCTGCCTGGTTTCTCCTCTTTCTTGTCGGCAGGCTTCTCCTGCACAGTGATCCACTTGTCCATAGTTGGGCTCTTCTTGGCATTCAAGTCTCCTGGATCGCGAAGAGGTTGTCCTGTGACTATCCTCCTAGCAAGCTCAGCACATGCTGAGATCACTTGAGGTTGTGAAGGAAAGCAATACTATGCATGATCAAAAATGAGACAGCTCAGACATGCACTGAGGAAATTCCGTCGTACCTTCGGGTCAAGATAAGTGGTGTCGAGGTAGACATGGTCCAACCGTTTGCCTTTGATAGCAGGATGCAGGACGTGTTGCGGTGATGCTCGAAAATCGCCACAGTGGAGGTATCTGAACGTCCTAGATGTGCCGACAGATGGGGACTTGAACGCACTATCCCCTGCGTTGACCGTCTGGAAGCCTTCGAAGAGGAAGAGGCATGACCCGGGGCCTGCAGAGGTATCGGAGTTTGATTTCAGCGACATTGCAACTAGTGGATGAAGGTTACTGACAATGATTGGCCTCAATTAGCGTCACGCTGACACCGCCAGTATCAGGGATCACAGTCAGTACATCCATGGGCAACGGGTGGACCCACTTGCGGTCAACGTCGAGCATGTGGATGATGAGGTTGGCAGTACCCTCTGAACAGTATATTGGCCCGCTGTTCCATTTCGACGAGAGGTTGGTATAGTGATCAGAGTGCGCATGCCTGTGCACGATGCAATTAGTCGCTTTCGTCAGGCGTCGATTTCTCCACCATCGCTCACGTCAAGAAATACGCAGTCACACCCGGGATTGTGCCGTAGCAGAACGCGTCTACGGCGATGGGCATACCCTGCATGACCTTGTAGAAAGGCGCTTTCCTTCTACCCCGGCGGCCTGTGCTGAGTCGCTCCTCGAGGACTGATGCTTCTTTCCATGCTTCATTCTCTTGATTGGAAACCATCATGCGAGAGAATATACCGCCCCCATCCACGCTTTTGGAGCTGCTGAATTCTTTCTTCATTGGATGAGCAATACAGCTACGGGCATCGAGTGTTTGAAGAGAAGATGATGGTTTCAAAATGTTGCGAGTGTCAGCCGAAGTATTGCCCTTGGGCGACGATACTGTGTCTATACATCGGTTCACATGTTCATGAATTGCCTGTTTGTCTATGTTAGAGCAAGCTCCATCTCCAGGCAGCGAACGCCTTACCACGATGTCAAGCCCTACTAGCTGCTTCCCGCACAGAGGACACTCCTGAACGTCCGGACCACCAAAGTTTGCGGACGAGTCCGAATCGTCGACTGTGAGGTCAATGTCCACATCTTCGAAGCCGTCAGGCTCGGCGTTGACATGGCCATTGGCGAAATCCAGTTCGTCGTCTCCCATTGCCCAGTCACCCTGGCTAATATCAATCTCTTCGAGTTCTGCATCTGTCCGAACCGTGGATGGCCCGGAAATTGAGGTTGAACACGACTCTACAGCCTCAGCTTTGGCACTACCATTCCTGAAGATCGTGCATGATGAGTAAGCGTTCGACGGGAGTAAGAGAGAAGGAATCCCGAACGGCGAACTCTCCCGCGGGTCCGCCTTCGTCTTAGAGCCAGGAGTATCGAAAGGTAGCAAAGCAGATGGTTTTCCGAAGAGACTGGAATCAACCTTCAAAGTTAGTCCAGAGGAGAACGAAGTCTTCGGTCCCACGTCGACGGCCTTCGACGCGACGCTTTCTCTCGCTCGACGGCTTGTAGAAGGGTCCACCGCGATGTTCGCCTCGACCTCCTCATCCGAATCAATTACGATAATTTCGTGGGTGGGCACGGTCCTGAGTCTATCCTTCTTCTTGTTCTTCAAGCCAACAACGAGTTCCTCAACCTTGGGCTTCTTGTTCGCCGCGCTCCTCGAGAAGAAATCATGTAGAGTAGCACTATGTGTCTCTTTTCGCTTTTTTGCCATGGAGCGTGAGAATCAAGAGATGGCACAGGCACGAAAAGTGATACTACAAAGATACAAGCAGTACTGCGCTCAGCGTCAGATACGCGCAGACTGGAAAGAGCAACAGACTCAGAACAGACGCTGACTGGAGCTCCTGTGATTAAGATCACGTGCTTCGTTCTTCTTATGTAAGCAACGCGACGCTTGCGCGTACCGCCAGTTCACTCATCCCACATTTCTGTCCTTCAGCACCATGAGCGCAGCAACATCATCGTCGGGCGGCTTGGAACAGCGAAGAATAGATGCCCTCAAGGGCTACCGTGAGGTGTTTCACAAGTTTATGGCGGTTTCTGACTTCTTACTGAAGTCGAATGCAGAAAATGCGTCAGCACGAGACTAGCAGCCAGAGTCTCAAGGATTGTGAGCGCTTTCTTGACTATCACCGGTAGCGAGCCATTTATAACGTGTGCTTTAGTGCGCTTCGCCCTGAAGGACTTGGAGAAAGACTATGAGAAGACTGAAGATGACATCAAGGCTGTTCAATCTGTCGGGCAGATTATTGGCGAAGTGATGAAGCAATTAGACGACGAGCGCTGTGAGTACGATCCAATTACATCCTAGGCCCGTGTTGGTAGTTTGTAGGACCGGTGGAGCTGTTTATTTTGCTGGTTCGCCCAATTAGAAATGTGCTATGCAAGAGCAGTTAGCTGAGCTTTGGCTAGGCTCCCCTGCAGCATTATGTCACCGTTGTATCAGCTTCCATGGAGATATTTGTTACCTTCTCGCAGACAAATCTCGCCATAGAAGCTGATCTACATAACGCGAAAGTTTAGGGCGCTACTAATGAGCCTTCCTTGGCGTAGCTGTAATGCTTATTGGAACATGGGCTGCAGTTAGCATGTTCAATCACTGCACGGATGTTTCCGTCCCGCCAATAATTGCACTAAGGCTTTCTATGTAGTCATCGTGAAGGCTTCGTCAGGACCTCGCTATGTTGTATCATACCGGCCCACCCTCCCCGTGGCAAAGCTAAAGTCGGGCACCCGAGTCAGCCTCGACATGACCACCCTCACGATAATGCGCATTTTACCCCGGGAAGTCGATCCTTTGGTGTACAAGATGAGCCTTGAGGATCCCGGAGGCGCAACGTTCGCTGGTATTGGTGGCTTGGGTGAGCAAGTTCGGGAATTGCGAGAGGTACAAATATTCGTTCATAACGATATATCTTCTCACCCGTTCGTCTTCAGGTTATCGAGCTGCCGCTCCTCAGCCCCGAGTTGTTCCAGCGTGTGGGGATCCAACCACCGAAAGGTGTGCTGCTGTACGGTCCTCCAGGGACGGGAAAGACTCTTCTCGCTCGGGCAGTGGCAGCCACGCTGAACACCAACTTCCTCAAAGTAGTATCGTCAGCGATCGTCGACAAGTACATTGGCGAGTCTGCGCGGGTGGTGCGCGAGATGTTCGGGTATGCCAGAGACCACGAGCCATGCGTCATTTTCATGGACGAAATTGATGCCATTGGCGGGCGACGGTTCTCGGAGGGCACAAGTGCCGACCGTGAAATTCAGCGGACACTGATGGAGGTTCGATGTTCGTCATGTCTGTGAAGTTGTATCTGACACCGGGCTGCAGCTGCTGAACCAGATGGATGGATTTGACTCACTCGGTCGGACAAAACTCATCATGGCGACCAACAGGCCGGATACTCTGGATCCCGCACTCCTTCGGCCAGGACGGTTGGATCGTAAGATAGAAATCCCTCTGCCAAATGAACAGGCACGGCTAGAGATCCTGAAGATCCACGCGGCCCCTGTGAATAAAAGCGGGGACATCGATTATGAGGCCATCGTCAAGGTACGTGCATCTATTGTACCGCGACAATAGCTAATGAGCATGATGCAGCTGTCGGATGGCTTCAACGGTGCGGACTTGAGGAACGTGGTGACCGAGGCCGGTATGTTTGCGATCCGAGATGACAGGTGCGCGATGTAGTTTATTCTTCGGCCTGTCTCCCACTCATCATTGGTTGTCACGATACGATTAGGGAATATACCACGCAGGAGGACTACACGAAGGCAGCGAGGAAGGTGGGTGAGGCGAAGAAGCATGAGAGTAAGCTCTTGTCAATTTATCCAGATCTGTTGTCTAACTGATATGACGTCCTTTCCAGGTAAATTGGAGTTTACTGCTTAGATTCTCGCTTTGTTTTGTATTCTACGGACTCGGTACGACACGTCCCCTTATCGCTAATCCATGTTTTCCGCACCTGGGATTATCTGCGAGCTTTCCTCGAACTAACTCGAATTTGTGCGCTCCTCAATGTCTCTTACAGTTTATACGTAGTTCCCTGGTGGGTGTCGGTCCTAAGAATGCACGCGGTCCATACAACGGGTCACTGGATCAGCCTGCGCACGTACAAGTAACACGGTGGGTGTACTTCACGCGATTTTATCCTGACGCTACATGATCGAACTACTCATGTTCGCCTATTCGGGGTATTTGCAGCTTATATCTGTCTACACGTGTACAGTTTGATGTGTTACAACCTCGGCCTGCGTTCACCGAGACAGCTTCTCCTCCCACAGGAGCGCCTGCTTGGACAACAATCTATCGTATTTGGTTGTTCGAGGATTGAAGAACTGCACGGAGCGGTCATACGACCGGCGCCGCACGCGTAGCACCTGGACCGTGCCCCACTCACGGACGTCGTCAAGGCTTCTCCGCAATTGTTTCCCCGTCCACGCTTCCTCCGATGCTATTTGTTTACCTTCTCTGGCCGTTTGTTCATGGTGGACCCCTCGGCTTCATTTCGCCAGCGGCTGACATCTGTTTGCCTACTCAGCCATTGAACAACCTTACAGATACTTAAGCAGTACAGTGCGCGGGGATGGTAGTACGAACCTTCACCCACAATGCTAGAAACGTCCTGGCTGGCACTGGCAGTCGCTGCCGTGCTCCCTTTGGCTCGCTGCCAGAATCTCACCAGCAGTTGGCCGCATGATTACCCGGGCATCCCGGATGGCGACTACAGCCCAGAGTGGCAGTGTTGTGAGTACTTGGCCGCCTTCCGCGACTCTCCTGGTCGTGTCTGCCTCACACCAGGTACCATACCGCAGACTTTGAAGTTGCAGAATCGTTGCCCAACGTCACATGGCAGCTCCCCCGATCCTTCGCGGGAAACATTGGCGTGCAGCGTGCGGGACACCCGAATGACACGCTCTTCTTCTGGGCGTTCGAGAGCGAGCCCGGTTCTCTGACTGCCACCGACAGTGTTCAGCCTTGGGGGATATGGTTGAATGGAGGGTAAGGCGGCCTTACCCAGCTTCCACGAGTCTCACTACGTGCTCCGTGTCTGAGTCTCTCTGCTGCAGACCTGGTGCATCCAGTCTCCTGGGACTACTTTACGAGGTGTGCCGACTGTTTTCTGAATTTCAGGTCGCACACCTGAACGTGGGTCGTTCAGAATGGACCGATTCATCTGAATGTGGACCTTGGAGCTTACGAGAATCCTTACGCATGGAACACCCTCGCGGACTACATCTGGATTGATCAACCTGTGTCAGTTTCTTCATCATTACCTAATACGAGAAAGCTCATATCGGGCAAACAGAGGCACAGGATGGGCAACGGCAGATGCGGAAGGGTACGGTAAGCGATATTCATCGGCACCTTTGTTTCCTAGTTGTTGAAAGGATGCCCAGCCGCCGATGAGGATCAGGTCGCATCGGATTTCGTGAGTTCACGGCCTGCGTGTCTGTCCTCGATCGTCTGATGAAGCTCACGGGCGCAGGTCGGGTTCTTGGAAAATCTGGTCAAAGTGTTCCCTAGCCTTGCCACTCGACCTCTGTATCTGACCGGCGAAAGCTATGCTGGAACGTACATAGTAAGTTGCTATGTAGCTCGAGTCGCACAGCGATGTCATACGCTTTCAATCCCGTAGCCGTACATCACAAAGGCGCTCTTCTCGACCCCGAATCCGCCCGTTAAGTTGGCCAAGATTGCCATTGGAGACGGGACGATCGGCTCTGGAGCCACGTCCGAGCTCCTTCCTACGGTACGCATCGCTGAAGTCCCGCGGGGCTCATATACATACTCAGTCACCCTCGCAGACCTACGTCATCGAAACATACCCACAGCTGATCGGTTACGATCCAGAGGTGTTCCAGTGGTTCCAAGAACAGTAAGTACCAGTTGCATCTGAAGTCTCTGCATCTGATGTGCGACCTTCACACAGACAGCATCTGTGCGGGTACGATTTGAACCTGACGTACCCGCAAGACGGGTACTTCCCCGACCTCGGATACGTCTACCCTGTGAATGGCGCCATCAATGCCGAGACGCTCAACAAGCGCAAACCGATCCTCACCAAGAGGGCGCTGCTGCAGGAGGCGCGCGTGCGCTACGGCAACTTCGGGCGCATTCCTGCGGGGCGTGTGGGTCACCTGCGCAGGGACCAGTACAAGCGGGACCTGACGGGGAGGGCGAACGGGACTATTGACCCGTGGTATGGGTGCTTCACGTACGATGCTATGATCGACTATGCACTCAATTTCTCGTACCCGTGGAGTCAGTGTCTCGTCGTGATCGATTCGTCTTAGTCTGACTCGTTCTGCAGGCCTCGCTGGATCGGAAAACTACAACGGATTTGACGTGCATATATCCTTGCTTGCCATGCGTGACAGGATTACTCACTCACCTCAGGTTTATTCCGTGCGGGATGCGCTCAACCCGGAGGTTCCTATGGATGGTAGTACATTCTTCAACGGTCAGTGCATCTCACTTACTCTCATAACCGCGTAGCTGAAGCTCTTCTATACTTAAAGATCCCGGCTCAGTAGCGGCATTGCATGCACCTACGAGCAAGGCGTGGGTGGGGGAAGCAGGTTACTGCTTCTTGGGTATGTTGAGCTCTGATATGTAGCCGATCGTTGACTGACATGCAAGGACTGGTGGTTGTCAGGTGGCGAGGACTGCGAGGATCCTAGTGAGCATTGTTTTTTTTTTACTTCACAACATAGAACAATTCTAAATACTCTGGCAGGTGTCGAGTACGTTGGTCCTGTTGTATCAATGATTAGGACGAGTAGTGAATACTTTGCCCAGGCCTATGGCGTTCCTGAACGGGCTGGCAGCCAATGCTTCCGACCGTGGTGTCGCCATTGTTATCTACTCCGGGAACGATGATACTCTTGTCTCTCACCGAGGCTCACAAGGTGAGTGTGGCATATCGTTTGACTATCCTTTCTGACGCTTCTCCAGTTGTCATCCAGGTACGGGGGTGTCAAACCGCCTCTGCGAGTGCATGACTGGTTCTTATTTTTTCTACGCAGAATACCACGTTCGGTGGCATCCAGGGGTTCACTCGGGAACCATCCACACCCTGGTATAATGAAGAAGGAGAGTTTGCCGGCATTGTCCACCAAGAACGTAACTGGACCTACATTCTGATCAAGGGTGCAGGGCATCTGGTTGCAGGCAACCAGCCGGAGGTGGTGAGTTTCTAGCAATCGCTAGCATCGAAATCCGGCTTACATACTCTGTCGTAGGCACTAACGGTACTTCGCGAATTCATCCTGGGCAACAATTCGACCGGCCTCGTCACCGAAATCAACGGCGTGGCGACGGTGATTAGCGGAGAGGTATCCTCGTTGGCAGAGGCCGTCCTGCCTGGCCAGCTGGGCATATACACTGGATCAGGGTCGACCCAGGGCACGTACACGTATCCGTCTGCCACCATAGCAGCATGGAGCAGTTACATTCTGACTGCCACTGCGAGTCCAAGCGCTGCCATCACGTCGCAGCCAGCCGAGAGGCGAGCTCTTCCTGGACAGAACAGAAGTCCCTGACTGACGACAAGTGCTTAGAGAGTTGTATATACTCCTTGTTCTTGTTTGCGCTGTTTGGGTAACGATCTCATAGTGTGTTTCGAATTGAAATCATATGCTTGTACGTACATGCAATTAATGACCGGCATAACTGACGAATAATTTCCTGTGGAAATCAACCGCTCGTCGCGTTGCCTTTTTGTCCCCATAGTCTGCTGTTGTCGCTCACTTGTGGATTCAAGGAATGGGTGCTGAATTTAAGATACGAAAGAGCGATTCGTAATTAAGATAGACGCACTTATGCATAGCCTCTGCCCTGCCTTGTCTTCCTTGGCATTGCAAGCAACCCACATGGACTTGGCTTCACACTAACTTGGCTAAGTATGTTCCAACATTGTTGCGCTCCATACCACAAGGCCCATTTCTTCCGCGCAGCTTCCTAGCTAGTTCCGGGAGTGCCTGATGGGGTGTGGATTGCGACAATATCGACTACGCCAGGTTGGCTATCCAAATTCTCCGATGATTTCCACGATCGCGTGTGTGACCTAGATGCACCAGATGACCAAGAGGCTGACTCGAGGAGTCAGTATAAATCAATGCAAACATCATACCTTCCCTGCCTCCCCCGACCCTCGCACAATATGTCTGTGATCAAGCTGATTACTGTCAATACAGTGCCGGAGCGTGCTAAACGTATCATCGGTCGCATCATAGAAGAGGTGAAGGACCAGTATACGATCATACACGCAGCCAATGTCGAGAGTAAGATCCAAACGTTCCCATTTCATCTTCGATGCTATGTTGCTGACGTTCAATCGTATAGGAATTGATGATGTTGAGACCACCCTGATGCGCGAACAGCCAAACGTACTGGTGAGAAATTCTCTGGAAATTGAGCTCTTCAATGACCAAGTCTCTACCACAGTTCACAGCATCCATGTGGACTCCAGAGGAGGCATCCGTGAGCAGAATGGCATCTCTCCCCGGTCAGGATCCGTGTAACAATGCCGCAAATGAACAGATCATCGTGAACATTGCACGGCAAACGATACCCGAGATCAAGACTCTCAGCCTCCCTCATGGGTTACAGGTTGAGCAGGGACCAGATGGTGTTGTGAAATATATCAAGGAGAAGCTGCCGGGCCTGGTAGTATAATCCTTTCTCGAGGTTGCATGGAGATCTTCGCAGGGGACTTCGAAGATATAACTCTGGCAGAGGGCCGAGTGGCCGCAGTGGGTCCGACTCACTCAGGCTGGCATTAACGGCTGGACACTTCATGGGGTTAACATATTCATTCATCACGGAGATGCCATCGGTCTGGTGGTCTAGTGGTATGATTCCTTCTTAGGGCTTGAGTGGAGGAGGTCCCGGGTTCGATCCCCGGCCAGACCCGCGAGAGTTTTTATGTTGTCTTTTGTTTCTTTGGCTTGGGCCTGGTAAAATAGACCCCATTATGGAGCAACAACATGGTGCTACCTGCCAAAATGCAATGGCGTGACGAGCAAGCGCCCGCCGTCCGCCGCCAAATTGGGTGAGACTGTGTCGAAGATCGTCAAATACAGGCTTAACCGGCTGCAAAGTAAAAAAATTGCTTCCTAGGAGTCATTGGCAACATGTTTTACAAGAGATTCCATGAAGCATATTTTCTCTCAGTGGTCTCTATCCCGAGGTATTTAACATTTGGTGCTGTTCTCCAGCTTGACAAAATGGATCACGTGACGTCATCATGTATGGGATGGGTATGTCTCGATTTGCTTGCAGCTACTGGGAGCAAACCAACGCCTAAGTGACGAGGTAAAAGTTGCTTGAGACGATGACTCTTACGACAAGCAGTGCGTTAACTGCGACGAGATTCTGATACAATGCGGTTCGTAGGATATATAAATGCCGTGAAGTAGAAGCTGGTGGATGAGCGAACAACAACGGAGATAAACATCTCCTAGGACACAGGCAGCAAGATGGGAGCCAGGGACGAGAACCAATCAGTAGACGAAGGCGGGGAAAGCCTATGCGAAAGACAACATTACAACAACGAGAGATGAAACGACGCGTTACGTGGCAATCCACGTCGCAGCAATCACATCACCGTAACAGCGCAGACGGGGCTATTGGGCGGGCGCGCACAATTGCAGCCGCATCACCCTATCGTCGGACACCACGAGGATCTCGTCACGGCCGGACTGCTGGTGCGCCCGAGGGATGTACGGACTCGGGTATGGGGACTGTGGCGAGGTGGCGTACCCGTTACCGAAGGAATGTCGGCTGCCATAGGCACTTGGAGGCGGTGGCGAACTGTATTGATTATATCCGCCGTATCCTGCTTGGTACGGGCTGGACTGATGCTGGACCGCAGAGTGGGTGGTCGATGGAGGAGTGTCGGCGAAAAGACAGCGCAAGTTATTGCCTTGAATGATCTGCGACATCGACCCAGTTTCGACGTGGCGGATCTCGACGAAGGTGGGTTCGAATGCGAGAACATAGGGATAGTGTAGGGCTATCGGATAATATTTGGCTGACTGGAGGATACGGATGGGGTTGAACACGTACCAAAACCGGTTGGGTACCCTTCCCAATAGACCATGAAGTCTTTTCGTGATCGCCAGCCAGTCTTGTTCACGTAGAAGGCAAACTCTGAAACCGAATCTCAGCCCAGCGCCTTTGGGGACGAGCGCGACGATACCCACCATCATAGCAAAGAAGGAATTCGTTGTCTATCCGATAAATCGCCAACGGACGCAAATTCTCCCGCTTGCGGACAAACTCGAGAGATTGGTCTGCAGGATCCAGTAATCCTTGTGTATCTAAGGTTTCCAGATCGACGATCTCGAAGCCGTTCGTACAACCCACGCACAACTTCGTTTTAAGGAAGTGAATAGAGCTGGATTGAACTGGAATATAAAACTCCTGCGAACCGAGTTGCATAAGAACAAGTAAACGAGTATAAACGATCCCCTCACCTTGAATACCCGTAGAGTGTCATTGCCGCCTTGCAACAGCTTCCGGAAAGTTGGCTTGTTCCGACCGCGTACGTTTTGGTCGATGGGTTCAAAAGTCTTGATAGTACTGGAGAGCGGGCTGGCCTTGACGACACATACAAGAGTTTTCCCGAGGCAGACACCTGCTTTGAAGAAGGAAATGTGGGAAGCTATCCTCTTCGCGCGCTTCAGACCTGACATTGGATCCATCGGATCCAGGGCATCAAGCGGGAATGTAATAACTTGCCGCTCTGGAATACAAGATCAGGGTTGTCACGGATAAAATCACGAATCATCACTCACCGGAGAGAACAATGAGGAGTTGATAGTCTTCCAGCACATCGACCTGTTGTACGTCCTTCAAAGCCAGCACTTTGACCGGTTCTCGATTTCGTTCCCAGAGATTGGACAAATATATACCGTCGTCGGTACCGTACACAGCACGCTTGCCATGACCTTTGACAAGAACATTCAACCGTGAGGCACCACGATGACTGCTACAAGATTTGCTCACTGAAAGGTGCCGCGCAGTTCACTCTATTTGGACCGACGAAGAATCCTTCGCTCAATACAAGGGTTTCAAATGCCAGACTCCGCTCTCGCATGAGATCCTGCTGTTTTTGGATGTGCTCGACCCACTTGCGCTGGCTGACATACGTGCTCGCCCACAGCGTCATCTGGTAATACTTGCGCCCAAGATGAACGAATGTTATGGAGAATCCGCCCTTGATGTCCTTCACGGGAACAACGGGAGCATGCGGCGAGTTCTTGACCAACTGCTTTTGCCGCTCTTTTTGGGGCTTTGTTGAAGGATAATCGTCGGGTGCCGAGACAAGTAGCAGCTCCAGAGGTATTGGCTACGACGAAAACGTCATCTCTCACCCCAATAAGCCACGAAAAGAAGTGACTCACTCGGCGGTACACTTTGTATTGATCGACCTTACTCTTTGGCTTGACCATCAACAGAGCATGGTCAAACAGGAAGACTTGCAGCTCGCCGTTGTCGCCTTGTGAATTCCCGCGCTTCTTCAACGCACCCTTATAGATCAGTTCTCGACCTTCCTCCTTCAGACGCAAATCCTATACAAGGACAGACGGTGAGACAAGAAAGAGACACCCATGAGGCGAACAAGACTTGCAACTTGTTCCCCTGGCCGGAAAAAAAGCTGCTGGTCAATTTGCAGAAGGTTAAAGCGATTCTCTGCTTTGCCGGTCTCGGCGTTCACAGATTTCAAGAAATTTCTGACAATCTCGACGACTTTAGGTAGTGTTGTCTTATCGGGGTTATCATCAGATGTATGCTTTAGTACGGCCTCCAGAAGTAGGGGATATCTGGCAAGACGGGTGGTCGGTTTCGTCAAATAGCCGTTAAGTTCTAGCTTGCGCGATTCCGGCAATCGCTCTACTTCCTGTTGAATAAGATTCATTTCATTCAGCAATCAATGGGTCGGCCCATGAGATCATTTCCACCGACCTCGACGAATTGAGCAAACGCGGTATTCGAACCCTTTTCCTTCTCGAACTCGTACTTCCCGTATAATTGGTGAGCTCCGTACGAAACGAAAGGACCGAAATGTGGAACAGCCTCCAAGAGTATGTCTCCGATCTGCTCGACGACAGCGTACGACTTCTGCCGTTTGTTGAGAGCGTCGCGGAGGCGTATGTTAACCGCGATAATGTCGTTGATATTCCAAAAGACCTGCTGTAGGAAGTCTACGCGGCGCGGTTCTGGGATGATGTCCGAATCCTTGAGCGGCTTCATCCAGAACTGGGACGAACACGAAGTGAGATTTAGTTCAAGCACTGAAGAAAAGTCTTACATCTCGGAGGTACTCCATGTCTCGTACGAAATCCCGCTCCGTGTACATGACCTCGTTGATAGCTTCTTGCCGTTTCTTCTCGGCATCGGAGACGCTGTTGACCACTTCCTGCGGCACCGAATGGATCCATAGAGTGCCGGGCTCCTGTCACAATACAAATGTTGACCTGGGAGCGCGAACAAGAACTGCAATGCTCCTACCACGAGATCACCCAGACTCTCCCGACTGATCTGCTTTTTCAGTCCAGGTTGTGGCTTCATGTTCAACCGAGCTTGCTGCTCCAACCGTCTTGGACAGGCGATGGAGTAACATAGTTGGTCCCTCGAGCATGTGGGGGAATAACAATCCGTTAGCAAGGTGAAAACGCCTGAGGGCAACGGTACATCATCCGCCGACACCGACCCTCCCCGTGGTCGTGTCGTTGGCGAGGCAACCGAATCCGGCGGCGATGGAGACGTAGGCCGTGAAGTGTCCTTCTTCTCCGCATCGGACTCCGCAGATGCTGTCGGACTGTCCTTCATCAACGCCGAAAGCTCTGCTGCGACTCCGTCGCTGATGAGAGCCTGTCCCGGAGCCTTGCTGTCACCCTCCTCCTCCACATTCTCCAACTCACCACTGACGAAAGGACTCGGTAGCCTTGTGCGGAACTGGTACAGGTCGCTAGCACTATCGCGCAAGCGATGGTCATACGTGACCGCATGGAAGAATTTCTGCGCGTCCAACGCACGCCCAAGAAGTAGTGCGAGATTGCGGTCAGTAGTCTTGATAATGTACGCGATGTGATCGACCGCCTCACGTCCGTCAAACGCATCTTTGTACGTCAGGCCATCCTTCACACGGTCGGCGAGCTGGATACGCGCCTTGAATGCTTCTGCCACTCGCGACAGTAACGCAGGATATACAATGGGTGCGCGAGGCGGCACTGAAGCACGCGCAGATGCAGAAGACTCGCGGTTGCCGGGGGCAGAAGGGATGGGCGGTCTGGGTATGCGCCCGGACTCCAACATAGCGCGGAACTGGGGCGTAATAGTAGCAGACATTGACCGCGAACGGTCGGAAGAGTTGCGGTCCTTGCGCAAGACAGGATCAGAGAGAGCCTTTGAGGAATCGGAAGAGCGTCGACCGGATGCGATGGAATTTGTGGGATCGACCATGGTAGAGGATGCGGGAGAATTGCTCGCGCCTGTGCCGGCGGGCGCGGAGCTGACGGCGGTGTCAAGCTGGAGAGGGTACGGGCGAGAATTGGAGCTGGAGGGGAATGGTGGGTATTCTGGGGTAGAAGCGAGCCCACCTGAGGCGCCAGATAGTCGCGACCGTACACTGCTGGGTTTCGACCGGTGCTGTCTCGCCCAGGGGAGCTCGCTAGCGTCCTCTGCACCCTGGTCACTCGGTGTACTGCTCTCCCCTCCAAAGTCGATGCCCAGTCTCCCGTCGTCCGTCTCGATGTTGACACCTAACTTCGGCAGGCTGGCTGCGGGTGAGTGCGATGGCTGTAATGGCAACTGGGCACGAGAGTCGGTCGCCGTGTTGTTTGGCCGCTGCCGATTGTTCTGCTGTCCCATTGGGCTGGTGAGGTAGACCTGGGCCTGATAAGCCTGAGCGGGAGTGAGACCTGACTGCACCAATGCCTCCAGGCCAGCATCTGCGGGCTCTTCAGGCTGGGGTGCAATAACACCAGGAGAATTGCCGATGGAACTTGCGCGACCGATCACAGAGGGCGGGGCAAGGGACTGAGCATAACCTGGGTGCTGAGCGGGTGCATACCCTTGCTGATGCTGCTGAGATGATGGGGAGTAGTACGACTGGCCGAACGCGGGCTGGGCTGCATGCTGCTGCGGATAATTGATCGACGTTGACTGGGAAGAGCTGGACACCCTCCTGTCGAGCGGTGAGTTATACTGCTGGGGGTAATAAGGATACGGCTGGCCGTCGGACGGGGGAGGCTGCAGAGAGTGGGAATAGTAGACAGGAGGGCTTTGAGGCTGATGGTGGTTTGCGCTCGGACGACCAAAGATGGACTCGAAGGCGGCGTTGCGCTTGTCTGGCTGTCGAGGGCCGAGCGGCCTGTTCATGGCGACGAGCAGGCAAGTCTGCCCGACGTGGGCAACGACGAGCAAGTTCTGAGCGAAGCTTACAGTTGCCGCGGCAATCACAATTCGCCTTTCCGGGCCATGTCGGACTCAACGCCCATTCGATGTTTGTTTCATCACTGCTCAGATCATAATTATACTCAAAACATAGATCAGTATTTCTTCGTTGTCGATCACACAGGAACCTGGTGGTGCGCGAGCTGCCTCAGCCACAGCCGGAGGCTGCAGACCACTCGCACCACAAAGTCAAACATAATCATCATTGCATCCATGGTATAAGACAATTGTAACAGTAACGAGCGGAACAAATAAGATAAGCATTGTCCAAGGGCAGGAGCGACAGTAATCAGAAATGGAACAGACCCCGCTTCTTCTTTTTCTCTTCCTTGACGCTGCTGTTGACCGACGCGGATGACCCTGCAAATGAGGGGATGAGCGGCTTGTTCGAACGCCCGTGTTCATGGCGCGGCTGTGGTATCGACGCAGGTGCCGGCCGCTGCGGTGGCGGGGCGTCCTGCGTGAAATACTTCTCGTCGTAGTATTGCTGCAGTGGTCGCTGACCTCGGCCTTCGCCCAAACCATTAGGAATGGCCTTCGAACCTATCCCGCTGAGTTCGAGGACCTTCAGGTCATCGACGAACTCAAGCGGTGTGACAGCATGTGTTGAGCCTGGACTTGGTCTTCAGCGCTCGCCCACAGGCAGGTGAGACATAAATCCCGCACCTATGATGATGTCTTTATTCAACGACTTCGACAGCAGGTACGCTTCTCGCATTTCCGAGTACGTCATACCGCCGGCAACGAAGACGATGACCCGCTGTCGGACCTCCTGCGCACTCGCCCCTGGTCGGGCAGCACGATGCCAAGATGGTTTTGCGCTGCGCAGCGACGTTGCCGTCTGTGAGGAAGGTGTTGAGCGTAAGCTTGGTGCAGGGGCGAGTGATGGTGCATCCTTGACGTAAGGGAAAAGGGAAGGGTCGAGCTTGTTCGTGACATGCTCCTGCCAAAGCTCAGTACTCCGTATTTACGAAGCGGACAGGCTGCGTACTTCGAGAACGGCGTTCAACAGAGGCTTGTATCGCGACAGTTCATATACATCATCGTTCTTCGTTTTCTGCTTCAGCTTCTTCTTCGTGTCACGATCACCTGGTCCCTGGATGATTCGCGTTTCAACTGACGGATTGCAGCAACGACCAGACATCACGCACTTTGCTTATTCGGATACCAAGATGCACCAGTGCATTTACTGCGTCTTGTTCTGCCATGGATAGTCGCGCGTGTTGGTACAACCGCCGCCGATCCTCATCCGGCACACCATCTCGGTACTGAATGTATAGTGCGATTATGCGGACTTTGTTGGAATTGCTGTAATGCTGAAGTTAGACGATGGAACAAGCGGAGAGTTCAAAGCCTACAGCACGTCTCGCCCATCTAAGAGCGGTACCATCTCTTCCACTAATGTCTTGGGTGTCTTGCCTTCGGCGGTCATACCAGTAGCACAATTCTAATAACGGTATTAGAAAGCTTGCAAGTAAATTTGGGTACGACTTCTAGACCACACCTGTTCAACGGTCGCTGCTGCCGGCAGCTTGTCGCGTTCGAAAATTCCCATACACTCTTGGGCCATGTTCAAGTGCAGAGAGAACTAGTGCAACGCGCGTCAGTCAAGGCAAATAGATTACCACATGGACCAACCTTTTCTCGCTGTTCTTGGTATTGCGGAAGGTTCGCAAGCATGTCCTTCATGTCATTCAAGTTCGCTGCCCCATCTCTACACGCGAGTCAGCAGTGATAGCAACATATCACAGGTGGGTGATGTACCCCTTGAAACCAGCATTGTCCTGCAAGAACTGGTTGAAGTCGGCCATGAGCTTGTCGATCGCCTCGCGCATGTGCATGTGGCGCACTGCCGTCCAGACATTGTCGGCATCACTCAATGTAGCTGTCTTGTCTTCGTACGCGCCAATAGCGGATTGAAACTTGTATCTACGGTCTGCGATTGAGACGAGCTCACTAAGCAGCGGACGGACAGTCACTCACGTATATTTCGTGCCATCTTCGATTGGGAGCAAGTCGTTGGCCATCGCCTGGTACGTAAATTCGTGTAACAAGGGCGCGACAGTGTCCATCGTACGATCCGTAATAATTAGAGTTGAGCGCGGTCGCTGTGCGTCAGATGCCTGCAATCACAGCTACAGTGTGTACAGCTGACGGAAGGAGTCACACACGCACGGGGAAGTCAGGATTCGCTTTCTTATACTCGTCCAGGTCGTTCTGCACCATGAACGCAAGCAGCTTGGTCACGTAGTCTCCCTCGGCAGTTTCATACGCGCGAGCTTCGCTCCCACGCGCCAAGTTCGTGCGCCAGCGGCTGCTCGCATCGGAAGGGGCGGGTGCTCGCGTTGATGCGTGGGGCTTCAGCGCGCCGAGCGGGGCGTGATGTGTCGGCAGGTAGTAACGAATGTACGGGAACTCGTTGAGCGTTATGCAGACGTTCATGATCTGTGCGGTGCACGTAAGTGAAATGCCCTAGAGTGAGGTGCTGATGACATGCCGTCTTGCTGATGAACCGCAGCTCCTCTTCTAAACGGTCGCGTGCCGATTTGAACGCGGAGTCGCTTCGGGGCGGACTGTACATGTTGAAGAATGCGCCGGGAGATTTGACAGAGAATGCCTGGGATTCAATCGCTATTTTCGACTCAGCACTCATGGGCTACCGCTGCATGCACTAGAACGTACCCCAGAAGTTTATGAACAGCTCTTTCAACGCTTGGAGGTGCGGCTCCGCGGGGGATGAAGTAAGTCGCTCAAACAGCTGTTCGTCCAATCCTTGTGATCCGAAGTTAGACTCCGAGCGGACGAGACGCGTTTGCACATACCATCCACGAAGAATAGGTGCGCGGCAGCATATTGCTGATTACCATCCGAGAAGTCTCTGATGATGCGATCCACATTCTGCGAGGTCGACATAAGCAAGTATATAGCCTCAAACTGGGGCTGCGGATCACGGTAGTTGCTGATCGATTCAATTACTGGCGACTCGTGAACGAGGGCGACGCGACGAGTAGGGGGAGACATACGGGTTACATTCTCTTCGAGGATGTCAAACTGTTTCAGAACAGAGCTCAGCAGCTGCTGGGAATGTTCGTCGACAACCAGAATCTTCCACCTCCCGGGTGGGTTGACAGACCTGATCGCATCCAAAAATTCTAGACGACTCAGTACTACCACAACCGCGGCATGATATAGAACAACGTACTCGAGCGCACGGACGTTATAAGTGAGGTCATGATGGGCTGTTGAAGGCGAGTTGACGGTGCCCGGGTGCTACGCCTGTGCTGAAAGGCGATGCTGATGAAGTCACTCTGACCTCGGCAGTGTCCGGGGTGCCAATTTCAATCTACACGCCTATACGAGAGTGTCCGGGGTTTGACGGATCGCTGGTTGCGGTTGACGAGTCGGACTTCAAGCTTCATTTCCAAGCCTTGTTTACTCTGACGGAGATGATCTTGGTCGTCACTTTAAATATTATGCTGATCTAGCTGAGCTGCATGTTTTTGTACACTACGACAAGGGTGTTGTTCACGCGGTAACGCCGCAGCCATGACTATTGTGGTGGAAACCTTGCTCACTGGCAACTGCGCCCGACTGCCAAGCTGCTAGATCGCTACACTTCGCGATCTGATACCTTATGGAGTTCCTACGTCCTTCAATGCCATTGTTTCGTGTGGTGTTTCCAGTCGTTGTCTCTCCGGCATATATCATGGTGAACCTCATGCCTCAATCACATATCTCACCCTTCCGTTCTCCATCAAGGCTGCGGTGCATCTCTATGCTCTTACCTCGATTTCTGGCGTCCTGATCTCAAGACTTGGTGTTCATTTTGCTCATCGATACAGTTTCTAGTTACACCCACCTTCAATTGAACCGAACATGTCGAAATCACAGTATGCATCCATCACCTTACACAAAATATATCCTTAATGGACGGATGGGAACAGTGTATTAGCGGTGACACCGCCGCTCTGTCAAGAGCTCTATGATATGATCATTGACGCGGTCGCTGCAAACAAAAGTGTTGCGGACTTGGCCGCATGCAAATCAGCTGGCCGAGTGTTCGTTCACAGTGCTCGCAAATACCTCCACGGCGGCATCCGGTTGAGGGCTCATACTGACCTCCAAGCATTGGATACTTTGTTTACCCCTGATCGCCTGTTGACTTATGTTCGCCAAGTAGCATTTTGCGGATGCCAAACCAAGGATTTCTCCGACAGGCATGACTGTCCGCTCTTCAGCTCTGCTATGTATCGGCCCGACTATACCTGGATCATCCATGTCCTGCCTTATCTTCACAGATTCAAGGGTATACGATGCTTGGAATTGTGCGACTTGAGCTGGGGCGACATCCCGCGTGAAGCACGCGAGTTCATCCTGTCGAACTTTCCCTCAGTCATACACCTTTCCCTTAGAGCGGTCGACTTCTGGACCTCGCGCGAGTTAATACGGACCTTGCAAGCATTCCCAAACCTTTCCATCCTTTATACATGCGCGATATCATGTTATCGTCCGAATCACACGACAAGCCAGGTCACCTCTACAGCACCACTTAAGATTGACCAGCTCGTGCTTCACGGGGTTAGAAATATGCGCTATATTCCCCTTATTTATTGGGTGCTGGGTCACCGAACGTCCGTCGACATCGCGCATGTAGGAATTCTATGGGACGACTTAAATTTCGTCTATCTGGTGGAGTTGATGCGCAAGCTCGCTCCCTCGCTAGTGACTCTACATTTGGAGAAGAGGGGATTTCTGCCAGGTTAGGAGCATCATACCTTTACCTGGTTACCTTTCTAACGTCGCATGGGCACCTCAGACTGGTACCTCCTGTCCCGCCAGCAAGCACGCGTTGGCCCCGACGCTTTCAGTCAAAGCATAGTGGAGTTGCGACGACGGCAAGCGACCCCAATTGACGTCGATGAATCTCACCAAGGTGTCATGCAGACCCTAACGTTCGTTCCTCCCGACGCCGGAGTCGAACGTGCACTTTCTCTCCTCGCTGAGCGACCCATCTTGGGCAGTGGTCTGAGTCGACTAGCCGCCACTCTCTTCTGGAACAGCTTCACAGAGGCCGCATTCATCCTCAAGCTACTAAGCCAAATAGTTGGCGACCAGACGTCGTGGGTTTATCTCCATATCTACGTGAGGCCAAGTTGGCATTCGATGCCTTGGTCTTCGGTCGACGATTGTGTCGCGGAGATCGGAGAAAATGTCAGTCATGCTGAAGGCAAGAAGTTCACTTTGGTAGTGGAGAGGCTGCAACCATTCGAGAGTCAACCCTGGGACGCCGATATAATTCGCTCCTGTTTTGAGAAGACCAGCAAACTGGTCACAGACATCAACATAGTAACCAATACCTCCCGCTTCACTCCTACCGCGAACCCTTCACAAAAGCGCAAACTGCAGTAACGCCCAGCTCCGAAGGTGCGCGTTTTCAGTGCAGCAACCCTCATCATTCTCATTTGCATCGCAGTCGAGTCCATCATCTGCAAGACGGTGGCGACGGTGTTCCCATCCTGGTGTACAATTCTAGACACATAACTACTGCAGACGGGACGATACTCCCTGAATACCCTGTAGCGATAAGCGTGCATGCAGTAATTTTGGTGTCGTAGGAGTGGCATACAAAGCATGGCATAGACATGCGAGAAGAGTCAGGGTAAGCGAGCGAATACAGACGTTTATTGCTCGGCGGCACGCTGTCTCCTCCTGGCATCTCTCTCCTCAGAGATGGTGAGCTTGGTACCTTTGCCCTTTGGTAGCGATATCCAAGGCTTCGTGCCCTCGCCGATAACGAAAATGTTCGTTACCCTGCCATCGACGATCGTGACAATCGATTAGATATTTGAATAAAAACTGAGTGACGACATACCGCGTAGCGAACGTCCGATCCAACACATCCCTCACATGCACGATGTCGAATCCACCGATGTGTTTCTCACGATGTACGATGACACCCGCGCGACCCATGTTACGACCACCAGTGATCATGACAATGTTTCCCGTATCAAACTTGACGTAGTCGGTGATCTTGCCCTGCTCAAGGTCGAATTTAACAGTGTCGTTGACCTTGATGAGGGGGTCGGGATAACGGATGGTGCGACCGTCGTGGGTGACGATGTAAGGGACGCCCCTAGCACCGATGGCCATCTTGCGGACTTTCAGGAGCTTGTAGGACGCCTCCTCGGGGGTGATGCGGTGGATTGTGAAACGACCCTTGACGTCATAAAGGAGGCGGAAATGCTCGCCAGACTTCTCGATGGAGATGACATCTAAATAGAAATATCGACCTGAGGTCTCTCCAACATGCAAACAATCGTACCCTGGAAGCCAGCGGGGTAGGTGGGGTCGGTTCTAACCTTGCCATCGACCTTAATCAAGCGCTGCATAACAATCGAAGTGACTTCCCGGCCGGTCAGCGCATACTTGAGCCTGTTACGGAGGAAGATAGTGAGAGGAAGGGATTCGCGAAGTTTGTGGGGACCAGGCGATGGACGAGGAGCCTGATCGACAGCGACAGACGCAACTCAGCACCACGGGCGCAAATGACGGTGACTACGACACGCACGTAAGTCCCGCTCAACTTATCGAGCATCCATGAGGAGGGGGCAGCCAACCGCTTCAAATGCTTTTTGGGTCCTCGGGCCTACACGAGATGCACAACAAGGACATCAGTACTACGAACAAAGCAGAGCCATACGTGAATGGAGACGATGCCAGTCGCGGAGGTGCATCCGAAGTCCAACTTCAGCATCCACCCCACCTCGAGTCCAAAGGTGTAGTTTTGACCGCACAGACTGGCAGATGCGCCTCCATTGCGACTGCTTGAACCGTTCCACTGACCATATTGGAGTTTTTGCGGGCTTGACGTTGTCGACGCCGACGGCCTTGAGCTTGTGGGTTTCACGCCCACAAAATTCACACCTGCCGCATTGGGTCACTTCAGGGCAAGTGAGATGGATGTCACGTGATGAGGCAACCACCTCATACTCTCTTTACGAGTAAGTAGATGATTTTTATCATCATCATCACTAGCAGCCAGGAACTTAAGATCATTCAAGTTTCATGCACAATAACATCAGAAACTTACTTTGCGAGGTACTGCCTAGTAGTCTGCTTCATTTGAGGGGTAAACACCGTCCCTCGCCATTTCAGAGTTACATAAGCAGGTTGATCTCCGAAACGCGTCGTGTCGATCTTGTAGAGCGCGACGCGTTGCCTTCAGCGAGAGGCGGATTGAATAGACGCATAAATGATAGGACCAATCGCTAATTAGAAGAACAAGATCGTCAGTCGACCTACACGCACCGTCATCCACACTATTATCTGGCATTAGTCTGTACATCTAAGCATTAGGCTACAGTAGGGAATACAACAGAAGACATCCAGACATTAGTACAGCGATTGTTTTCATGCTCCACACACAGTATACAACCCTACTTTTCTTTAGTGCCTCGGAGCACCATAGTCTCCAACGTGATCGCTCGGTATTCGTCGCCATCCTGTGCCCAGACAGCATCGTCCTGAATATAGACCAACAAACCACCCTTCCCATCAGCCGTCTGCGACACGCGATAGAGCGGCATCCTCGACTTCTCATGTACGCGTCCAATAGGGATAAAGAGCAGATTGTGCGAAGAGGCATAGTCTTCCACAATTGAGCGGAAGGTGATCTCCTGTGTTCGCGCTGGTCGCGCCTTAACCGGAGTCTGTTTGACACTTGGAACCGACACCATAGGAGCACCATGATCTGGGCGAGGCAACAACGTCGCTGCATCTGAGCCCAGCTCGATAGCCTTGTTCATCATCTCCAGACCACGCGTGAAGCCCTTGGCGACGCCTGGCATGTTCTGTACTTCTTCCGTAAACGTCCCCTTCCAAAAGGTGTACCACCGTGCCACCTCTTCCAGGCTCGGACTTGGTTGTATTAACCAAATGTGCAAGACATCCAGCCACTTCGGGAAGAACTCGGTCTCGAGGATCTGAGACAGTATCGATGGTCGTAACAGAGATTCCCATAACATGACCTCTTGGAGAGGCGCCATATCTTGGTCGCGCGGATTGATCCGGAAGTCGTCCCTCAACCTCGATCCCAGCTTCGGTACGATATACTTCAATAGCATCGTGTCCCACTCGCTGCTGTCGAAAACCTGAATTACGGGCAATTTAAGTCAGCAGTCCTGATCCAAAACACTAGCGTGGCTTACATCTTTCCAATCGGCGAGGTCCTTTGGTACGCCATCAGTAATAACCCATCCCCGTAACAAGCTCTTGACCTTTCTCCTCGCATCTGCCAGAACCTCCTCAATCCGGAGGCCGATGTGTGGTAGCCAAGGGAATACGACGCTCTGCAAGGATACCTTACTGCGACGAGGATTCCAATCCGCCACAGCCTTCGACACCTTGGGCAAAATCAGCTGATCGAAGAAATTGTCGCGGACAAAGGGAGGCAGAAAGCTTGACCACGCTTCATACAGACGAACTGCAGAGTGTGGGTCTTCTGGAGACCAGTCATTATTGATGGATGATCGCACTTTGGGCAACCAGACGTTCCACATGAGGCTTTCATACGGCGTCATCGGTTTCTCACTGTTTGAATATATAAGTAATAGTATAAGTGCCAGATATACTGAGAATACTCACACTGCTACGGGAGCAGATGTTACTATGCTCGAGCCGTAGACCTGCACCTGATCTTGCAGCTTTTCTTCGAGCGCCGACATCTTCAGCGCACGCCTCCACAAGCGAAAGGTAGGCGTTATTGCAGTTGGATCTTGCAATGGATGCCATTGAGCGAACATTCGCCGTACCTACAAGATGCATTAGTTCCGAGTATGAAACGCAGGGTACACTGATGCTTACAGTAGGTGTGATGGCTGCAACAATTATCTCGTCTAACCGGTATCTATCAAATTCTTTGGGGTATAATCCGAGCAAGTTATCGAAGTTCGCAGAGAACGGTTCAAGGGATGGCTCATACATAGAGGCCATCTCCTTGGCTTGTGAGTCGATGTTATCTACCACCAGGTGCACCTGCTGTAGGCGCGAAATCACTGATAAAAATGCGTCAAGATAGTAGTCAATCGGTGCATATTAATACATGCTTACATTCCGCCTCCTCCTCGACTTTCTTCCGTAAACTGAGGTCTTGTTGACGAGTCCAAATCTTTCGTTCTTGCAATGATCTCGCTTCCCGTGCGAGACCATCGAGATCGCTCTTGCAAGCGTCCGAGATGAGACGAACGTTATGTCGGACTTCAGGTAGCCGTGTGGAGTCGGCAGTCGGCGTCCAAGACGCCAAAGAAACCTCAGCAATGGAAGCTACTTCTCGAGGCTGTAAGAGAGTAAAGCAGTATGTATCAACGGGCAGTACAGAATGAATAACCCAAGTGCCACGCACCGTAGCCCCAGTCGCATCGATGATTTGACCAAGCCCAGCTTGCGGAACTTCGTGGCCTGCTTCTGCAATAATCTGCTCATAGGTCTTGTGCTCGACTCTGGTTTTGACCTTCTTGGGTTTTTTCCAAGCGTCGGCCTTCTCTTCCTGGGCTTTGGCAGCCTTCCGCGCCTTCCTCGCCGCCGTCTTCGACTCCTCTTCATCGTCGCTAACGATTTCACCCTTCCGCCTCGCCTCGGCCTTCGCCTGAGCAGTCTTCTCCTTGAAGCCTTTGAACGCGAGACCCATACCCTTCGGACGCAGTTTGCTCTCAACAGGCGTCACGATACCTTCACCGGTGGTACCAAGACCCATGCCAGCCTGCCAACCCATCTTTTCAAGTAAGCGCGCACCGAATGTGCCCCCCAGCTTGCTGAAATGCTGACGGTCAGCGGTGCTGAGAGGCGTTGCAGGCCTTGGAGAAGATGTCCCACTACCGCCATTGCGTAAAAATGAGCGTTGAGCGCGAGAGCTGCCAAACGCTGTGGGCATGTCTTCTGCGACCACCGGTGTCGGAGACGGCGAAGCAGCAGGCAACGGACGTGACCCGATCCCCCCTCTATGGAATCCGGAGAACGTGCCGCCAGCTTGAGCTTTGGATGCGCCGAAGCCCAGGCCACCAAAGCGCGGTCTTGTTTCCTCCTCCTCAGCTTGTTGATCTTCCTCTCGGACACGCGGGGATGGCGGCTTTGAAGGCTCCGACTCGTCCTCGCCCTCCTCTTCTCCCACCTCCTCTCCCACCTCCTCATCCTGCTCGTCTTCCACTTCACCCTGCTCAACACCCTCCTCACCACTTGAGGCATCATTCATACCTTCGTCTACCTTCACTGTCTTGTCCAGGTCTACCTTCTCTACCTTCTCTCCAGACACGAACGCAGGTGCCTTCGTCCAGTCGCTCCGCTTCTGAGCCTTCCCTCCCTTCTTTCCTCCAAATCCCTCGTCTTCATCCTCACTCCCGAATACTCCGTAGATGGCGTCGTCCTTTCCGTTCTTCCGCCTGCGCTTGCGCTTGTAAGGGTCCTCGAATAATGCTCGTTCTTCGCGTGCATCCGGATCGTTCTGGTCGGGACCATAGTCGTTAATGTCGCCTTCAGAGCCGTCAGAAGAGTCAGAAGAGTCTTCGAGCAGCTGTCGCTTCCGACGAGCCATGCTAGCAGAACATACACGAGGATGAGTTTTACTCAGGCGCCCGCACGAAGTGCTCTTGCTGACAAAGCAGTGAATACCCGAAACAGGAAGGCAACGTGCAACTTCGTGTCAGTTGCATTCGCTTTCGGACGCGCCGTTCGCCTCCATGACCTCAGCTCACGCGATTATCATGCCAGAGAAATTCTCAGCACATCATGCAAGTTAACAGCATTCTCGAAATTTGTCTGCGGGGAGGGGTAGCATGGTCACGGGTCGTCGGACCTCAGGGCGGGCCGCCCACGAATGTTCAACGGTTACTCTTCCGGTATGTTTGGTGCGCACGCCTTTGATAAATGTGACGAAGGAAGTTTGGAGGCTGATATAACTGTGTGTATCCTTTCTTTGCATGGGAGGATCGTGCCTTTGCAGGCTCGATTAACGTGCACGGGCAAGCATTATGTACTTCAGCATGCCCTTGTTGGCATCGGAGGCCCAGAAAGCTCTAGAGGTTACTATAATTCTGGGTATTCGCACGTCTTTGCCAGGTTATGTCGACTGATCTTGACACGACTCGAGTGGCAAGGCGGGCAGGGCACAATTCAAGGACACGAAACGCCACGACGCCGTTCTTCACCACCTGTCTCATCCGGTCAATGGTGGTGTACTATTCAGCCACATGGTGGGACTGTCCACCTGCCGCCAACGTTGATGATCCCTAGTTGATAGACATCCATCTGTCGATCTCGCTGCTTCTCCTTACTTCTGTGGATATACCCAGTAACGTACCACAGTTCGCGTAAGTCCTACTATCTCCCACTCGTGGTTATTATCATGCTTCTGAATATGCAATACGATCCTTATCGTCGCGTGCAAAGCATCGTTGCTGCTCCCATGATTGAGCACGGAAGAGGTGATGTTTCCGATTGCGCTTATTCGCTGCTCCCGCTTCAAGCTTTTTCAAAAGGCTCTTGTGAGACGCTAAGGTTGTAATGTGCGAGGATGTGCACCCTCAGAGTCATACAAACCCAGTACTGTCACCTAATAGACCGATGAATGTCGTTATCGTCCTGTCAGACGATCGCAAACTTCAGGAACCTGGAACTGCATTCGATCTGACTATCTCTTAACTTAGACCAATATCGGCGTCTAGATCCACGGATCTCTATCTACAAAGCCAGTCCCCTGGATATCCGGCTTGCGGTAACTTATAAGGAACAAATGGATATGGATTCGAGTCAAGGCCTCCAGGTTGATCTTTACGACTATGGCACCTGCACTCACCACTGAGCCCACTCAAGCTGCCACTGGCGCCAAGCCCTCTCCGAGGCCGACCGCGATATTGCACCGGACGCCTTGGATTCCGCCCGTCGCTACTCATGCAGAGGGCATCTATATCTACGTGGAGGATGGCCGCAAGATCATCGATGGTTGCGGAGGTGCAGCGGTGGCATGTATTGGACATGGACATCCTGCGGTCAAGAAGGCGATTGCAGAACAGGCCGATAAATTATCGTGTATGTCGTCGGGGATGTACACCTGTGAATGCTTCTTGACTGACTTGGCTTGGCGTGGTAAATTCAGATGTGTACAACATGCAGCTTTCTAACCAGCCTGCAGAAGAGTTGGCACAATATCTCGTGAAGACTGGCAATGGCGCCTTCGAGCTTTGCGGTTTCCTATCCGGTGGTATGTTAATCCTCTCCAGTTACTGTTATTGGACTCGACTTCACGCGAACACTGTCTGTCTAGGGTCCGAGGCCATGGAGAGTGCAATGAAGCTCGCTCGTCAGGTGGCTACTATGAATTTTCTCATGAAAGACCGTAGCTGATAGGCCTCCGATGCAGTATTACTACGAAACGAAACAGCCGCAGCGCACGAACTTCATCGCAAGACAACTTTCATTCCATGGAAATACCCTGTCAACACTGTCGTTGGCTAACCACCCGGCCCGTAGGGCGCCTTATGCCGCTATCCTGGACCAGACTCATTTCCACCACGTCTCCCCCGCGTACGCGAAGCGTTTCCAGAAGCCCGATGAGACTGAGGAACAATACGTGGAGAGACTCCGTAAAGAGCTGGAAGACAAATTTATTGAACTTGGTCCTGACACTGTCATTGGCTGTACGTGCTTTCTCTCACGCGCGCTTGAGCCGAGTCACGGAGTACTTCACAGTTGTTGCTGAGACTGTCGTCGGGGCCACCTCTGGAGTCGTGCCTGCCCCGAAGGGGTACTTCAAAGCCATGAAGGCGGTATGTGAGAAGTATGGGGCCTTGTTTATCCTCGACGAGGTTATGAGCGGTATGGGCAGTGAGTACAGGACTTGGTTTATAGAGACGGTGTCGATCCTGAGCGATACCAGGACTTGGCACCCTCCATGCTTGGGAGAGCCTAGGGGACGGTGCCTCTCCGGATATCCAAGCCATCGCAAAAGGTCTCGGAGGAGGGTGAGTACACCGATTTTTCCCAAGTTAAGTTTACCCATTTTCATCTTCAGATATGCATCAATCGGCGCCGTCTTGATGTCGAGGAGGGTTGCCTCAGGTATTCGTGATTCTTCCGGTTATTGGAAACATGGGCACACCTACCAAGTAAGTAGAGGAGATAGCTCCTCGCCTTTTGAGACTAATATGCAATAATGACTCAGGCACACCCATTGTCCTGCGCTGCCGCGCTTGCCGTGCAGAAAGTGATAGTCGAGGAGAACCTCCTGGAGAACATCCGCACGCAGGGCGCGTATCTCGGATCATTGCTTCGCGAGCGCCTGGAGTCGCCGAACGCCCTCGCAGCACCGTTCGTCTTCGACATTCGCGGCGCTGGCGGATGGTGGAGCATCGAGTTCGACTTCACAGGGCCCGAAGCGGCAAAACTGGATTTCAAGGCAGAGAAATTCGGCTTGGTTGTGCAAGCCCGCTGCCTGGAGAACGGATTGGCGATCATGGGTATGACCGGCGGCTCGAATCTCGAAGGAACGCTGGGCGACCACCTGATGATTTCGCCGCCGTACAACGTCACGAAGGCAGAGGTGGAAAGGATTGTGGATATTCTGGTTGCAAGCGTTGAGGAGATTTTGAAGGAGGCCGTGGTATAACAGAACTAAAGGATTGTAGTAGAGCAACACTTGTAATAGTCTCGAATTCAGACGGCTTTGTATGGGAAGGGGGGAAAGTATACAAAGCCACAGCACCGTCCTGTCTGCCTTCCTTCTCGTTGCGCGCACGGTGCCTGGTGACTGGAAACTCTACACAGACGCTGAACAGACTTTAGCCTCAGGCTCTTCCCAGTCTCCGCCACTTGAAGGTTCAAGCGGAGACAGCGGAGTGGAGATTATGTGAGCGAGGGCCGGCAGCGGCCTGTCCTGACTTGGTTGGACGCCGCCACAAACTCTCTCGTTACGACTCCCACTCGATCGCCTTACACTCAGGGAATCGATGGCCGGCTGTATGCACTAAATGGACTTCATCGAGCAGCAAGAAGGTGCCAGTAGTCACAGTCCATCAACATCGCATCCGGAAGAGCATTCTACATCAGGTTCAGGATCCTCCGTAGAGACCAAAGTCTTGCGTTCCAGCGCAAGAGTCAAAGCTGCAAAGCAGAAGGAAAGGGAAAAGGAACGCATTACCGCGGAGCAGCAGCCTTCCTCTTCGCCTTCATCCAAACGTGGCCGCGAGACAGGCAAGGGAAAGGCGAAAGAAGTAGTGTCTGACGAGTCCTCACGTGCGAGTAAGAGGTATGCAGTGCAATTATCACCTTGAGTGATTCATTCTGAGTATGCTGTAGAGCACGTCGCGCCACCTATCCCCCCAACACTGCCCTAACTATCAACGAACCTCCGAAAGACGCCAAGGGTAAGAAGCGCGCAGTCCCAGAACCTCAGTCCGAAGAAGACGAGTCGACAGCTGCAGCTGCATCTAGCAAACGTCTTAGGACCTCCACTAGCGCATATTCTCTCCGGTCTAGAGTAGACGTACATCCTTCCAATATGACCAAGAAACCCAGGTATGCCCACGTTTTCCCCGTCTTTACAAGCACAGCACAGAATGCTTCTTCCCAGATCTACGGCGACAGGGAAAGGCAAGGCAGCAATGAAGAGCAAAGCCATGGCAGCAGCAGCAAGTTCATCAAGAGCTGAAGACGAAGATGTGGAGATGGTAGATGCCGAGTGTTTGCACGAAGAGCATGCTGAGCCCAATGAGAAGCACGACGATCAAGGTGATGAAGAGGTTATAGAGGAGGGAGGTGATGACGGCGGTGGTCACGATGAAGGGGATGCCAACGATGACAGTCCAGCAGAGCCAGCGAAGGGTCTAAACGACGCCTTGGACGACTCCTCTGCCATGTCGATCTTTGGTGAATTCCGCCACCTAGGATCGTATATGATGGGTCTATCGAGTCGTCTGAAGGCAATGTTGACTAACATCAAACCTACCGCGGATCCCACTACGAGGCTTGTTACGCTACAAGCGCTCAGCGAATTGCTCAGTATCAGCACAGAAGACACTTTGGCAGGTTCATTTCAAGTGGAGGCATTTATCCGAGAACTTGTCCGAATACTTGGTGGCACCGGAAACGATTCGGACGAAGGTGACGACGATGATCCCCAAGATCCTGACGAGGATGCGGCCCTTGCGGCAGCTTTGGCCATGAGCACCGGTGGTGCTCCTTATCAAGGTGACGAGAATCTGGAAGCCCAAGTTCTGGCGTGCAGATGTCTCGCGAACTTGATGGAAGCTCTGCCCGGTGTAGCTCACACCGTCGTTTACCATGGCGCGATTCCAGTGCTTTGCAGCAAGCTTATTGAGATTTCCTACATTGACTTGGCAGAACAGACATTGAGCGTAAGATTTTCGCGGTTTCTAATTTTTGCAAATGCTCATTTAGCGTACAGACTCTGGAGAAAATCTCGGAAGAATTTCCCAGCTCGATTGTGCGAGAAGGTGGCTTGGCGGCGTTGCTGAATTACCTCGATTTCTTCTCCATTGCTGTTCAAAGGACGGCTCTCCAAGCTGCCTCGAACTGCTGTCGGAATGTCTCTGCTGAGCATTTCCCAATGATCCGTGGAGTTTGGCCGATCATCCGTAATTGTCTTGGTTACTCTGATCAGCGTCTGGTGGAGTTTGCATGCCTTTGTGTCATCCGTGTCGTGGACTCGTATTATCGCTCTTCTCCAGAACACCTTGAAGCTTTGGTCGACGTCGACCTCATAAAGGCGGTGAACCTCCTCCTTCTCCCAGCCGGTGGATCTCCTCTGATTGCTGCAAGCACGTTTACCTTACTACTGCGAGCTTTGGCGACGTCTGCCCGAGCAAGCCCTAAGATCACCTTGGTCCTTCTTGAGGCTGGCATCGTGGAGACACTGTACCAGATCCTGACTGGCGTACTGCCTCCGGCATCTGACAGTGGTGAGGAGCAAGGGGATTATGTCAGCGGCCAGGGATTGGGCGGTGGTTTAGCTGATATGACTGTTATGGAGAATTTGGCTCATCGTCCTAAGGAGCAGGTTGAGGAGACACTCAGTCTCATTTCAGAGTTGATGCCGCCGTTGCCCAAAGGCGAGTCCCCCCATTGTGTAGTGATCTGGTTTCTGTGTTCCTGACATGGATTAGATGGCGTCTTTGACCACAAGTCGTACACGGAGAAGGCTTTTGCTAAGATGACTAAGGCGAAGACGAAGGCTGATCGAGCTGCTGCTCGTCAAGCTGTAGTAGCAGCAGCCTTCATGAATGCACCATCAGAGCTTCCCGCAGAGTCCGCGTCCAGCTCTGTATCCGCTCGATGCTCTACTCCTGATGCTGGTGCTGCTGACTCGTCATCGGTCCAGGATGGCGAGGAAGCCGCTCCAGTTATCCCTGCTAAAGAGTCGACTTCCGACCGTACGGAGCTACTTCGTTCAAAACCCAATGTCGTCGGACGCTTCTTGCGACTCATGGTCCCCATACTGGTGGACGTGTACGCAGCAAGCGTGATCACCCCGGTCAGAATCAAGACACTGACTGGGTTACTGAAGGCAGTCAGTTTTTTGGATGGAGAAGAATTGAAAGCAGTGTTCATTGTCGGTTTGAAACCCCTACTATTTCTCGTCGATTCTGATGTTCATTATCTAGTTCGTCCCTGTGGCGAGTTTTGCTTCCTCAATTCTGTCCTCTAAGGACCATCCAACACTTGTGATTGGCGCCCTCCAATTAGTGGAACTGTTGTTGAGTAAGCTCGCTGCAGAATACAAGCCGGTCTTCCGGCGTGAAGGAGTCCTCCATGAAATAGAGATGCTGGGCTCTCGGAACATCTCATCGAAGTCCAAGGAAAAAGACAAGGACAAGGACAAGGAGAAAGACGTATCTGAAGTACCTTCACCAGCAGAGCCTGCTACGCCTACACATACGTCCATCTCTGCGTCGATAGCGGCTACGATTCCTGGCTACAAGAAGCTATCTTCGCTTTCACTAGAACCTGATGACGCCATCACGCTTCGTGCTCGAGTCATTCGATTCAAGTACCTTCTTAGCGAGGAACACGATGACTCCGATGATGTGTTCGCAACTTTGCGCCGACTAGTCGACCGCGTCTCAGAGCAATCAACATCTGAGACACAGTTGATTGCAGCTCTTGGAGAGCTGGCCGGTTTATTTGCTTCTCCCCACACATCTGTGTCAAGCTTTGAACTGCTCCAAAGTGGAGTTGTCGACGGACTTCTCCACTTCGCGACCGACACTGATCGTAGTGGTAAGAGCTCCTCGTTTTTCTGGCCGACTTCATTCATGTGACTTGTATTACCCCTAGTGAGCCTGAGTCGTCGACAAGAGTTATTCTTCTCTGCCTTCAGCGCCCGTAAACTCAAGGGTACAAACAGCCAGACCTCGTTTGCTACATTTGTCAAAAAGCTACAGGAAAGCTTGACAAGAATGGAGTCGTTTGACGTAGTCACTGTAGCACAAAGTGCAGATGGTATGTTCCTCATTGCCGTCGACGAATGTACCACGCTAATGGTGTGGTCGTTCAACAGATTCTAAGCGCAGTTCTCCTTCCTTGCTCGCTCGGCAGCTTCGCCTTCGCTTAGTTGCCGCGGAAGATTCAGATATTCCGCGTAATCTGAGCAACATCGTGGTGTCAATTCATGCGATCGCAACCTTCCAGGCTCTGCATGACTATTTGCGTCCTCGAGTTGCTGGTTCTCTTCCAGGTGGCTCACGCTTGTCTGGCATGCTCGCTGCTCTCGCAGCATCTGGATTAGCTCCCCCATCTGCAGCCCGAGACAACGTAGAACAACCACCAAAGGCCGCGTCAACTCCTGCTGGAACAGAGAGTGGTGCAAGGACATCACCATCTTCAGGTGAAGCAGCAGGAGTTCATCGGCGACGTAGCCTTCGTCTCAGTGCGAAGAAGGCAACAGTCGATGCACCTGCGGAGCCAGCGCAAGGAACTCAGGAGGAGGGCAGCCATGAAGCCTCGGAAGGGCCGACGGCCTCCACTGTACCCGAACCTAGCGATGCCCCTTCCGCGGAGAATGCATCCACTGAGACCATGCTCAATGATACTGAGTATGCTGCCGATTTCACCGACGATGAGGTCGATGTCGACGCAGATGTATGTTTGAGTTATTGTGTTGTTCCTTGCCTTTCTCATTTTGTGTTAGGTCTTTGATGAAGAAGCTGACCCAGACAGCTCGGTCACAGAGAAAACCGTTACTGTTTCTGTGGATGATGGTTAGCTAATCGTCCAGAGTTGTGTTGTTGTGACGCTTATTAGCAAACTAGATGGCTATAAGGTGGAGGCGCAGACTCCCGATGGAACACGGGTACCCACTCCAAATCTAGCTAGAGCCTTCCCACCACTACCTACCCCGCGTAATACGTCGACGCCCAAGGGTTCCTATGCAGCTGCTTTGAAGGCGAAGCCAAGCGATTGGCACTTGGAGTTTTTCATGGATGATCACAAGCTTCCTCTGGATCTGACAATTTACGGTGCTATCCATCAGCATGAAATGCGAAAGAAGTCTGGCCCTACTCTTCCACTAAGCATGATCTGGCAAGGAGTGTACAGCATCAAGTTCAAGAAGGTGCCTGGACCACCACCGGCCCCAGATGGTAGGTTTCCGTGAAAATCTGTATCACCGCATGTTAACTGTGCCAGCAGCTCGTGGTGAAGATATCACACGAAGTCGCTCACCAGGTCCTACACTGTCATCTCTCCCAGACGACGCTCCATCTGCCAAAATCCTTCGCTTACTTCGTGTTCTTCACAAGTTGAATGCCCACGAAAGCGAGCGGCAATCTGTACTTGCGCCAAAGCGCATACTTCCGGAGTCGTCATTTGTCAATAACAAGCTCACAGCCAAACTTACACGACAATTGGAAGAACCTATGATAGTTGCTAGGCGCGTTCTCTGCCGCCAACGCTGCACACTTACATTCGTACTAACGTGATATATGTAGCTCATGTTTGCCTGACTGGGCGCTTGATCTCCCTCAACATTTCCCGTTCCTCTTTCCCTTCCCTACCCGTTACAGCTTCTTGCAGTCGACATCGTTTGGTTATGCGCGCCTAATTCTTAAGTGGCAGAGCCAGCAAAATCGATCTCAGGACACCTCTCGCCGAGACGACGGTGTAGGCTTTCTGGGTCGCTTGCAGCGACAGAAAGTCAGGATATCTCGCCAGCACATACTCGAGTCGGCTGTGAAAGTGTTCGAACTGTATGGCTCTTCGTCGTCGATATTAGAAGTGGAATACTTCGAAGAGGTCGGCACCGGACTGGGACCTACCTTGGAATTCTACTCTCTTGTCTCGAAGGAGTTTGCCCGGAGAGACTTGAAGATATGGCGTGATGCAGATTCATCTCTACCTGGCCCTTATGTCCACCACCCCCTCGGTCTGTTCCCCGCCCCTATCAGTGTCGCTAGTATCGCAAATGATGGTGGACAGTAGGTTAACTTTGTCTTCTTGAGCTCTCAATTAGCTCACCATATTCACACAGAAAACGAACGCACATCTTCCGGGTCATTGGCCAGTTTGTTGCGAAGGCAATGCTAGACTCTCGCATCATCGACCTCTCGATGAACAAGATTTTCCTCAAGCTCATCCTTGGAGAAGATGTCCCATTGACTGTCGATAGTCTCAGAGTAAGTTCCCTGGTTGTGTTATGAGACATAATTCTTGATGAAGTCTCTCCAGCGCGTTGACCCTGATTTGGCCGCTTCACTGGCACAGGTTCAAAGTTTTGCTGCTACGAAGAGCCAGAACGACAAGGTATGATTATAATTCCTGATTCTACATGTGCATCCTGAAGTCTCATGCACGGGGCACAGTTGCGCCGCAAGCTCGCGATGGTAGAAGAAGTCAACGTGGAAGATCTCGCCCTTGACTTCACAATACCGGGGTATGACATTGAGCTAATGGTGTGTGCGCTCGCCTCGATGTTTGTTCTCTTTGTTGAAGCTCACGACGATGTTTCATCAGCCCGGTGGACGAAACGTGTCTGTCACTGCCGAGAATGTGGATCAGTACATCCAGGACGTCATCGACGCTATTATCGGTAAGGGCGCACAGCTGCAAGCGAAGGCATTCCGGGAAGGATTCTCCAAGGTTTTTCCTATCACCGACTTGCAGGCGTTCACAGCAGACGAGCTGGTGATGCTGTTTGGTAATGGTGACGAGGATTGGAGCTTAGAGAGTACGTCGACTTCTTGCAATGGCTGTACGCTTGTCTCATGTGTTTCTGTTTTACCAGCCCTGAGCGAAGCCGTAAAGGCTGACCACGGCTTCAACGTCGAGAGTCGTGCGATCCGTGATTTGCTCGAGGTCATGTCAGGTTATGACGCACCGGTGAGAAGGAGCTTCCTCCAGTTCATCACTGGTAGCCCGAAGTTGCCGATCGGTGGTATGTATCATGCATAATTCTCATCGCGTTCGTGTACTCATGATGTCGTAGGCTTCCGGGGTCTCAACCCACCCTTGACTGTTGTACGCAAGCCCCACGAAGCACCTCTCACAGCGGACGACTACCTGCCTAGCGTAATGACGTGTGTCAACTACCTCAAGCTGCCGGAGTACTCGTCAAAGGCCGTGATGAAGGAGAAGCTCGGGATTGCGATGAAAGAAGGCGTTGGCAGTTTCCACTTGTCGTAATATTATCCTCATCCTCATCCTTGACTCGATTCGGTCAATCCGTCCCTCCTTTGTATTTGTTCCTGCTGCTCAATTCCTGCTGTGCTTTACCCATCGTTGACATGTTCGCTACTTAGCTACTAGATTGAGAAACTCATTGAGTACCAGTTATTTGGACATTAAGCAATGACAATCATTTATACACATCGCAGTGTTATGTGTCTGTCGCGCCTGACTTTTGGCTAATGCAAGTAGAGGACGTACAGTATGTGCGTGGTATGCACGAACTTGAAAGTTGCCGCGGCGTTGGTCGGTTCTTCCCGTGACAAGATCACGTGTAGGTCTAGGATGACAAAGCAGAGAGCTGGAGAAACGGAAACGCGCCCGAGTCTTACAAGTGCGGCATCCCACTCGTTGTCTTGCGACCACCATGTCGAAGCATCATCCTGGTAAGCATTTTGGTGTGCTGCAGTGTTTCAATGTGTATTAATTATCGCGCATGGAAGATTTAATCATGTGCAGGCGTCAGCCCGGAATCGGTGAGTCTTAAACCCAGTACCGTGTAGCCTCCAGCACTTAATTCCTTGCAACAGCCATCGGGCGACTATGCGAGAAATGTGATGGCAAATGGTACGTGTGGAAGCATTGATCACGTAGCGCGTGATTTGGCTTACACTCGTTCTCCCTCAGCCCTGTCTGTGATTCCTACGTACGCCCAGAAACGCTCGTGCGCATTTGTGATGAGTGCAATTTCGGTACTTACGGTGGACGATGCATCATCTGCGGTTCGCCAGGTTCGTCCCTCGTCAGCGCGTTCCATGTCACATCCACGCACTAACACTCTGCGCGCAGGGATCTCGGACGCGTACTACTGCGCGGAATGCACCAGATTAGAGAAAGACCGCGACGGGTGTCCCAAGATCGTCAATTTGGGAGCGAGTCGGACAGACCTCTTCTATGAACGCCGTCGTCTAGGTAAGTGTGTTGGATGCCTCACTGGTTCTCGTGCTTACAATTTTGTTCCGTTAGGGTTCAAGAAGGGATAGCTCTCGAGTCTCTGTCATGAATGTCATGTAATTTTTTACTGTGTAACATAATTCCAGTCATATTGCTGTTTATCTAATTGATTTCCGGACATTCGCGCAGAAAGCATCATGACGCATGCATGACCTTGGAAGATGGATGTCAGTTTGATTTCCATGTCTCCAGTCTTCCAAATGCTTTTCGCTATCAATTGGCCGAATAACGCGTATATTCATTGGGTACAATTAATTACTTTTCCGTGACATTTGACTTGCGACGAGTTTATTCAAAGCACTTTCGTTCCTCCACCAGTTTTAAAATTTCCATTAGACAGAAAGCCCCAAAAGACACTTTTCTAACCATATATCAAGTATGGAGGCACAGAGATGTGATGTGGAAGAGCTACACAGGAAGGCATAATTTGGTGTGAAAAGGCCCGCCGGTACGCTGTATTGATTTCAACTACCGGCGCATCGAATCCATAGTAAATTTCGGCTCCGTCTAAATTGTCCGACCTCTCGACTAACCCCCCGCGTCAGAAACGAGGAAACAAGGAAACGAAAAGCAGCTTACCCCACGTCCTAGTATCACGTGATGGTGATCTCTGCCACCCAAGAGCGACTCGGACCGTGACTTCAAGACACCCTGTTCACTCCTTGTTCCTCAATTCTGAGCCTGACAGACTTCTGTCGCGCCTTGCAAACTATACAGTGCTGAGGTTCCATCTAGCAGGTCATATCCCCCATATTATTCGCAGTGAGTTGTCCTCTGGTCCGCAGCATTCGACCTCCTTATGCGCAGTCCAATTCCACTTCAGGCAGCTGCATGTCCTCCGAATATGGATCGTCTGACATTGACTGGACGGAAACACGTCCTGACAAGGCTCTTGTCGTCAAGTGCTCCTACGAGGGTTTAAACAAGAGGATCACCTTTAATTCTGCACGTACATGTTCTTACGATTTTCTCCGCCAAAGAGTGAGCAGAAAACCTCTTCTGGTAGAACTCGTCTTATTCTGAGTTCGCAGGTTGAAGAATGTTTCTCGCTGTCCGCTACGTCGTACGCGATCACATATACGGACGACGACGGCGAAGTCACAGACATCTCTACCGAGTCCGATCTCACGGAAGCTATCCGATACTTTCATCCTGCAAACGAGGAGCCCATCTCGTCAGCAGCTTCCATCCTATCTGGTCGCAGCTTCAACAAAGGAAAGATTACCGTGCGCGTCCGGATCACAGTCGAGTACGACGGGCCGAGTCTGTCGGACACGTCTTCGCTAGTCAGCCTAGACGAGTACAGGAACCGTAACGGTAGCGATTTCTCGCTCTCGTTCACATCTCCTCCACCCGCAGAAATTGACGATGACTCCGTCACTATCAGCTCGAAAGATCTGGGATCCAAGTATGAACTTTACCGTGCTCGCGGTGCAAAGACGATCGTATCTGCGCCCAGCCAGGAGCCGTTGATCGCGCGCCCAGCGAGGCCCCCAGACGACTGGGAAGCCAGCTCGGTGCCCAGTATTGCGCCGACGCTGGACCTGGGCGATGTGCAGTCCGCCCGGTCCTCGCTCGCAAATCCGTTCCTGGACGACGACTCTCCCCCAGAAGACTCCGGGCACCGTGACGACCCGTCGTCGGTCTTCCAGCGGCTGAAGCTTGAGGATACCCGGCAGGCGAGCTCGAGCCACAGTTCATCCACGTTGCACAGCGAGCGTGGCGCGGCGTGGTTGCGCGACCAAAACGCCCGGGCGGTGAAGGCGATGTTGGGAGACGTGCCCTCGCGCCCTTTGTCATACAGTGGTGCGGACTCGGCAGACATGCTCGACGATGCGAGCTCTGCGATGGGCGGTGAGCTTGCGCTGCAGCAGGACTCGAGCGGGAAGTACTATTTTGCGTACACTGCGGGCTCGTCAGCGGGCTCGCAGAGTGCACACGACTCGGGGTACGACGACCGCTCGAGCGTGTATGATGACCTCGGCACGAGCGTCGCGGGCTCGGACGAGGTGGTGCAGAGCCGCCCGGTGTCGATGGAGGTGAACGTGTTTGACCTGCAGGGCGCTGCATCCGGCGAAACCAGTGACTTGCACCGATGTGCGTCCTCCGCATCTACGTCGTCTTCGTCTTCGTCTTCCTCCGTATCCAACCCCTTTACCCGTCGCTCAAACTCCGAGCCCACGTTTACGCAGGACTTTGTGCACCCGGACGTTCCGCACGACGTACTGCCGTACATTACGACTGTCCCGCCCGTTCCCCCGCAGGATCCGCCGAGCTGTTCCGAGTGCGGGGTGATCCTCGACGCGATCCGCTACGTCTGCTCTAAGTGTGGGGAGAAGAAGCCGCCCGGCGCACAGGAGAACGGAGGGAAGGGCAAGGACCGCGAGGTGTACGTCGAGCGCAGCCATAATCACAGCTCGCACGCGCACTCGCCGTCGCTGTCACCGCTGCAGCGCGCGACATCACCTTCGCTCTCCTCCTGGTCTGTCGTCACAGGCTCCGACATCCCACTCCGACCACTTGGTGACAACGCGCCGTGGAAACCGCTTCCCGCGATCCCGAGCCCCAAGTACCTCGCAGTGACGCCGGAGTCTATGCCCAGCACACCCAAGGAAACGGGCTACGAGCTGTGCTGGGGATGCATTGAGTCTGCGGGAGTTACGCATGCGCTTGAGATGAGCGTCGCCCCGGGGTCGTCGCCTGGCTCCGGCGACTGGCCATCCTCACCCGAGGACGCGCAGCGTGCGTTGTCGCAGTGGCGTAGGTCGGCGCCGAGCCAGAAGGGCCAGTTGAGGCATGCATTCATCGAGAAGAGCTGGGGGCATAAGGGATGGCAGGACGTCGGTGAGCGTCGGTTTCTATCCGTGGCATTTCATTGCCAGTGAGGTTAGTTTGACTGATTGATCTTCTTTAAAGAGCAAGACGAACATCGGTCCTGCACATGTTCGGGGTGCAGCACCGTCATTGTGAACCATAGGTTCAAGTGCGCGTCATGCAAGAACTTCAACTTGTGTCGAGCGTGCTACAGGTCAGTTGACTTTATTTATATTTACATCGCGATGTCTAACCAGGTGTGCTTCAGTCAAGTACATGAGATCCATCCTTCGCACGCCTTCCTTGTCGTTCCAGACAAAGCTGTGAGGGCACGGTCCGTGCCTGTCATCAGTATCACCCCCTCATTACCGACGTGCGAGCTGTGTAAGTGATTTGTATGATGTCAAGCATCTAGTCTGTTGACCCTCTTATATAGCAATGACACATCCCGGAGTGAAATGCGTGCAGTATGTTCTCTGCCAGACCAGTTGAACTCTTGACGTTGAATACCTTCCCTTGCAGTTGCATGCAAGATATTGTTGGTGCAAGGTTCCATTGTGCAATATGCGAAGCAATAGACATATGCTCGAACTGCGAGTCGGCCGGTCTTCCTGGCAATCTCGATTCATCGGACGGGGGCCATAACTCCTCACACATCATGATTAAGGTACCTCTCGCGCTCCTCTTCTCGATCCCCAAAAGCACAGAAATTGACTGATCACTGGTCCAAAGATCCCGTACCCCCTTGGTACCGCCGAACTCCAATCCGCCAGTAGGACTGCGAAGAGCCTCTGGACTGGACGTGATGCTGCCACCGGCCAGCGCGTGACATCGCGGGAGCGGCGCAACTCGCTGATTTCCTCATATGATGGTACAGTGCTCGGCTCGTCCACCCGTATAGGCATAACGTCAGCGCTGGACGACGTCTCTGTGACGAGCGAGACGGATGATCACGGGATACGATGTAATGGGTGTAACCAGGTGTGTTGGAACGATCTGAATAGTGATGGAAGCCGTATTAACGCACTTTCATAGAATATCGTTGGTAATCGATATCAGTGCGCAGAATGCCCATCTATCCCACGACCATATAATCTTGTATGTTTACTTTTTCACAACGTGCGAGTGGTGTTGACTGCTAATTGCAGTGCTCGCTCTGCGAGGAACGCTCCTACATTGTACACGACCCAATGCATATCTTCTTCAAATTCCCTCGACCCGTTGATCGCCCCCTACAGTCGGAATATCCTTTCATCCCAAGGCTGTCAGTATATCAATGCCCTGTCTCTCCGTCCTACTGAATATTCCGGACAGATACAAAGCACCAGTAGGATCGCTGTCCCCGTTTAACCGTGATGATCCAAAAGGTAGTTCATCTGCATGTCAGTAGCCTCTGCGTACTTGCTGACGTCGGAATCGTAGCATACTTGAAGGACCTGTTTCATAACAGTCTGCTGTGCGATTGTTGCATGATGAAAATACAGGGCGCGTGGTACCGCTGCGCATATTGTGGGCGGGACCTGTGCGAAGTGTGCCAGGAGATAGACACGCACGACAATGCGCACGCTTTCGTCGTCTTCAAGTCGTCGGTGCGTATTCATTCCCTTATCCCTGTCTAGATGCTTTGCTCAGCCGTCTCTGTTCCCAGGTTGACATGCATATGTTCAAGTAAGAATTTGTTTGCTCCGCATAACCTTTGCGGCGCTCACTGATGACACACGGACAGGCGTTTCGCTGAACTGGGCAACGACCCCAACGGCCCTAGTCCCCCAATTATTCCTTATCCCATCTATCACCCGTAAGTTGTATTGAGCTCTGTAGTATATATGTTTTCGTGCATTGTTGTTTGGATAGATACTGTATCTTCTCTTTATTGGTGTCATCAACACTGTATTATATTCTGCTGTCGCTCTGTACTCATCTAGGGACCTTCACATTTTTTGCGAGATCTACGAGAAGATTACTTTGATCCCGCCCGGAATACTTGTGCTCTATGTGGCGGGACAATTAACGTTGCTCATATTTGCAAAGCACTGTAACATCTTCATGTGGCTGTCAGCCCCAAGCACGAATCAGTATCAGACTGCATCACCACGTGAGGATACAACTCCGGCTGGCAATTTCATACATCTACTTTGGACTTCAGCTTCAAGCTCAAGAGGGCAGTACTTCGTCTACACAGACGATATCAACGTTCCGAGCCAACGTAGCAACAAAATGTGAGAAACTTCAAAATTCAATATTCAGAATTCATGATCGATCACGATCGATGCCATGTTTTGCCTCCAACTTGGCTCCGATGTCGATGCCCACTGTTCATTGTCAAACCGTAGTTCCAACTGCCTCCTGTAATGTGCAATGTCTTTTCTCCATACGCTTGATCCGGCCAGGAACGCGAACTCCTGACTACATACGGATTCACCGCCAGCGATCCATGCAATGAGCAGAGACGGTTCAGCGAAGTGAGACAAACGACAATAGGCTCACTGCAAGCTCGCTCAATCCCATCATGCAAACCCAACTAGCATTTCCCTGCAACGGTGGAGCCTACACGTTATTTCCCAGGTGTCCGAGTCTGGTCTAAAGAACCGACAGAGCCCACGGCACTCTTTCAACATGCAGTTACGACGAAGACCCGTCGCATGTTCTGTGCGTCTCGATGTCGGCTTCGACCGAGAGTCGCTCGGAGCCACTAAATTTAGCCCTTGCCAGCTCCAGACGAAGAAGGAGCCAGCCAAAAAGGAATGACAATGACACAGGTCGAAAGACCAAGGAACTGACCAACAAAGCACGGCATACCGCAAAGGATGAACAAACAGACTGAGAAACGTACGCGCACAGCCAACAAGGGGTATCAAAACTAGAGCATTAACTTACAGACGAAGCCGGCAATTCGAAGTTCCTCAGAGTACCGCCACTAGCCCAGTGGGAAGTCGAGTGTAATGCGTCCGACAAGCAAAAGAGAGCCATGTCGCCGCCAGCGGCTCTCGAGGTAGATGGCCGAGCAGAATTGCATTCCTATAGTGCTTGAACGCCTCAAGTAGTGTCTTCCCGTTCACCTCGAAGACAAAGATATTGTCAGGAGTTATAGCATCATGATAGCAAAGAGCTGCTCAGGCAAATCTGTGGTGTCCAGACCAATTTCCCCATATTCGCCATAATACATACTGTACTTGATGAAAGGCAAATTCCACACCCATGCGGTCTGAAATAAGTTCAAGCTAAGTGGCTTCGTCTTTGCTTCGTCTTCGTGACTGTCCTGTCATTGACGTGAGTCAGGTGATAAACGCGTCGCGTGTTGCGCGACTTCAGACTCGGTCGGAGATGAGTCTCTCGCTATCTAGAGCAGCCCACGATTAACGGAGCAGTGTCAAACTCATTCATGACTACTGCTACCATCAACGGCGGGTACTGACACAACCCATGCCCACATTCATATTAATATTGAAGCAGTGCTCGGCCTGAAAGGCTTCAGCGAGACACCACGTAAGAGAAGAGAATAAAAAGGCTACTTATGACTGTGTACATTCTTCTTCCTTGAACCACACCCTACCCGCACATTCCCCTACTTGCCAGGTCGTCTCTGTAAGGATGTTCTTCATGCCTGCTTTAAAAGCGGCTATCTTGGATGTTGGCCTCTGAGAAGGGCCCCGCAGAGCGTCGACGACTCATCCAAGGATGCGAACAGCAGGATTTGCGAGATGTGCGGATCCAAGAGAAGCACACTCAACATCCAAGTTGAGTCGAACATCAGTCAGATCTGCATTTAGCAGAATCATTACATCCTTTCCGCGGTATGTGTTGTCCTGGTCACGAGCGAGAACAAGAGTGTGTTATAGATCAGGATTAAGGTCGAGATCCAAGTCGAAGAACTGTTGCTGCTGGGAAGCGCGCAGATCGGCTCTGTACGGATTTGCCGCTGGGCCAGCCATGAGAGGTTGCCGTTCTACAGACTTCGGCGACACCGTTGGTGCTGTTTAGAAACAAGAGCGTCAAATTTGGCTCTGCTACACACGCTCGAGAACTTACCCTTGCCCACGGAGTGTGTCTCCCCGAGAATCCCGAGCGGCTCCTCGTCGTTCATATGGCCACGACGCATCTTTTCTTCATTCGGGAATGGCGGGAAGAAAAGGGGTGGAGGTGGCTGCCCAGGCAGAGCGAGATCTGGCATGTTCGGTGGCGCAGAGGTAAACGCGGAAAGACTCTGTGCGTAAGCCAGCAGCTCAGGGTAGGGAATGGACGCTGGGGCAGCACGTCAAAACTTAAGCATCAAGAAACGAGTTTATGCCATGTACCTGTTTTCGCCTCCTCGATACTCTTGATGCGCTCCTCACCGTCGCGCACTATCACACCCAACTCGCGGCGGCCGTCCTCGAGCTCCTGTACGATCTGGCGCCAGCGCCCCTCTAGCTCAAGCACCTCGCGCTTCAGCTGCTCAATCCTGCGCTGCTTCACCTGATGTGTGCGCGAGAGCTGCACAGCAGATGCGAGCGCGTCGTCAACCGCTACGAACACGGAAATGGGTGGTGGTGGAGGGGGCCGTGCCTGCACGGGGCCGAGCGACTGGAAGAGTTGCTGCGAAAGTGCTTGAAGTGTGTTCAGCGGTTCGAGCAGAATTTCTGTCATAGAGGGAGGCACTGGCTCGTCTGCTCCGAACTCAGAGGGCTGCATGGTGTTCGTGGCGGCTGCATTGAGAGAATTTGAATCTTGAGATTCGTTCAATCAAGGCCTCGGGATTCGCCGACCTATCTATTTACGGCAAGTAAGTAGGATGGCCACCCGAGCAGCTTTCTTCAGAGTATTCAGGCACATGATATGTACCCCCATACTTATCCCGCGAAAGTCTTCAGAGAGTATGCTTTTCAGATACACGACCGGAATTACAGGTTTGTTGGCAAGAGTCTGCCGGTAGCCAATATAACCACTACTAGCTTTCAAGTCCGAGCTGGTGCTGTAAGCCAAAAATATCATACAGAAGTTCAGCTGTATTTCAGCACTACAAATGCACGCAATCTATTCATCGTCATACACGGAACCTTGGATAATTCTATTGGGAAACCCTCAGAAACCCGGAAACCCCAAGAAACCCCGGGTTTCTGAGGCTGCTCGGAGAAACCCCTCAATGTGGAAACTTGTGGGGTTTCCCTCTCCGGAGGAAGTTTCGGACTCCGGCCGGATGCCCTCCTGGGGCGGCCATGTTGGCATCATCGTTTGTGCGGGAAGGCAGGGCAGACTCACTGCTCAGCTTCTCATGGCAGTTGACGAGAGATCGAGAGACCTTGCCTGCATGCACTCTCCATATTCTTAAAGTAAATTTTCGCAAGAATGGGAGAGGGAGAGGGAAAATTGGCACCCGCCGTAAGCCTTGTCAGTGCCGCCCAACGCGTCCTGTTCACGTACATAGAGTGTACCTCCTGTGTGATCGGTAAGCCCTGAATCAACTTACAATTTCGCAGCGAGGCCTCTGCTACGGGGAGGCCGCACTTTACTCACTTTCAGAAAGAGTCTGCAAGCGCGGCTCCCCATCAAAACCGGCCGGCTGTCAACGGTCTCCCTTGCACAGAAACCAGGTTGCTGAGCAACTTAAGGGGGTTTCTGGGGTTTCCGGGTTTCTGGGGGTTTCTCAATAGAATTATCCCGGAACCTTGGTCCTGAGGGGCCTTTATCAGTAAATTGCCATCATTCTATGATAGGTAGTCAGGTACGAACGTGCTTTGATCGTGGCTCGTACAGCTGATAAGGGTTCGCAGCGAACAACTGTATGAATAATGCTAGCGAAGATGGCGGACGAACCATCAGTACTACAACAGATAACAATGACTGAACGATGACCAGATAATTACCAGATAGAAAATGCACGGTACAGTAGCAGGTATATGCTTCAAAGGAAGCCACCACCAGCGCCCACGACAGAGGTACGAATGTCTCAGGTTAGAGACAGTGGATGTGCCCCTTCCCGCTCCTTCGCTTCGATGCGAGCCCCTCCCTTCCAGAACATAATTCGCTCTATCACTCCCACGTTCACCTTAAAATATCTCCCTCTAGCTTTCTGCCCCTTCCCACAAAACTTGGCAGCGTAGGTCTCCAGCTGATCTCGGAACCCGATATTGAGGCACACTATACTCCGCCTGTCTCTAACGAACTGGACAGCGTCCGAGGGTAACATATCTGTTGTGGCAATCAAGTACGCGCAGACAACGGTCGCAGAACGCGACATGCCCATAAAGCAGTGAACCTGTAACACAGCGTAAGTATGGAATATTCAGCCGATGCAGGGGTCATAAGTAAAAAAAAGTATGGGGATACATACCAGCACTGCGTTCTTCTCATCTTCCTCCAGAGCCGACTTGATGTAGTGCGTGGTCTGCTCCAGGTACTGCAGAATGTCGGTTTTCGCCGAATCCTCAATTGGTATATGCAATATCTTCAGGTGAGACATGGATGGAGGGAATTTTGGGGCGATCTCGAGGACAGAGACGACATGAGTTATTCTCAGAGATGAGAGCTCTGCTTCGTCTTCTGCTGTGAGAAGATTAGAGAGGTATAGACGAGGCAGGATCCGGGAAGCCGAGCGTCCGACGTCGAGACGCTCCCTGCTGCTGAGACTACTGGTCGACTTGAACACGAGGGAAGACTGCGTCGTTGGTGTGGCGAACGCCAACATGGTGGTCAGACGCAGGTTGTCGGACATGCTCTAGCTGATACTTGAACTTTGAGTGGTAAATGTCACCCGAAGAAGGGATAGTGCTCGGGCATCGCCGAGAATACAGGCACCGGTTCGGTTCCGCGGACGCAGTTGGGTCGGTTGTGTTCTTCCTCGATCGCGTGTCGCCGCCCAGTCACTGTTCCCTCCGCCAGAAGTACGGATAGAAGAGAAGTTCTCCCTAGGTGTCCCACATTCTCAGACACCGTCGCGGAGAATAACTTCCAATCATGAGGTGAGGGCTATTTTTGTCTCGAAAATTGCAGTATCTTACCAATGACAGCCATCGAGGATGGTGGTTCAAACGCGAGGATGGCCATACACACAGCCTCGAAGAAGCAGAAGAGTTCGAGCTCTTGGATGACGTTCTTCAATATCCGTCTTCTAGGTCCATGGATAAGCGACCCGCATACGAAGAGGGTACTACTATCGACTGGCTGCGCGAAGAGGCTGCGGAACGCGAACGCAAGCGTGTCCTCCGTTCCCGACGTGGATTCCGCGGACTGGTAGCGTTGGTGCTCGATTCCACCAGCATGTGGCTGGTAATTATCTTGACTGGTATAGGTATTGGCATTGCAGGAGCTTGGTTGGATATTCTGGTGCAGTGGTGAGTATCACTCGCCTCGTGTTCAAAATCATTGGGTCTTCACGAGGACTCATAGGCTAGGAGACTTGAGGGAAGGACGGTGTTCACACGGCTTCTTCTACAATCAAGTGACATGTTGTGTGGGCGTGAATCGTGGGTATCCATTGTTTCTTGTTTCACGACTCTTGTAACTGTTCGCTTTGCACAACAGAAGGAGAGATCTGCGCTGAGTGGGAGACTTGGAGTGAATTTCTGCATGTCAAGACGATCTTCGTGCAATCGCTGTTGCAATCAACCGTATATACTGCTCTGGCAGTGAGTGCTGTCACATCTTCGTCCATGCGCTTCTCACAGTTAATTTCAAAGATCATATTCGCAGGAAGTTCAGCTATCCTTGTGAAGAGCTATGCTCCTTAGTGAGTGCGAGGAAATTTTCAGCCGTGCGACCTTCTGACAGGCGTTCGAACCAGTGCGTTTCATACTGGAAGTACGTGCTTGACAATATCTTGTCCTTCCGCACTCTCATCATTGGTTTTGCTTCACAGTCCCCGAGATTAAGGCTGTCTGTATACGTCTTACCTGTTATGTCGCTGTATCTCACACCGACGTGCTAGGCAGATTCTGAACGGATATGTCCTCGACGCGTTCTTCAGTCCCTGGACTCTGCTCATCAAAGCACTGGGTCTCGCTCTTGCAGTTGCCTCTGGCTTGTCATTGGGTAAAGAGGTGTGTTTGCATCGCGTATGAGTGTTATGTCCAATCCTGAGTCCAAACAGGGTCCCCTTGTTCATGTTTCTTGCTGCTTGGCCTACCTCTTGTCGAGGATTTTTAAGCAATTTCACAATAATGAGGGTGTGTTATTCTATCAATCTTTTCTCACGTATCTCTGAATTTGGTAAAAAATATCTAGCTCAGAAGCGCAAGATGCTCATAGCAGCAGCCGTCGCTGGCGTGTCCGTCGCTTTCGGCAGTCCCCTCGGTGGTGTCTTGTTCGGCCTCGAGGAACTTGACACCTTCTCAAATGGGAGCGATGTCATGTGGCGCGGATTCGTTGTCTCTGTCATCGCCGCCATGTCTCTACAATACATTGATCCCTTTGGCACTGGGAAGCTAGTCCTCTTTGAAGTTACGCAAGTGACCACAGTTTGGAGAGCATTCGAGTTGGTTGGTCTTTCGTGCCTATCGCTTACGTAGAATTTAAGACTAATACTATCGTAGATACCTTGGCTTTTCCTCGCAGTTATAGGCGTAAGTTGACTTGCTGTCTTCGACTCATCGCGCCTTGAATACTCATGATCAGGCTTACAGGGTCTGCTCGGTTCTCTACTCATCAAACTCAATGCAGCCATCGCCGTTTATCGACACAACAGTATCTTACGTCAATGGCCACTTCTCGAAGTGGTGGGAATTTCGGCGATCACTGCTGCAGTGAGCTATTTGGTATGATTTCTGCGCCTTCGTTGGAGAACTGGGCTTGATGCTCGCTGCAGGTGGTCTTCCTCAGGGTGCAATCGTCAGAATTGGTTGCGAACCTCTTCCTAGACTGCGATGCCAGTACGGATTATCACGGCCTCTGCAAGTAAGTGGTTAGATGTGCTCGGCTAGTATACTATTATTGAGACGCTGAAATAATAGTCCTACTGCAATCTCGGCCAATGTGTTCCTTCTGATATTGACCGCCTTGATTAAGGTTGCCTTGACCTCGTGGACGTTCGGGATGATGGTAATAACAAATAATGCTCGTTTGCTTCTCCACTGAGTTGGAGTCATCTAGGTACCTGCGGGTATCTTCCTTCCCACAATTGCTATTGGCGCATGTCTTGGCCGCGCTGTTGGGTTAATCACGTACGTGGTTGCGAGATCTTGTACTCTAGTGTTTCGACAGCGATTGTTTTTTGCAGACAAGGTCTTCATCGTGCCTACCCGACTGCTTGGATATTTTCTTCATGTCCTCCAGATCCAACTATGCGTTGTATCTCACCTGGCTTCTACGCTGTTATCGGCGCTTCGGCTATGCTTGGCGGTGTGACCCGAATGACCAGTAAGTGTACGCGATCCCGTTACTTTTGAACGATGCTCAGCATTTTCCAGTCTCTTTGGTTGTCATTGTGTTCGAGGTTGGTACATTTCAACCGACTTGCATACTGTTTCCGAATTTGATGTCCCGCATTGTAGCTCACTGGCGCACTGTCTCACGTCCTGCCGATTATGATCTCCGTCATGGTCTCCAAATGGGTGGGCGACGCCTTTGGGAAGGAGGGCATCTACTCTATCTGGATCGCCATGCGGCAGTACCCCTGGCTGCCTTCGGTGGAATTCCGCGATCAAGGGCAGACCGCGGCGGATCTGATGAAGCCTGCAGATCATTTAGTTGTCATCCACGACGACGGTGACGGGTGTACACTGCTGGAGCTGGGCGAGTTTTTGGAAACGCATAAGTTCCACGGGTTCCCGGTCGTGTATGGTGATCAATTGGTTGGCTACGTCACGCGTGACCGACTGAGGGCAGCTGTAGGTGAGTACTGGGGTTTCCTGCAGTGTGTGATTGCGTCTGAGGGTGTGTAGAACCGCTTTTGGCTGAGGACAAGTCCTCCGGGGCTCCGCGCAGGTGTACCTTTCTCGTGTTGCCGGGGGCGAGTGATTCGGAACTCGTCAATCTATCAACTATGCTGGAAGAAGCGGTATTGCAGCTGCGCAAGGAGATGCCACTGGAGCTGGTCGTGAGCATGTTCCAAAAGCTCGTTGAGTGCCGTGCCGTTGTTATCGGACTTCGTTCGCTGATTGGCCGTGTTGCCAGAACCTACGACAAGTACTGTTATCGCAGGGAGGACAGCTGACCGGTCTGATCACCAAGACGGATATCGTGGGGTTGTTCACGGCGGAATTCCCGTATACCGCTGCGTTGTCGGAGAGCCACCAGTAGGATAGTTTGTTGAGTTGGGCGTCCCTCCAGTTTTCATATCATTATTTCGAGTATGAGGCTTACGCGTAGAAGGACATTGACTGATCATGTCTTCGATTCTGCTTGTCGTTTTACCTTTGGATAAATGTTTAGCACATTAAATTAGCTACGCAGAGGCGCGAGCGGCTGAAGAGAGGACCCTGGATAATCCCCCCAAAGGTCGTCGCCAAATCCGGACAGATTTTTGCTAATTTTGGCCCGAGGTCATCGCCATTTCCGGACAAATCAGGGTCCCAAAGCCACCATGGCCATCGCAGCATCCGGACACAAAAATAGGTAGAGGATCCTAGGCCATCCTCTTGTCCGGACATGAGGTTGGATAGCTGAGAGCCTGGAAAATTGATGCAGTTTAGTAGGTGCAGCGGTATGGTGTTGGCAGCGGTAGCGGTTTTATGTTGTACATAACTCTGTGTTCGAATCCCGCTGTGACCTTTTTTTCTTGGGGCAACTATGCTCTTCATGCGCGGAGAAGGGAGGCGGTCATTTAACCTTGAATTGAAGCGGGCAGCCCGGTGCAGCGCGCCAACTTCAGAATGTCTTCTTTGATGTGACATACTTTTCTCTAGTGACGGCTATCTCATATGCAGGAGTGCAGCTCTTCGAACAGTACTACAAGCAGCAGTTCCGTGCGATTACCGAGGCAACCTCTGTCCTACAGACCCATCAATTTGCGCTCATTCCCGCGATGTCTCTCCTCTGTATGCTCACCTCTGCACCCACTATGACAGGTACCGGTATCGAGCTCTCTCACGGTGATCTGGAAACTAAGTGCTGCGGAATCTTCATTGCAGACAGCAATGCGACTTTTCCGCAAGCGGGGAAAGCACGGAGAACATGAGCAATTAGAGTGAACAAGATGTAGTATAATTCCATCATAACATATCCTTCTCGGTGCCTTCCTATGTTGCCCACCTCTCCAGAGAACCTCGGTACTGTTAGTGTGGTTCTCTTGTCGAAATTAATGCATTTCTGAGGCCGTCTGCGCAATCCGGACAAAAAAGTCACTTCTTCAAGGCCATCTGCGTGATCCGGACAAAATAATCGCCTTTTTCAGGCCGTCTGCGCGATCCGGACAAAAAATTGGCCAAGTCGAGGGTTGTCGCCGATTCCGGACAAAAAAGTCCCCAAATCGGCCAAAAATGGGCCGGACAGATTTTTGTAAATCGGGGGGGTTTTGGCGACGACCTTTGGGGGGATTATCCAGGGTCCTCTGAAGAGCTATAGCGTTTAGACTTGCAGATCGTATCTCCATCTTGCCGCCGGCAATATTCATACTCCGCAATCCCATAAATAGTGGTTGAATAGCCGAGAAAGGTTGTTTTCTGAGTGAGCACGAGGAACGAGCGCAAACACAGAATTTCGTCTATGTTCGGATTAGGCAGTTGTGGCGCGGCGCTTTTCTTGCCTCCCGCCAACGCCACGACTGTCGTTCCTCCCGCTGCTCGACATCAGAGCAGCTTAAGCTTTCGTTTTCATTAGACTTTGAAACTTGCGCTCCCTCATAGACCAGCTAGCTTAAATATAAGTCTCTACGGAATCTAGTAATGCCCGGAATTCAGATCAATCCCGCTTCACTGGAATGTCCCGACTACGCGTCGGACACCTATGCAGCAACTCGCGCACCATTGGTCAATGACCACACCACTAATGAGCAAGCTATCCAGTTGCTCGTCAATATATGGAAAGCGGGAAACGACGCTGAAAAAGTCTCATGGCAGCACCAGATGGAGGAACATGAAGCCGAAGTTGCGGAACAGGTTAGGTTGGCCGCGGAGGCCGATAATGACGCGCAGGAGGCGCAGCTCGCTGAGCAGGCGAACGTGCGGAAAGAAGAGATCAAAAAGAACCGAGCAAAGTTTGCACCTATTCCGGACAGGGATGTACCAACCATTGCTCCGGTGATAGCAGCTAACTACGCGATCAAAAGAATGGAGAGGGGTGACTTCGTTGAACTATGGTACTACATGAACGAGGGGCTTGAAGAGGCACTTCGTATCACCAGCTCTGTTGACGATGAAGCCACGGTAATGACTCGAACATCGGATGGCTCCACCTCCTGGGTTCCCGCAGGATCAGTAAGAGAAGCCCGAGGAGTAACCGATGATAAGGACATCAGATGGGAAGATTTCTGTCAAGCTGTGCCACGCATGGTCCTGGCGATGGAACAAGCTCGGTGGCCAGAGGAGCGGATCACTATGCTCGCAAGATTCTGAGGTAACCTGCAAATTCATGAGCTCCGCTCGAGTACCGACCCACTCGATCAGAGGACACTTCTGGTGTACCAGGCGGAGCAATGCAAGCTCTGGCACAGGGCAATCACCTCGCCAGCCACCGCATACAATCTCACCCGCATCAATGATGATCTCATGCGGAAGACCAGAGAATGAGTATACTGGGCCGAACGCAGTCGCAGAGACAATGAGCGAGATTTTCGCGTGCGTACTCCAATCCTGCATGGGCTGATGAAGCACTAATGACTTGAATTTCGAATCCATCAAATTCCATCCATCACGACGACGAATACGTCTTTCATCCGACCCGCACGCGACGTCATGTCATGCACATCCACGCACTGGCACTGGTATTGATGCGGGCATTGGCATTGGCATTGGCATTGGGCACTGGCACTGGGCATTGGCATTGGCATGGGCAATCTCACTCGCGCTGGCAACGGCACTGACATGGAATCACATGTCCCTTCACCATGGATTGACTACGGACAGTCAGAACAATGCCGGAATACTCAGCCGGCTCCTGCACCAACATGCAGAGGAGGGCAGGCTGCACAGTCACATTACAGCTTAGAGTCACGTAACCGTTCAAGGTCACCGGCTCGAGCAGGATCATCTAGTGCCGCACGACCTGGACCGAGGCCGAGAGACAATGGATACCAGATGGCAAAGCGAGAGGATTTTCGGAACGGCGCAAGTGGAACTGCATACGCCGCTTGCGCCATCTGTCTCGGCCGTCATGCACGGTCAATGCCTGCGACGCAGTGATTATCTGGGACCAGTCCCTACCATCATTGGCCCACTGAATCGACAAAATCCTCATGCTTCGCGATGGTCGACCTCTCTGTCTCGACTGGCAGCGCCCCAATTCTTGTCTCAGTCGCAGACACGACCAGAAGCATGTCTGTTCTGGCTGCGGGCAGAACACACATGGAGCTCAAGACTGCCCTCGAGCAGAGAAAGCTTAGGGCACTCACTCCTTATAGGATTGACATCTGGGAGCAATTGCTGTGAGATGTGGGACTTCTCGTCAAGTATGACCATGTCCTGGAGGGATTACGCACCGGATTCATCATCAACATGCCAACAATCATGCGCACTCAGGTCCCGCCCAACAGCGAATCCATTATCACGTTCGCAACAGATTTTCAGAGGATCATTAACCTGGAGATATCAAAGGGACGATACATCGGACCACTCACACGCGAAGATGTTGAGGCCTTTTTGGGTCCATTTCAGTCATCACCACTTGCCATCATCCCAAAACCTGGCAGACCAGGTCGTTTTCGTTTGGTACAGAACTTCTCGTTCCCACACGCTATATCCTATCAATACCCGAATGCATCTGTCAACTCAGCAGTTGACTCGGATGACTTTCCATGCACATGGGGAACGTTCAACATTGTTGCACTCCTCATCTGTCGCCTTCCTCCGGGTTCACAGGGTGCAACGCGGGATGTTGCAGAAGCATACCGTACTGTTCCAATCCATTACACGCAGTGGCCAGGGGCAGTGGTGCGAGTTAGCCAGAGCCGCTACTGCATTGATACAGCAGTATGTTTTGGTGAATCGCCATCAGTGGGGACATATGGGTATGTGGCCGATGCAGGTGCAGATTTATTCAGATCCTATGGAATCGGGCCACTTTCAAAATGGGTGGATGACCATTTCTTCTTCCATATTCTCAGAGTACATCTGCATCGGTACAACCACAGTCGAAAACTCTGGCATGATGACATCACCACATGTGGTCAGCATCATAATGGCGGACACATATGGTATGGTGGACAAACCTTCGATGACAGTACCCTCGAGGAGTTCGACGATGACTGTCAGTTTCCCATCAAAGACTTGTCTGCTCTCTCTCCTCGCTCGGAAGCCGACAAGGCCTATACATACTGTTTCGCAGATATCGACAGGCTCTCTGAGAACCTGGGTTTCCCGTGGGAATGCAGCAAAGATACATTGTTCGCGTCAGTGTCGGTCTACATTGGATTGTCGTGGGATCTGCAGGAGCTCACGGTTGGACTGGGGAGCAAAAAAAGGCAGAAATATCTCAGTGCAATCCAAGAATGGCAGTGCCGGGTGACGCACAATCTCAAAAATGTGCAGAAGCTCTACGGCAAGCTCCTCCACACCTGCCTGGTCATACCGAGAGGCCGAGCATACCTCACCGGACTGGAGGCCATGCTTGGACTCTGCCGTGATCGTGTTTTCATGCAGTATTCCCCCGTCAAAGAGATCACTGAAGACCTCATCTGGTGGCACCAAATCCTCTGCTGACCAACTCTCACTCGGCCGATACCACGACCTGTCCGACCGATCGATGTCGGGGCATTCTCGGATGCAAGCTCTGGCATCGGGATTGCTATTATCATCCGAGGGCACTGGCGAGCTTGGAGACTTGTCCCAGGGTGGCAGACACTTGATGGGATCAGAGACATTGGTTGGGCAGAGGCAGTTGGATTTGAACTACTGGTCCATGCGATCACCAGGCCTGACGGTCCTCGCCGGAACATTAGGGTATATGGGGACAACAAGGGAGTGGTTGGCGGATGGTGGAACGGCCGAAGCAGGAACAAAGCCATCAATGACATCTTCAGACGGATACACCACACACTGGAAGACTCCGGCAGCACCGGCACCATCTATGCCACTTACGTGGCAAGTAAATCAAACCCGGCAGATGCACCATCCAGAGGAATATACCCCTCACAAAGTCTCCTCCTACCCCCCATTGAGCTCCCAGCAGATCTCCACAGGTTTCTCGTGGACAGCACCCAGCCATACACCGCCACAGAACTTTGTATGCGTCGAGAAGGACGTTACCCCAGGGCCATCGCAAAGCGGATTGATGGTGCTGTTGCAGACGCTCATGCCCAGCAACAACGAGAAATGGACAGGATCTACGATGAGCTATTTAAAAGTCGAGCCGTCTGGGATGACTGAAATTCCAGACTCACATTTCGCGGCTACTCTGCCAGCCAGCACCACCGTGAACCCAAGACCAAGACCATACAAAGAAGGACGGGTACCTTTGACATCTGCTCAGCGCCCACATTGCTTGGCGTGGGACCGATTGTGGTTGTGGCTACCATTGAACCGTCGGACAACCAGAGATAGGAATGGTTTTGAGGTACCCGTCACCGATGATGACTTGGACCGGGTCTTGGCAGTGATCACAGTCTCTTGGGCGCAATCCACGCGGGAATCATATGGCGCCGGACTGCTCATTTTCCACATCTTCTGTGACAATCGAGGTATCACTGAGGACCAGCGGTGCCCGGCCAGTTCAATACTAATGCTCACCTTCCTATCATGCTGCGCCGGATCCTATTCAGGCAAGACACTGGCCAACTACTTCTACACAATCCGCGCATGGCATACCCTACACGGACAGCATTGGAAGATGCCCCAGGCAGAGATGAAGGCGGCGCTCGACGGGGCAGCAGTCCTGGCGCCACCGTCGTCGAAACGGGAGAAGCGAATCCCATTTACAGTCGAATTCATCATCCTTATTCGAAGTGTACTGGATCTCTCCCTCCCGCTGGATGCTGCCGTATATGCATGCCTAACAACAACATTTTTCTGTGCAGCACGGGTAGGAGAATTTACACTACCTAATCTGAAAGCATTCGACAAGACAATTCATGTCAAGCATTCGGATATGCGAGAAGGGGAGGATCGGCATGGCTATCGGGTGACAGTATTTCGGTTACCACGCACCAAGACATCCTTCGAGGGCAAGGACGTGTACTGGGCAGAACAGCAAGGACTTGCAGATCCGAAAGCCGCAATGGTGAACCATCTCACCATCAACCGTGCTGCCCAGGATGCATCGTTATTCACATGGCGTCACCCGCAAGGAGCGCGACCGCTAACGAGAAGTGAGTTCTTGAAGCTGCTCGACGCGGCCGCAGCAGTTCTCGGGATAACAGACTCTCTGAAAGGGCACGGCATTCACATCGGAGCCGTCCTTGAGTACCTGTTGCAGGGCATACCCTTCGAGGTTGTGAAGTCGATAGGGAGGTGGAGTAGCGAGGCTTTCCGGGTCTATCTGCGTCAACATGCAGTGGTCATGGCACTGTACATGCAGAGCAGCCCCATCCTGGAACCATTCACACACTATACAATGCCGCCTCCTCGATAAAATGGTACGTATTTCGCCCGTCTCCTTGCACAGGGGAGTCCAAGCTGTCGCTCGACGCGTCGCAGGGCTCCTAGCTGTTGGGTATCACAGCTCATCTCGGACTTCTTCTGTCTAGGTCCGGGCAGTTGTTTCTGGTCCAAAAACCCCCGCGGGTTTTTCCCCACCCTCTCAAGCTCCATATGTTCACTTGCACGTGCAGTTGTTGTAGCCTAGCACAGCGTGCATCTCCTAATATCAGTCACTCTCAGACACACTGATATGACATGCATAGACAGCGGTCCGACTTGCCTTTGTACCACTCCAATTCGCAGATCCTCCTCACTGTTTAACTTTCAGTCTCGTCGTCACTATGCCTGATAATACCACCGGCTCCTCCTCCGGGAAAGACTACACCGTTACAAGTTCTGGGACGAATGACCAGGTTCGTCGTCACCTCCTTAGCGATTCGCCCCTCGCGCGATGCTCATTGTCTTTGCTCATGCACAGGGCAACCACTACTGCCATCGCGAGTCCAGCGGTGGTAGTGGCTACCATTATTCCAACAAGTAGGTCCTATTTATGCCCCATCATACTCATCTTGAATTCTAACACGCTCCTGATAGCAATGGGAGTTACTACTACCAGAACCCAAACGGTTCCACATACTACGACAGCGGCAAGGGGTATTCTCAGTACACCGCTCCCGACGGCTCTGTCCACAAGAAGTAACAATGAGTGGGTACATCGTCGGGCTCTTTGTTCTTTGTGCACTATTGGATGCTTACGGGCAGTTGCAGCTTTGATATGGGGGGATCTGTTGGTGCGCTGGCGTGGTTTTTACTCCTGTGAAATCGTTGTACTTGAGATGTTCTAAAGATGAAAGGCTGATTACCGCCAAATTGACAGTCCACCGGCGCCTAATGCTGGAAGCGTCACGCGCGAGCCGAACGAGCCGAACGGCGCCGAGAAGGACCCTGTGAACCGGCGGCCGCGACACGAAGGGCGGGGCGTGAGGGGCGCGCGAGAGGGAGCAGCACGGGAGGAGGAGGCGGAAACTGCGGCGGGAGGGCGCGCGGTGTGCACGTCGAATATATCCGCCCTTTTCCGGGCGAGGGAGGGCCAGCAGGGAGGGGCGCATTCAGTAGGGAGGGTCGGGGAGAACAAAACAGGCGCCCTGGCATCGCCCAAAGGGGGAGGCCCCACAAGCGCCCCGCTGGACTGTAAACGCGCCCGTCAGAACTGTAAATCTGGCGACCCGAAGCAAGCTGGAGTGGGGGCTGAATCTCGCGGGGAACCGCGCCGCGGCCCCTCACGAACATGCGGCTGACCGACAGATTTACAGTCCACAAATTTACGTCCCCTCGGCGAGCTCCGAGTCCCCATCAAGCCCCGGCGCTACCTCCTGCCAGCGGTGCTGTGCATATGTTTAGTTCCTGATCCCATTAATTTATTCGGTACCCAGTTTACTGCATATATATTTCTCTACACTCACACTGCCCTGCCGGGGCCTTATCTACTGCATCGCGGCTCACCAGCCTTCGCGTGCGGCATGCGCATGTCCTCTCTCGCATGTTTTCTTCCATTCGGCGAGGCTGGCCGGGGACTCGCGCTCGCGCGACGCGCGTGGACGGATTAGGCAGGAGGGACTGTAAATGGACTGTAATTCCGCGCGTGACCGGCGTGACAGGACTGTCAATCTGGCGGAGGAAGAAATAAAGGACAGTGTGATAACGACGTGACAGTTGTCATCCGTGTGACATGAAGGACGCGTGACGTCACGCGCGACGCGTCACTCTATAGCTGCCCTCGGACGCGTTCCCTCGGGCCCGCTCTTACCCTTGGCCACTATCTTCGCAAAACCTCGCCACTCATCTCTTATATTTCGTTGCAAACATGTCTAGCAAGAAGAGTCGCTCGTCCAAAAAGGACTACATCATCACAAACAGTGGTACGAACAGCCGGGTCCGTCGCTGTCATGATTCGGCATCCGCAGTACGGTATGCCCATTGTTGTCATGTTCGTTCACAGGGAAACCACTACTGCCATCGTGAGTCCAGCGAGGGTGCCGGGTACCATTACTCCAACAAGTGAGTCGCATCGAGTTATAAGTGCTGTACTCAACTTTGCTGACGGGCCGCGCAGAGACGGGAGCTGGTACTATCACAACCAAGATGGCTCTCGCTACTTCGACGACGGGAAGGGGCATGCGAAATACACCGACCCGAGCGGCAATGTCCACCTCAAGGGTAGCAGCGAAGGGTATGTGGCATCTTTTTGATCGTCTTCGTTGGGCTGACGGACAGTCTCCTTGGGGCTGTCCGTCTGCCCCCTCGCATTGCAGTGATATCTGATTTTGTAGTGTGTCGATAATGGCATGTGGTTGGCGACCTTGCGTCAGCATGGAACCTATTTAATATACAATAGTATGAGGTATTGATTGTCGAAAAGATGGCGTGAATAAATTAAGGAGGTGACCCCGATGCACATGTGAATCAGTCCTGCCTGTCTTCTGATAAGATGAGCGGCGGGGGCATCAATCAAATATCAATGGAGTTGCAACGACTTGACAACCATCTATCAAAAGCGGAAGAAAGCAACCAGACGAGCCAGACATCAGTGAGAGATGCACAAGCAATCAAGCGGAAGAGTCCGAGATCAACACTTGTACTGACCGTCAATGGAGTCTCGAGTGAGCATGACAGCTCGAGATTATCCTGAATGTGGGCACGAACATCAACTTCGTAGCTCATCCGGTCCGCAGGATGTACATGTAATAGTGGAATGCCTCCCCCATCTCACGAACTTCCAGCGTCGTGCCGGGCCGCGTGAGGTAGCGGCGGCGGAAGTGGGGTTGCCCGAAGGTTATGTAGATGAAGACACCGCCTGATTTGCGAAGCACGCTGTGGAAGTTGCGTGAAGTACGTTGCTTGGAAGGGTTATATATGGAGCGTACCGCAGAACTTCGTTGACTTCTCGGCTGCAGTTGTCTATGACCTCTTGTGGTGGATCCTGAGTTCGAATTAGGGCCTGGATAAATTGTGGAGGGCACTTTACACACCCAAACATCGCCCTTGGTCGTCATCATGGCATCCATGGTACCTATTTTCAGTCAGGAATATGAAGGGAATATGTGCGAAATGATATCTGACCTTTATCAATCGCGACGTCGAAGGAATCTGCGTCGAAGACGATATCACGAATATCCATCTCATGCCCTTCAAAATTTCAGTAGCACGCAGACAGAGGAAGGTGTAAAAACGTACATTCCATCTCGGGTCGAGCTTGCTCGTGCCTTTGGCGCATTTTCTCGATGAGAATACCCGAATACTGGATCGATCCAAGTAGTAAAAGTCATAGCACTTGAGAATATAAGGGCTGCCCACTGACGTCGGTGTTAACAATATTTTTGTACCCGTCGTCGTACATCTGAAACACGGTTCATCCTGGATGTCCGAGGTGATCGTGCCGTCGAGCACACCTCTTCCGATAGCTTCGAGTTGCCACAACCCAGCATCAGGATTCTTGCGTCCTTATTCGGGATAATCGAGCGCATTATGTCGGCGACATCATCATACGATTTAAACCAATCGAACGACGCGTCGTCGGACTCTCTGTAAGATACGCCATCCAACCGTCAACGTCAAGGTCGAAGCCAAGATCACTGGAAGCAGCCGACTTACTGGCTGTATCTCTGGTCCCTAATCCTGTTCAGCAAAATAAAATCACAGTATGAATAACTATTCTCACCAGTACTCCTTTGATCCGTATTCCTCATTTTTTCTAGGAAGAATACTCGACATCGAAGTTGCAGTTGGTGGAAGCGCCCGTCATGGTACTGCCGCGTCGGCCGTAGGCGCTTACATTAATATTGCGGGGTAACAGTGATGGCGTAAGCACACTTTGCAGGGTAACTTCATCTTCCCTCTTCACACAATCCTCACCACAGCTGTATTGAACACGATGGCAAGTCTCCTGGGAAATAAGTCGCTAATAATCTAACAGTGAAGTGCTACTGCAGTCTGCCTATCCCGCATATTTGATGGGCGCTCTCTGCGTTGTTGGGGGCATTACTGGCTACGTGAGGACGCGCAGTATTCCGTCTATTGTCGCAGGCGTAGGGTATGTTGCAATACCCTCCATATGAGGAGGTTCGTTCTTACTGCGAATCCACTGGTGTAGTGTGGGAGCACTTTACCTTTGGAGCGCGGACAGCATCCGCAAGGGGACAAGCAATGGTCTTGAAGCTGCCCTCGGTACGTTACGTCCAATGCTCTGGTAGATGGAGAACTGACGTACAGCGTAGGTGCATCCGCCTTGCTACTCTTATCTTCGCTTCCTCGCGTCGCAAAGGGCCCTGTACCGCTCGCTCTCACCATAACGTCTACCGCCGCAGGATGCTACTACGGATCGACCGTATACCAACTCCGGAGGCAGGCGCAGGCGTAGGTTGCTCACAGTCGCGTTGATCTATATCGTTGTACTTGTAATGTCTGTTGTCACAATATATTCCCAACTCAGATGGATCTTACGTTCACGCACCCCTGCTCTGGTTGTAGTGCAGAGCGATCTCAAGCAGACTCAAGCAAATGATGTGTGGTGGCACGGACGCTCAGAAAAGGAATTTTACATTCTTGTAAAACTCCACCAGAGGGTTCTCCCCATTCCGTACCCGTGTCTTGCTCAAGTCTGCATACGTCTCCATGAACTCCTCATGCGTGAGCACCCTGGACTTGCGGTCGCCCACCGGCAACCCGCTCGCCGACGCGACGTCGTCGACGGGGGGCCGCCGATTCCTCGGGTGGTAGGACGAGAAGAAATCCGTGCCGACAAACAGCGACGACGACGTGGTGGACAGGGGCGAAGCGCGAGGGGGGCTCTCGGAAGCGGACATCGAGAGCGGCTCCGACAGAACGTGTTCGTACAAGTCGCGAAGGCGCTCGAAATCAGTTGGGAAGAAGATGTCAAAGTAGCCCGGGTTGACGAGCAGCGTCCCGCAGGTCACCATCTCGTCGCCCACCCGCGTCTGCACACGGGGCGCGTTGACGCCCGGGATGGTCTCCGGGAGGGACGAGAAGTCGGAGAGTAGCAGGTGGTGACGCGGAAAGTGTCTCCGTAGCGTGCGGAGGAGGCTGAGGAGGCGCGTCGGGATGTATTCTGGCGCGGATAGGTTCGGCGCAAAAGGGAGGTTCGTGTAGAATGAGCGGAAGGTGGAGGATGCCTTGAGAAGTCGGGGGATTGGCGGCGCATGCATGAGTCGGCGACGCAGCGCCAGGAAGGATGATATCAGAGGGTCCGTCACCCGTGTGTAGTATGTGCTATAGTCACTGTTGCCATCAATCGTCACCAGGCCCTGGTACGGCTCCAGCGTTCGGAGGTCGTAGCGAATCATGTCATGAGCGAAGTTATCCTGTGGTAAGAGCTCTTACAGGTGAGACAGATGCTACACAGAACACCTCACTCACGATCACTTCCATGGCTAAGAAGAAAGATGGCGCTGGCTCACGCGTGTTCCAGTGAAATATGCTCTTGTGCATCACATTCACACACGGGTGGACCGCAGAGAGCTTTTCGCGCTGTATTCGCGCCAAGTTGTCACTGATCTCGATGATGTTGTACTTCGTCCTGTCATACACGTCGGGATACTCCGCCTGAACGTAGTTCAGAATATCTAGCGCCATGGTGCCATTTCCCGCACCGATTTCATAGATGACAAAGTCCTCGTAGGGGAAGTACTTCAGCAAGTATTCTGACACGAGTGCTTGACCAATAGCATTGCCATAATGCGGCTAAGGAACTGTTAGTATGCTCTGGACGTAATATAGATGCACCTCAACCTTGAATATTTCCGTCGGTGTATGCCATAGCTGTACACCAGGCCCCACACTTCCGCGTCCGTACCCGGCGTACCGCTTGGCCACAACCGCCTGAAACTCGATGGACGAGCGCAACGCACCAAATTCCAGAGGCTGCGGCGTAGAAAAAATGTTCGCCTGTTTCGTGAAGTAGCCGTAGTGTGGGTGGTATAGCGAGTTCTCTATGTAGTCGCGCACAAGCATCTTGACGCGTCTCGGAGGGTCGCTCTCCTCTTCAAGATCGTTAGAAGTGACGCGCCTGTAGTTGACGTGCTCGGGGTCCGGAGTGTCCGAAAATGATATCTGTGGATTGTAGTTGAGGTGGTCGCGTGGTGTCTTCTTCCGTGAAGAGGAGCCATTATGAGCGCGCGCGGTGGTGGAGAATCGTGCGGAGAGCGGACGAGTACACCTCTGCGCCAGACGTCGGGATCCTGGAGCAACCAGAGGTGTCATATAATGCAATAGCTCTCTCGAGCGATCGCCCAAGAGCTTCGCGGCGCGGTCTGCCTTGTGTAGGAGGCCTGGTAGAGGTGGCGTCACACGTGGTCGGTAGAAAGATATGTAGAGGGTCCGTACGCGAATTTTTTCTTCGAATGTTTGCGTGCGGAAACGCTTTTCTATGTGCCTCAGACGCCACAGATGAGGGTGTGGTGAGGGTAGTTTGAGCAGCGGTGGCCCGGGCGACACACATTTCCGTGAAATCTCTCGCTCGGTCACGTGCGGAGAGGCTTGGCAGACTTGAAAGAAATGATTCGGGCGATCCTAGCTGAGCCAAGTATTCGCTCAGATTTCGACTGTTTTTCCACCTCTGCGCACAACATCTACGGTTTTGGACTATTGAATTGGTTGTTAAGTGTGCGAACGGCCATGGAAAAGGTCGAGCGGCTTGTGCGAACGTGGATAGCATCGGAGCGGGAAGAGGAAGTACAGACAATTATATCAGGTATGTCATGAAGCTGTACCATTACGGATTAACGCGTTCACAGTGAGACGCAGAAATTGCTGCAGGGAATGTTACGCTCCTTCAGATTGTGAAAGCTCTTGGTGAATATCTCACCGCGGATGAGGACGATTTACGGACCAAGGGTAATAATACTCCAGATCGCCCACAGAGTCCTGTATTTATGTCCCATTATACCAGGTGTTGAATTCTTGTCACTCGTGCTTGGACGATGTCCGCCTGAGAAGCTAAACCGTCATTCGGGTGCGCAACTTCAGCCTTTTGCCAGTCATGCATACTTCCATGCTCATCCGGCTGTTTCACTCAAGTGCGCGTGCTGGTAACCTTTTACTGCGGCAAGCTTGAGGACACGGAGACAATCATCCCTGCACTGAAGGGGCTTCTCTCTCTGACCTCAATGCCTCTGTTCGCCTCGAACGATGCGGTGGAGGTGATGAAGGCGTAAGAGCCCAGATGTCTTGCCACTGATCGCTCTGCTTAACTGATAATCAGACTCGTAAAGCATGTCAAGATGAAGGCGCTCATACAGTCTCAGCGATTTATGGTCTTCACTATCCTCGATACACTTGTCGCCCGTCATCGCGATGGTTCGTTTATTACGCCTCTATGTAAGTTCTTCCTCTCATAGTATTTGCCGACAGCAATGAAAGGAATGGGAAATGAGTTCTTGTCCGGCTATATCTCGCTAGCCGAAGGCGAGAAAGATCCGCGCAACCTGTTGCTGGCCTTCTCCATCGCCCGTGTTATACTCATCGAATTCGATACTGCTTCCCATGTAGAGGTATGCTTCGCTCGCACATGGTGGGAATTTGACTCAAACCCTTTCAGGATTTCTTCAATATCACCTTCTGCTATTTCCCCATCACATTCAGACCTCCACCAGACGACCCATACGGCATTATTACCGATGATCTTAAGACGGCTCTTCGGTATAGCGTATTTCATCGTATCCCATTCTTTTCTCAAAATTTGATTCTCGCAGAGGCTGTCTCAACGCGACCCCGGCATTTGGACCCTTGGCCATCCCACTTCTCTTGGAAAAGCTGATGGCAGGAACGCCCGTGACAAAAGTATCTGGGCATGATCTTGGTAAATACAAAGTCGACTCATCATTTCTCTCGATAGAGAGATACGCTGCAGGCGTTTGATTTGGGATTGCCGGTATACGGACCTGCCGTTGCACGTAACTTTGCTCGCAAAATGTGGAACTCCCTCAAGCTTGAAGTACGCCCATATTGCTATTGTATTAAAGCGCCTTAATTGGATCAAGTACAGATCTTCCAACCCACAGACACCGAAACTGAACAAGCGGCTCTTAAGACGACGCAAATTCTCGTCCAAACCATCTACGCCGCGGACGACACAGAAGACAAATCTGGAGAAGATATTGAAGGTCTCGCAAAGGAGGCTTGTGAAGAATGCATACAGATCCTTCGCGAGCCAGAGAAGAGCCAGGCGCAGCCAGCTATCAAAGTAATATGCGCGTTCATGTCCACAACCCGTAAGTTGCAGATTTGCTGGTGAAAGACGTTAATTTGACATCCGGCTTGCAGCATCCGTTGCACGCTTCACTCTCTCTCGAGCTGCGCCACACCTTGTTCGGCTATTCCTCAACCCAGACGAAGTTGCCAATCGGGCACCAGTACTCAGACTGCTGTCAGACCTCATAAAAGCGGCTCGTGATTCTATGTCAAGAGACCCCGAAGTTCTACCTACAGAAGGAGATACTCCACTCTCTCCGTTCAAGGACGAGATTATCGGTGTTCTTACTGTTGGGCTGAAGACGGCATCCTCTTCTCAACCCGCGTTAGGTGGACTCAAGGAGATGGTCCTGACTCCCGGTTTGCTGACTGACGAGGAGCTGGGGTTCGTGGTACACAACGTTAACGAGTTGCTGCAGAAGGAGGGGGAGGAGGGGGATGAAATCAGGTTCCTAGTGCATTTCTCCCGCTCGCTGTTGAACCGCTATCTTGACGCCCTGTCGAATATTACATTAGTGAACCCGCACTGGACCTGCTCTCAACCATCTCCCTGTCGGCACCCTGGCATGTGTCACAAACGACACTCCCCCTCCTCTTCGGCTCTCTTCCTGACAAAGCACCACCACGCGATGCCGAAGCGGAGCGGATCAAGTACTGGCGTACGCTGGCGTCGCTCGAGCAGCTGTGCAAGCAACCTGATCTGTTCGAGACGCTCGTCGTCCGACTGTCAACTAAGCTCGACCTCGTGTGCGTGCCGCCCGCCGAGCCAGAGCAGGACACCGAGCCCAGCGCTGCATACGCACACTCGTTGCTGCGGACTCTCGTCGACGTGCTTGCGGCCAAGGTGGATTTGGCCCACACCGATGTGGTGAAGTACATCGATCGCCTCGTCCCGCGCTTATACAACCTTTTCATCTACTCCGCCCTCGTGTCAAACAGCGAGAGCATGGTGGCAACCGACCCACGACTGGTTTCGGTCGCTGCACGTGTCATTACCCTGGTTGTGCAGACGCTTCCTTCTCAGTAAGTCGCTCTTTGGCTCCATAGGAGCATGTCAACAATTATTTGCGATAGGAGGCAAGAAGCTTTCACTGCGGTCCTGTTTGCAGGATATCTGCATGGAGATATTAAGCGACTCGCGGAAGGTCAGCAGAAAATCCCCTCAGATAGGTTGTTCGATCCGTTCAATGTGAGCGGGGTTACACTGGCTGCGTTTGAGCCTCTCTAATATTCTGTCCAAGGCTGGCGCGTCCCCTGCGCAGAAGAATCTTTTGGCACTTTTCTCCTCAGCGATTGTTGCTCTACACAAAGAGGTACATTTGACCTGGAAGCCCGGCAGTCTCTGCTCACGTTATCGCTAGGTGCAACTTCCGATCCCCGACGAATGCGCCTTCCTAGACACGTTGCTCCAATGGATCGGGGAGCACGCGAACAATGCCCTGCAGAAGGATGCGATCACGCACTCAGTTGCATCGATTATCAACAAGAGAGCGGAAGGCAGGTGCTCTCGGCTATCCTGCATCATGTCGTTGTGACGTTGGTACGCAGGTTTATCGACGTTCCTGTCGGAGAAATTGGACGCTTTCTGGGCAGCGCAAATCGCCGAGAGCAGTAACTCAGCGGAGAGGCGTCGACAGGCAATCCTGGTCTGGTCTTGGGTGGGCGCAAATATCCTCCGTGTGCTTCACAAAGTCTGACAGGACGTGTAGATGACCAAGGCGCTTCTAATGAGAGGCCATCCATCGGCGATGCGCAACACGGACCGCCTATTCGAGTTGTTTGGCGATACAGAGATCCACTGGGATGCAGCGAAAGCGATTGGCAAGATCGTGGGTGCGGATAAAGTGCTGACAAGGAGGAACCACGCAGTCGTCAAGGTAAACCCTGGCTGGTTCTACTCGTAACTTGTCTGTTAACGTCTTGTATTCTAGATTCTGTTCGCGCAGCGGTTCTGCACCTCCGTCTTGCCTCGCATCGTCGCGGGGGCGAAATCAGCAGAACGTAAGTACGCCTGGCGAGAATACCTGTCGATGATACCTTGCTCATGCAATATATCAGAGCCGAGCCAGCAGACCGCCTACCTAGTGGCTCTCACGTCCCTGATTAAAGCAGTACCCAAGTCAACGTATTCACACGAGATGCCTACGGTAAGTGCCACGTAACATTGTCTCGTATGAGTCCACCGTGATCACGTCCCGCAGCTCATGCCCCTCCTGTTGCGCGGGCTCGACCTACCAGATGCCGAGATCCGCTCGAACGTCATCGACACACTTCTCGCAGCTGCGCAGTCGGGTGCGAAGGAGACAGAAAGCAGTATCGTGTCCGAGCATGCGGCGAGTCTCGTATCAACGATGCTCCGGAATAGCATGGTGCACGAGACGGCTTCTGTGGTGCGTACCCCCCTATCACCTCGCGCCTACGTGTCCAACGTTAATCGTGCACTGCAGCGCGTACGTATCGCGGCTCTGCGATACCTGGCGATCCTGCCGAACATCGTGCGGTACGACGTGCTGCACCCCCAGAAGGCGCTCGTGCTGCGAGAGCTGGCCAAGGTACTTGACGACCCCAAGAGAGCTGTGCGGAAGGAGGCGGTGGAAGCGAGGTGAGCCTCTCAACCTAGCCTTAAAGCGTAGCACTGATATGGTTCTCTGATAGGACAAATTGGTACGTGCATGGCGGCTGTCCTTCTCCCAAGTGGAGCTGATACTGTCCGTTTCCAGGTTCAAGTTCAGTGGTTGAACGTTGAGCCTCCGGGCAGGTGTCGAGAAGAAATACTCATCATATTCTTATGTTCTCTTCATTCGTGTAGACCGTGTTCAAGAGGTGGTTGTACGATGCATATTACGATTCACTCGACGTGCGGAGAAGCACAGATCATGGCTTGGACTTGCTTAGTACCGTAACTTTGGCTATGTGCCTCACAATTCACCATCGTCCCGCATAAAAATAAATATACATTCATCAGACAGACTTGCCTTCACCCTTACGAGCTTAGGACGAAGCCGAACAAACACCACAGCAGTAAATAAAACATACAAGAAAGAAAGACAGTAAACTGCAAAGTGCTCAGGCCGGGTGCGTTAAAAAACCCCTGTGGGGAAAAAGCTACCGGAGCCTGGCGATGCGAATAATAAAAACCGGGAGAAAGAACGGTGAAAAAGGAAGAGTGGAAAGGAAGGGGGAAAGGAAAAGGGTGGAAGAGGAGAGACCAAAGGAAGGGGGAAAGGAAGGGAAGTAAAGGAAAGCGAGCAATTGGAGAAGACCCACATGCCGGTCGGTATACAGCCTGCACTGCGACAGCATGGGTGCCATGATGGCCTTCTGCACGTAGGCAGGTATGAACGCCAGTGTGTGGCCTTCTGCGGGTGCGCAGATATAGATGCCGTGATGGGCCTTCTGCGGGTATGCAGGAATAGATGTCATGGTAGTGGCTTTCCGCGGGTATATGCAGCACATATCAACAACACCGTCTCGCTGGCACGTCATCATACTGTGAACTCGTGAAACAATTGGCATATCGTGAACTCGTCATGTATCATTTCATATATCGTCATTTTATGCTTTTTTTGGCTTTTATTTTTATAATACTCGACAGTGGGCCGACGGGCACAGGTGTCCGTCGAACTGTTACCGCCACGTCAGCTGCAAGTCTCTCACCACGTAGATCGAACACGTACCACCACCGTAGGCCGCGGAGCTTGAGACCTACACATTCCAGACAGTGACGCCCGTCGGGGAGGTATATCGGAAGGAGCCGCGGCCATTGTTGAAGTACGACGCGCCGTCCCGGCTACGATAATACACGCTCCCGTTCCTGCAAGCGGGTCATCAGTCCTACGGGAGATAGGTAAAAGCGCGACTTACTTGTTCAGGTAGCGGTATCCGCGGCCCTCGCTGGTCACAACGCAGAACCAGCGGTTTCCCTGTGGGTGTCAGCACGTATGGCTGTTGGCAAGGCAAGAGAATGACACGCACCTGACCGTTGACACCGCTGCCGGACACTCTGTACGGACCGTTAGGGAGGCCAGTGATGAGGTCGACGTTGCCAAGATGGACGACGTGTGCTTCGGACATCGTTGCACTCGAGGGAACTGTGCAAAGCGAAATGACGAGTATCAGAGCGTATTTAACAACTAGAAATTCCACTTAGTCAGTATTACTTCAGCAATTGTTCGCAGATTGGGGATTGCAGATGGATGCGGGGTGGGAGCAAAGGAGAAATTAGATTTGTCGGGTTCGCGCACTTTACATGCTGCCCGCGGAGTGTATGTCGGACTTTCTCGCGAACACCGCCTCCGGTTAAAGAAGGGTGCAACATTCTCATCTGCCAGAATGTGCTCTGTGGAGCGTGCATGCGGAGGGACCGGGAGGTCCGTGCGCCATACAAGACGCATTCGACGCGATCGAGTCTCGATCCCGTCTTCTTCGGCGTTGATCAGGTCAGATCGGACGTGACGAGTCGACGCGTTGTACGGAGGCTTCGAACCACGAAACTACAGCTGAACAAGCACAGTCTATGCTGACTTACTAGTTATCCGGCATGTACAATTGGTTAAAGTGTTTTTAATCGTATCGCACACCCAGCTGGCTAAGGTTCTGCCACGAAAATCTTCAATCCATTACTTCTGCCCAAAATTGGTGACATTGTGGGCGCTATATCAGCATCCATAGTCAGTGGTTATTCAGGTTAGATGAACTACTTGGCATTTCACTTGATGGTGCCGTGGCGCTGTCGCCGAGGCTTTTGGAGGCGGGTCGACTGTCGAGATTTCGACACGCTGGCGGCTGAGATGCTGCCTCAGCTGAGTCATGCTCGTACCTCTGCTTAGGAAGGCTATATGAAATTCTCTGCGGGTTGGTAATCTCCTCTCATTTTATTTTCCAGTCTTTTTCGTAAAGTGGATGTGTCGCGCTAGCAACCCTCAAAAGGCAAGAACATATCCATATCAAGAAATGATCTCAGATCAGGTATTTCCGACTTTCTCGGAATTTCTCAAGAAAAACACCAACCGCAGCAAAGTTCCTACCGTCAAGAGCTATCCAGCTGCCTCAGCTCCGATCTTGGCTAGGGCGGCGGGTGACTCGACATTTCACATCGACAGCCGCCAGGAACATAAACAATGTTGCATGTCAGTCGGTGATGGGAATAACACAGCCAACGGGTGCCATGAGCCCACAAGCACGGCATCCTGCGATACGCTTCTGACCGCGTCGTACTTCCCTAAAAACGTCACGGCGGAAGTTCATATCTTATCCACCGCGAACTCCTTCTCATGTGAAACAAGCACCCTGGAACGTGTATTCCAAGAACCACAACAGTGTCGATATACTTCTACTCGGCCGCACAAGTGCCGACGGTATATGGTGCCCTCAAAACGCTGCCCACAAATAGGTACAATCGATTGCGACTAATCCGAGTCAAAGTTTTCGTATGACTTGCAGATTATTCGAAGAATTTGATACAACAAAAAATAGTTATGCTCATTCACGAGGCAAGCAGGCCCGAGATACCAATACAAACAACAGAAGTACTCGATAAATTGACGACAGTACATGTATCGATGCAACCACCCCCGACTCGGAGCGTCCGCCTACGTCAATGTTATGGTCACGACGCCGTCGGCAGAGACATCCCGGGAAAATCCCCGTCCATTATCGAAGTGAGTTGAGCCATCGGGATTGCTCCGATACACGCTGCCATCGCTGGGAGATAAACGTTACCGCAGGACTGGAAATGACAGCGAGAGCGTCGACTAACGCGTTCGAGTAATGGAAACTGGGACCCTGGGTGGTCTCGTGGCGGCACCAGTGATTGCCCTGCATAGATATCATTAGAAGAGAGGGTAGATTACAGGAGTGAACATGAAAGATGATATACCAGTGCATTTATTCCGTTGGCGACGACCCGGAAGTCTTCGACTCCGGTGAGATTGGAGGGATTGCTTGCATTGGTTGCCGAAGCTGCAGACATGATTCAATAGATCTAGAGGGTGTGGAGTTAGACCAGTAGACGAATGTATGTACGCTCCCGGAGCCAAGACGCACTTCAAGATGAGGGCTAAGACAAACGGATGAATTGGGGGTCCTCTGGGATATCGTCCCTTTTATATACTCCATTGCCGCGATGAGTCAATGTCACCATACAGCTCCGGACCACAAGTTTGGTAAGTTTGTCCCAACCCTCCGTCAGCTGTCTATGTGAGAAATCAACTGGTGATAATCGCTTACCGTCTACTGAAGGGACGCACCCAATGAGCGCGTTACATGCACCCCCACACACCCACTTCGCGGCAAGCGACTCCACTGTTCGCGGCATGAAGTGAGGTGGTACTCCATGTCCTCGCCGAGATGTGTTGTATTGTACATCGTGACGTCGCTTTCCACAGGATGCCAACGCAGCAGAGTGTTGTGGGTCCATATGACTCATGCCAGGGCCCGTCTCTAAGTATCACGGTCAGGTGACATTTACGTCACGCGTCCCGGCGGTCCCGCGCTTGGTAGGAATAGTTTACTGTAGTGCTCACGCAAGATTTGCCCACTACTTGAAAAGATTTATTTGATACAAGCAAATACATAGAAGGTACACGTAATGGGACTAAGCCCATCGGCAGCAACTCCAGCGACACAGGATTGGATCGCGCGGACGTCTGTAGAAGAGAAGTGGAGTTTTTAGAGGATTGTATGGACTTGAACACGGGTTTTGAAATCGTTCGATTTGGGCTCCAGGGTATTCACGCCAGGGATCTTAATCCTAATCTTCAAGACACTTGCGGCATCGTCTTCTGTTTGCGATTGCGAAGCACGCACCTTCGCCTCGTACGCTGGTATTTCGTGCCACACGCGCTCGAATATGGGCCTCATTCTCTCCACTTCAGCAGGGGAATAGATTTCTGGTGGCATTTCCGGGGTATCGTATCCATAGCGGCTAACGGTGCGCTCAGTAACCCACTCGGACCACTCCCGCGGAGTCCGGCCGTGCAACAGGGCTACAACCATGAGCGTCATGTTGTCACTTCCTCGGCCCATTATGGGGTGAGGTGCAAGGCAGTATTGACAGATGTCCTCGCAGACCTTCGACAGCATTTTGCCCTGTGACACGAACAGCCTTACCAGATCGACGACTTGCTGTGACTCCAGGCAATCCCAGATGCCTACGGAGAACTTCATTAACCACCTGCAGGGGAGAAGGCCCAATACTGACCATCACAGGCGAGGATAAGGAACTCATCCTCTTCGGTGATCTCGTGTTCCATCACTTCCGGGTCGGCCGTGACTATCTGCTTTTCAGGTGGGAGATTCATGTTCTGCTTGTACCGAAAATCACCCAGTGCTCGCGTCATAGCTAGGTCATCTAGCGTCGAGTCTATCAGTTATTGCATGCACCTGAAGATGGAATATCGAGCTGACTGTTGACACGTCCACGCCATACATACCCATCGGCAGCCTCAACACGAGCTTTCTCCACTAATAAACAAAAGGTATGAACCAGGCGAAAAGGAAAGTACTGATTAGACGCACCAGGAATGGAAGTTTTGTGATCAGTTGACAGAGTTTTGGCCTTCCCCTTATTACTGAGTACAGCTCGTGAGTCGCCGGCATTAGCCTGGAGTACGAACACTGAGAATACTTGGGTAGGAGAGATTCAATTTATCACGCACCAAGTATATCCTGCCTTTCCCTGTGACCAGAGCAACGTTAGCAGTGCTACCCACAGCCATATCTCCATAGACTGATGGACGTGAGGAAGTAATTGATACCAGGACGCTCAAGACAATATGACGTACCCCCGCTCAATTTCGCGTCTACCTTTAGAAAGGCATTCCTTAGTGCTTTCGGATATGCTCTTCGAGCGTACTCTTCGTCTTCGCATAGTGTCTGATGCAAGAATGCCCTCGCAAACTCGGCAACGGCATTTCCTATAAGAAAATACTAAGCTCACCGCACGCAGCATTCGAAGGACATGGCTCACCACCGTGTCCATCGAACACTGCGAAGAACGCGCTGCCCCTGCTGTTATTTCCCAAATGCAATTGAACAGCATGTTTATCCTCCATTGCTGCAATAGGTTCGCCAAGTCAGCAGTGATTGTGGCAGGCCAAGCAAGTCACAAGCAGGACTTACTTCTTCTCCAACCCTGCATGGAGGTGACAGCGTAGCAGAACCTGCTGTTTTTGCCATGAATTGTGAGCTTTTCAGAATCTGTATGCATCAGATAGTGAGGGAACGCGGACGCGGATATCACGTTACGAACTAGGTGTCATGAGCCAAATCGATCTCCACCGTTTTAGCTGTTTGTCGTCCTTCGTTTCCTCATCCGGGTCCCTAGAGACCTCGTCTACGTCCATCATGTCCTCGTCTGAGTCTTCCATGTCCTCGTTCAAGTCCTCCATGTCCTCGTCGGAGTCGACCGTGGCCTTGCCTGAGTCCGCCACAGGAAAGCACGAGTCCGTCACGGCGTTGCGCGACATGTCTATGGTTGCCCGTGAAGTAGCCATATAACGGAAAGAAAGTGCAATAGTTCAGGAGGAGAATATGGAAGGGGTATAGAAGCAAGCGCGTATTTGCGCCACAAAGCATGTTGAAGTCCAGGCGTTGTTGACAGTTATTTGGCGCTGCACTAAACAATACCGTACGTTAACGGGAAGGCGATGCGGCACGCGAGATCCGATTTCCGTGCATGCGCATGAGTTCGATTTTGTTTATCCAATCCCTGCGAAAGTTTGCTACGCCAAGCGACCTTGTCCCCCTCTGGCACTTGGCGGCAGTCTGCAGACGAACCAGCAAGCACAGTATTCTGCATGTTTCCTTCTTTTTGTCCGTTGGTTGAGTAGATATAGTCGTTAGACCCTATTAGGCCAGGATTCCGAGTCGCATCGCGCCAATGCGTTGTTTCTGCGTACTATCATGGACCCGGATATGCCAAATGTCCCAGAAGTGCCAAATTTTTTCCTGCGGCTCTATTCTCTTACCTCATCACTTCAAAATTGCAGAGGTAGAAGCCTGTGTGCCTACTCTTGATGCTCTAAATTTTTGGTAAGTATGTGTGGCCCGCTCGGATCCCAAAAAATTCGCAATCACAGGACTGTACTTGGCTGGTGCCACACAGCGGCATCTCTCTACGATGGTCAACATTGCTCTAAAAAATACAGAAAAACCACCTGTTGTATTCTACGTGCCATATCAACATCATATGGGGTGCCGGAGACTATCGCGCCAGGTGTTGCGCAGCGGGACCAGAAGTGCCAAACTTTTGGCATATCCGGGTCAACGATAGTATACGCTAAAGCCCGATGGACGCGTGTTGCTTAACGCGGCGATATCACGGTCAGGTGACAATTACGTCACGCGTCATTTCTTTATTTTCGTGCGAAGCTAAGTAACGCCCACGCGAATTTCGCCCACACCCTCGAACGAGAACATTGGAATTTTGGAGTCATACTAGCGATAAAAAGAATGAACAAGCCAGGAATAAGTCTATCAATGACACCAATAAAACAATATGGGAGTGTGCAGACGCCTGTAAAGGTCTTCCCGTCTCCTCAGGTCAGTGGTTGCCTAAACCTTAAGACGGGCTTTGATATCGTTCCTGTTGAGATCCAGGGCATCCTTGCGGGCGAAGTACACCGATCTTCATGAATCGCGTTGAGCTTGCGACAACAGCGTACTCACCTCTTCCTGCTGAATAAATTTCTCTTTCGACTCCGCCATTTGGGACCTTAGATCATCCCATGCTGGCCCCCAATCCTCCACCTCTTCAGAGGGATAGATCTCCGGAAGTTCCTTGGGAGTGTCGTAACCGTGGCGGCTTACAGTGCGTTTGGTAACCCATTCATACCACTGCTGCGGGGTGCGGCCATGCAACAGGGCTACAACCATGAGCGTCATGTTGTCATCTCCGTGGCCCATTAAGGGATTAGGTGCAAGGCAGTGTTGACAGATGTCCTCGCAGACCTTCGATAGCTTTTTGCCCTGTGACACGAACAGCCTTACCAGATCGATGACTTGCTGCGACTTCAGGCAATCCCAGACACCTTCGTAGGACTAGATCAGTCAAAGCACACGCAAGGACTTTCATACTGACCGTCACAGGCCAGGATAAGGAACTCGTCTTCTTTGGTAACTTCGTGTTCCACCACTTCGGGCAAAGCCGTGACCATTTGCTGTTCAGGTGGAAGCGCCATATTCTGCTTCAGCCGATAATCACCAAGGGATCGGGTCATAGCGAGATCACCTAGCGTCAATGCTAGTATATGTTGTGTGGATCAGAAGACGGAATATGAAACTGACCGTTGACACGATCGTCCTCTATGCGTCCACCGGCCGCAAGAACGCGAGCTTGCTCCGCTAATATTTCAAGGGGAATGAAGCAAGGGAGCAGCAAAGGATTGGTTTCACTCACCGACAATGGAGGTTTTGTGGTCAAGCGACAGAGGTTTTGCCTTCCCCTGGTGGCTGAGCACAGCTCGCGAGTCGCCGGTATTCGCCTTAAGTACGTATGATGAGAATATACGGTGAGAGAGAATCAATGTGTCACATACAACGTATATCTTGCCTTCGTTTGTAATTAGAGCAACAGTAGCAGTGCTACCATCGGTCTCATCTGTATGTACTGATTGAAATGATGTCCAAGTAGGTATCAGAATACTCAAAACCATATATGCAAGGCGTACATGGTCTGAATTTCGCGTCAAAGCCAAGGAAGGCATTCTTCAGCGCTTCCGGATATGCCTTCTGAGCGTATGCTCCTTCTTTAACTAGGTTCTGGTGTAAGAACTCGCTTGCAAGCCCTGCGATGGCGTCACCTACGGGCGGAGATTCAACCCACCACCCTCTCAGTAATCGAGAATGTAGCGCACCTCCATGTCCGTCAAACACCGCGAAATACGCATTAGCACCATCCTGGTCGCCCAAATGCAGTTTGATGGCATGCGTGTCCTCCATGTCTGCAGAAGTTGGTGAAGTTAGCGCAATAGTCGTGGCCTGGCCGACAGGTGTAGAGAATCAGACTCACTCATTCTCCAACCCTGCATGGAGGTAACAGCATATGAGAAGCTTCTGTTTTCGCCCTGAACTGTGGTCTTCCTGGAATCTGCATACATAGGACAATGAGGGGAGGCGCGCAGGGAGCATGATACGAACCAGGTGTCGTGTGCCAAATCGACCTCCACCAGTCGACAAACTGCGCCGTATCGACTGTGTTCTTCATGTCCTGGTCTGAGTCCTCCGAATCCTCGTCTAAGTCGATTATATCCCTTTCTAGGCCATCTATAGCCATATCTGAGTCGGAGTCCGCGGTGGCGTTGTGTGACATGTGAACAGTCGTCGCAGAAATAGCCACGTATAAGTAACAGGTGGAAAGCAGAATAGTTCAGAAGACCGTGGAAGTGACGTAGAAATAAACCATATATTTGCGCCACATAACATGTTGAGCTTCAAGTAGAGGCCTTGTTGACAGTTATTTGGCGCTGTACAGAGGCACAATACTTTCCTTACCGGAAACGCGCCACGATCGATGCGAGCCTCACCACGGAGTTCAGGAAATTTTCTCTATACCTCGTTCGTCAATCAGATAGTTTCTTCCAGAACAGATTAGGGTGTTGAGCTGTGACAAAGTCTTAACACCTCAGAGGGTTGTGGGTCCATATGAGTCCACCAGCCGTTGTCAAGCGGTCACGCGTCATGATCATGTGACAGTGTCACGCGTCGAAGGTTAGCATGTCACGGACGATCACTTCAAATTATCATGCTCACCTCTAACTCTGCACTCAAGGACTTCACGGATGACTTTGGCGGTGGCAATCTCCCTCCCCCGCCCTACGGTGGACGCCCAAAGTATGTCAAGTTCGGGCCTGGCGATAAAGGAGAGGGCTTGTCCCATGCATTCTTTGAAGGTAAGCACCGTACACCAGAGCATCCATGAACTAGGGAGTTTGATTTTCATCGCTTGTATAGATCCCAGGATATACAAGGGAACACCCGGATCAAGAGGACAGATCCATTCTTGGGGATTGTATCCGGTGCGCTGGTATTTCCGTTTCACACAACATTCGGTCACCGGAACCCCGATTCTCACCGTTTTCAGTACGACGAAGACAACTTACCGATCTGTGAGCATGACGCTAGGAAGGTGACCAGATCAAAAATGAATCAGATATTACATCTACAGATGATGTTAGTGGAGAATCGCTCTTCCGCCAGGTGTGTCTGATCACTCCTCCAGTGTTCCGTCCCACTGAAACCGCATGTTATAGATGAAGTACCAGGTGCTTTACATGGGGACCAGGCAGAGCCCTCAGCAGCAATTCATTGACGTCCTGATGGATCGAAAGGTTCGTGGGTCCGGTGTACTTGCTGTCAATCGTACTCAAGATGAGCTCAGCGTAAGGAGATTGCAGCTTTGGATCTCAATGGTTTGGACAAGCAGGACGTGATTCTGCATGTCAAATTCACGTGAGTTATCTGTGTCGAGGACATGAACTCAGGGTGCAACTCGATGACCTGCTACTTACAGAAACGTAAACAGCAAGAACGGCGAGCCTCGCATCTGGCGAAGATTCCGATTATCTGGTGGGATCAAGCTGAGTGTCTTCCAAGACAAAGTATTGGCTCCAATCTTAGGCTGGTCCGGAATTTTTCTTCCCATGTACGCGTCACCATCTGAGTTAAACTACCCTTAGGGTCCGCAACTTCCACTGCTACGTTTTCACCGATCTTCGGGATGGAGCATTGTTTGGGCCTGAGGTCTGTACCTCGCCGCGTGCTTTGTGTTCTCAACTGATTGTCAGATCTCCAGACGTCTAGCTCAGTCGATCGGGTGCATCTCACCCACGTAAGTCGTTCTGAAATCTGAGTCCGTCCCCAGCTAGTTGACCCAAGTCCGCATAGATCGGCTATGACTATCTTCCAGACGAGAAGTAAGTGCATCCTCGTATTTCGTGCTTTTAAATGAATCAAGAGAACCCCTCGGCTCCCAGATTTATGCTCTCACATCTGTTTGCTAAAGAAGGTGATCAGATTGGATACCTGTATGACTTTGGTGACAAGTGGTTCCACGAGATCACGGTTTGTTCAAGTTTGTTCGAGGAATTTTCTATGCACCGATCATGCCTTCATCCAGGTGGAGAAAATTATTCCTCAGGAAGAGTCCGATGGCGAAGTCAAGATCCTGGATGGGAAGGGCATGTGCCCCGGAGGTGAACAAACACCGGTGATGTGAGACGTTCATCTAATGGTGCCCTCTCTCCCTATTGCAGAAAACATGAACGGCTGTCATAGTTTCGGTCCTTTCCTCGAGGAGTACGACAAAGCTACCCCTGCTCGGAAGTGGGTATTCTGACGTTTATTATGCAATGCACTTAGTGTTTATCTGCCCTAAGAGTCGAGATGAAGCGCGAGATCCTGGCGTGCCCGAACTACAACGCATTCGGCAAGCCTCCCTCGCTCTTCGACCCGGACAGTTTCAGCCTCCCTGAAGCGGCCAAGCGGCTCGCGGATGCACTAGGTTCCGCGAACTCGGTGCGCAGCGGTGCCAAGGTGTTCAATATGCCCATTGCGCCCGACGGCGTCGCGGACGCATTCAAGCGCATGCACCTGAAGAAGGGGCAGCATATCATGAAGGACTACGACCCTGAGGGCTTAGGGTACTGGGAGGAGACGACTTCGTCGCGCAAGGACAAGCGCGATGAGACCGTTTGCGCGGCGTGCGGGAAGCCGAGCCCTGAGGAGCTTAAGGTCTGCGGTGGGTGTCACCAAGTCAGGTACGTTCCCGATTTCTGTCCGCTGCGAGCCAATCGTGATGAATTTTGCGTAGGTACTGCTGCCCTGAACACCAAAAGGTGCGCTTTTTGTGTGTTGCGTTTAATGCATGTCCTTACGTCGCATCTTCACAGACGCATTGGAAGGCCGTTCACAAAAACCAGTGCAGCCGCAAGTATATGAAGAAGTAGAAATTTTGTGCAGTGAACTCTAATCTATGCTTGGTATGTACTCCTTCCTCTAATTCCAGGTGGATTAACATATGCACTATCGTCGCTGCAGAATCATTGCATTGTCCTGTCAACAGCCTCTGTGCTTGTTCCATCTAATTATCGCATGCTCCATGTTTTTGTACTCACTCGTTGGCTTGGTAGCTGAGCAATGTTTGTTATTTCTAATGTATCTTACTCTCACCAGTTCAACGGTCGATGTGTAACAGAAATCTACGACCCAGAGCGATCATATATGCATGACATCTCGAAAGCAAGACACATGGGATCTAAAAACACTCATCAACGTACGATAACAGGTATAATGAGATGGCCTATATCCTGGGTAACATAATTGCTAGCAAAACCTTTAGTATGTTGTCTTGAGTATGTATGAGTACCAATAAATGAGCGAAACACAGCTCGGGGAAGTTCACGCAGCGACAGAGGTCATTATAGCCTGTGTCTTCATATTCGCCTCCATCAGCGCCTTTTCGAACGCCTGCAGATGTTCCTGTACGAGTTTCCGCCCGTCAATCCGCCGTGCACTGTGCGAGCGCATCACCGGCGATGCAGCTTCGATGTCTATGCCCGCCTCCCACTTGTCGATCTTCACCCGACTGCGTTCCGCGCTGTCCCATTCCACCCGCCACCCGCCGAGCTTATTCTTCAACGCGCGAATCTTCCGTCCAGCCTCCGTCGTCGCCGCCGCATTTACTTGGGTGTGCTCCGATATCGTCGCGAGCGATGTGGCAGCGGATGACGTGAATGTGCGTAGGTGAACGAGCTGGGGGATGGTGTTTGCGGGCGTTGGAGGGCCGCTCAGCGGGGGTGGTGGCGGAAATTCAGTCTTGGTGGGCTGGGGATAGTATACGGACTCTTCGTCTTCTTCGTCCTCGTCCTCTTCGCCGAGCCGGTCCTGCTCGGGATCGACCTCCCAGTCATTCGTGCTTGGCAGGTGGATGCTCGACGTAGACTCCTCCTGTATCGCATCTAATGTATGTGATTGTGCGCGGGGCTCTTCCCGTAGCGGCTCGTCAATGAGGTCCTCTAGCTCGTCCAGCTGTCCAAGCACGTCGTTCCCGCCGACCTCGCCAGCGATGCGCCGGAACTCGCGCTCGTACTCAAGCAGCTCGCGCACCTGCCCTTCTCGGTCACGTACGGTGTCATTGATACGCCGAATCATGTCCGACGCGAGCGTCTCGAGCGTCGGCTGTGCCGTAGGCCCGCCGTGGTCCGCATCGAGCCGCCGCAGCTGCGATAGAAATTTCTCGGTGTATTCCAGGTCCTGCGCAAGAATGACCATTGGGTCCTGCTCCGGCTGCTTTCGCTGCTTCGGTGAAGGCGTAGTGCTCTCGAAGACGGGATCGATGTCGGCCGGCGCGTCCGCAGCGAAGGGCGGTGCGTCGTGGATGCCGTTCAGCTGTGACGGGTCGGGCCCGAGCTCGAGCTCCGCGCGGAAAGAGGGCCCTCCGTTGACGTCCAGCTCGCTGTTCTGCGCGTGGTGGCCCTCGTCGATGCCCTCGGCGCCCTCATCGTACTCGATTCCAAACTCCTCCGCTAAGAGCTTCGAGCCTGCGCTCGGTTCTGGCATGAGTGCCACTGCGAGTTCATGGGCGAGCGAGTGCCGGCCGTTTGCTGCATCGTCGTCTAGTGTCTGCGCGAGGCTCGATCCGCGCAGGGATGCTGTCGAGCGGCGCGCGTGGATGCTCAGACTTTGGCGAGATGGCGACTTGCGTGGGGCCTTGGTCGAGCCTATCGAGAGAAAACGAGAGCTGGTGGCTCCGTAGACGTCGTCGCTGTCGTCGAAAGATGGCATGGGCGGCGACGAAGAGCTTGTGGACGAAGAGGAGATGAGAGGCGTCGCTTCAGCCTCTCGGCGCGAGACAGATACAGCGCGCCCAATTAGCGCAGCGTCGCTTTAGAAACGGGCCAAGTTCTGACAAGTTCGCACAAGCACAACACTGGCACATCCCCGTGACTAGAACTTTGGTTGCAAGCTACAGAAAGACACAAACTGGGTAACATCTGACAATATTATAGCCCGTTGCATGGCAAGGATTGGGAGATTGGGAACACAGGTATGGCCACAATAAAGGTACTACAAGTTAGTCCGAGTCCGACGCCGCCAGTTCTGTGTCCGCCTCCGATTCCGTGCATGGACCGTAAACAATGGGCGATAAGGGTCGAGGCATATATTCTCTGAGCTGCCGCTGCAACACTGCAGCCACTGTTGGATCATCCTTGAATGTTCTGGTGAGTACTCCATGAAAATCCGTCACTGAACAACGTCTGTCAGAGTAGTATTTTCGCAGGCCCACGATGTCTCTCAGTACTGTCCTGAAAGATTGGCGTTCCGGTATAATGGGGTTCCATTCATCTCTGCCCTCGCTGCGGTGCCAATGGAGCGATTCAATCATAGAGATGCACGTAGCGGTCGGGAACACCTTCTCCAGATATAAGAGGATACTGCTGTGTTGTAGCTGCAGATCCAAAGCCCACTGTGATGACAGCCGCCCACGCTGGAAGTAGAGTTGCAACTTGCGCACTGTTGTCTTTTGCTTCCGCAAACTGAACATGCCTTCCATGAACTGTCCACATTCTCTATCAGGCTACTAAGCACATCTAGTGACAAGTGAATAACTCACCCTTGGATCTCCCAGAGTAGCAGACCCGGAGAGATACAGCGACAATTTCTCCAGCTTTAACTCTGCCAGGGGATAAGCAGCGTATAGCTTCGCAGAAAGAACCAGATAACGCAAGGCGGAATTCCCGGAGAAGTTGCCTTCAAGGGGATAGGGAATTTGCTGTCCACAGATGATTTTCTTTAGACCTCGTCCCCCCACGACAGTCAGGCTCGATATTGGTCTGGATTGCCACAAGGCCGGTAGCAGGTGTGTCAGGCACTTTAGTTTTTCCAATCTCGGCAAGGATGATTGTTTTACTCTCAAGTTACCGAGTTGACGGAGGTCTTTGATTGCGGCGTGGCGATCTCCTTTCAAGGTGTAGTCAATAAGCTCAAGGTCGGTGATCGACGGCGTGCGATCAAGGAATGTCGAGAGAGCGTCAATGCCATGGGGATGGAGGGGCACTTGGAGCATCTCCAGCGGAATGTCCATGTCCAGCGTGAAAAAGTTCCTAGCGATCTCCCACTCTGTCGTTATCAGCGACCGCAGCGAGCGTGTGGCCGCCAGTGAAACAATCGCGGGGATATATCGCCAAAAGGCATTTCCCACTCCCGAGACCTCAAGGACTTTCAAGGCTGGGAGTTTATCCAAAGGAAGAATAAAGGAGTTTTGCGGTGCCCGAAAATTGCAGTTTCTCATGTGGAGTACCTGTAGTTTGGGCAGAGTGGCCACGGCAGTGAAGAAGCGGTCCCCGATTGTATCGGACGAAAGTCTGATACTCACGACATTGGTGAAGAATCGGAGTGCCGTTGTCCACGATGACAAGTCTGCGTGGGCTAACCGGGGCTCTAGTGGCGCGTTCACTTCTTGGCAGGGCTCAAATGTGAGGTGCTTGACGTGAGGTGCTAGAGCACGCGCCATGGCGTCGCCGCGGTTCATCTCCACGACCCACCTATCAAGCTGAGGCGTTTCCCCACTTCTCCAATTTCTCCAGGAGACGAACGTCTTGAATAGCTTCGGCACTACCAGATGGTGAAAGAGGCGGCATACGAGCGCCCAGGTTGCCAACGTAGACTTATACTCCTTGAGTGATATCTGCTCCGGCTGGTATCGGAATTCGTCCAGGATCAAATTGTAGATGTCGTACGGAAGGGTGGTGAGACGTCCGTGACGATTTCGTCGCTCTGGGACTGCTCGAAGTGCGGTGAGTAAACTGCTACGTTTATAGTGGGCTAGAACACTGACTTGTCCACACGAGCTCTGTCATCCTGCGCGGTGGATGTTGCGGTGAATGTTCAGATGAGCGAGCAGAGGAATGTGGAGGAGTGATAATGGTGAAGGTATGTGGGCGGTTCATTGAAATTAGCCACCCGCGCTCTCGGACATCTTTATACTCGACCGGCGTCTAACGAACAATAAGTATTCTGATATCCGAAGGTCGATTATATGCTCCCCAATTTGTGGACAGAACTTGTATTGCAAGACGCGTAAACTACAAAAAATGACAAACCGGGTATGCTTTACACGTACACACATGAGCAAATGATGCTTACAGCCTGATGTCTGGTAGCAGGGGATCTCGAACTATTTAAGTTAGTCCAGGTATACCTTCGACGACAGACAAAAGTCTGAACTTGGAAAGAAACTATCAGTCCGAGTCGAAAAGAGCAAGTATTCAGTGAGAGAACAGGGTCACAGGCAGGCAATCTTTTCCGAGCATCGCCTGGAGCATCGCATTCGCCTCTGGATCGTCCTGGAATGTCTCGGTAAGTAGTCCGTCAAAATCCCGCACCGCGCTCATATTGCTTTTCCACAGCTCTTGGCACACCACCAGCAGCCTCCTGAAATATTCACATTGACGCATGATGGGGGTCCACTTGTCCCCGTGCTCGCTTCGGTGCCACTCCAGCGATTCGACCATGGAGATACACGTAGCAGTCGGAAATTCCTTTGCCAGGTATGTTACGATTATGCTGTGTTGCTGAACGAGGTCGAAAGCATATCCTGCCTCGTATAATCCGAAGAAGTACAACTGCAGGTAGCGCACGGTCATCTTTGGTTTCCTCAGGCCACACACAATTTGGAAGCCCTGGCCATGTCATCAATCAGCTCAAGAGCAGGTAAATGATAAGCCAACAACTGACGTTTGGATTCTTGGGGCTAACGTGCACGGGAAAACAGATCGACAGTCTATCCAGCGGGGGGAAAAATTCTGCTAGAGGATACAGAGCGTATAGCTCTAGAGGAATTTCTAGCTCATGCAATGTGGAATCCCTAGCGAGGTCTTCAAAAGGATAGGATGGTGGCTGCCCCTCTTCCTTCCGCATCCTCGTAGAGAGTGGAATCCAATCCCTTGGCTCCATTAGGCTTAAGGTCGAGATCGGTCTGCTTCGCCACAAGGATGGGAAGAGGTGCGTCGGGCACTTCAGCTTCTTCAACCTTGGTAAAGACGACTGCTTCAGCTTTAAGGTGATTCGACGGATTTCCTCGTGACCTTCGGGGGTGCGATTATCCTGCAAAATGTCGACGAGCGAAAGATCGTGAATCGAAGGCGTGCGATCAAGGAAAGTCGAGACAATGGCGACACCCCTGGGTTGAAGCGGAACCTCGAGCTTCTCCAGCGGGATGTTCACATCCTGCTTCATGATGCCCTTGGCGATCTTCCACTCAGTCGTCACGAGCGACCGCAGCGACGGCGTGGCCGCCATGGAAATGATTGCTGGGATGTATTCCTCGGCGTAGTCGACTTCCAAGACTTCCAGGGCTTTCAAGCCAGGAATTCCATCCGCAGGAAGGACGACAGGCTTTCGAAGCTCCTGGAACTCGCAGTTTCTAATGCACAGGGTCTGTAGGTTAGGCAGAGTCGCGATGGCAGTGAAGAGTCGGACGTCTATCGGAGAATTCAAGAGCGTGATGTTCACTGTGTTGGTGAAGTATCGGAGCGCCGACGTCAAGGACGCCAGGCGTCGCTGGGAAAATTTGAATTTCTGGGCCATGTACTCTTCCTTCCAATTCATGAAGGTGAGGTGCTTGACCTTGGGTGCTAGGGCGTGAGCGACATCGTTGCCGCGGTTAAGCTCCATGATCCACTGCTCAAGCTGAGGGTCATCCTTGTCTCCTTGCTCTTTCTCGAAGGTGAACACCTCGAACAGCTTTGGCGTGGCGAGGTGGTGGAAGAAGCGGCATACGAGGGCCCAGCTTGCCAATGTGGATTTATAGACCCAGATCGATGTCTCCTCCGGCTGGTATTGGAATTCGTCCACGATCAAATTGTAGACATCACACGAAAGGGTGGTAAGGCGTCCGCGACGGCTCCGTCGCTCTGGGACTGCTCACACTATGGTGAGTAAACGGCTGTATTCAAGGTGGCCTGGAAAACTGACTTGTGCATGCGAACTTTGTCATCTTGCAGGGTGATTATTCAGGTGAGAGGGCGGAGGGGGGGGTGGACACGTAGGCTCTTCTCTTTATACTGAGGCGCCTAGCGGACAATAGACTTTCCTGCGGCCCCCAGGTGCGGTGCAGGATGTGTCGAGATCCTGGCGATATCTGCGGGCAGAGACACAAAGGGGCACGGATCTCAGAAGATTGATTATAAGCTCCACAATTGGCCGACTCACGCAATTTAGCGCCAGGTCGAGACGCGCCAGGCGCGTTTGCATATTCGGGCCACAGGCGCGTCACACTTTGGCGCCTCTTTCTGCCTTCTCTTGGCTCTTGGTTCCTTTGGAGCGCTGCGATGGACGCTGCCTGACGACGACATGATGCATTGATTCAGTCAGCGCTTCAGAGAGTACGAGCTCTACGTCTATAAATTACGCACTACAGTAAGCAGTCTAACAAATTTTATGTCGACGAATCCGACTAAAACTTTTGCAATATTCTATGATATCCTAGTCTAAAATTTACGGTGCACCATTCCAAGCGAACCTACCGTCTAAGAGTGAGTAACGAACCGGTAGCGTCTGTCCCCCACCACGATCCTGTCTGATAGTGGTCCTACGGCACCCGGCCTCAAGTCGATACATTCTTCGGCATGCTCCAACCAATAGCCGCCCCACGAGGTCGAGTCTACATTTTCAACGCCGGGGAACGCGGCCACCACATGTCTAACGAACACTGATATACAGTCTAGCGAGAGCGGTGCCGTTCCTATGGAGAGACTCCTGAGGGAACACAGCGATATCGCGAGGTGCGCGCCCGGCGGCGGCAGTGGGAGCGCCGAATCAAGGATGTCCACGGGGAGCGTCAACGACTTGAGCTCGCGGCACAGTTTGGCAAGCACAAAGAACACCGCAGGCGTCAGTCGGGAAAACGCGTCGGCGTGGAAGTCTTCTATGAGTCCCAGGTTCAGCAGAGATAGGCGCGGCCACCATGCCGCAATCTGCTCGATATCTCCATCACAGAAGTCCGGAGGCGCCGTCCCATGAATCGAAAAGCGACGCAGGGCCTTGAGGCCGGCGAGAGGGCGCAGAGCGCTGATCGTCAGCGCCCTGTCTGAATGGACAGCGCCACTGTATTCTACGTCATCTGACGGGATGAATGCCTCTACGCATAGCTCTTCGAGGCTATGCGAACCTATCAGAGATAGGCGCTCGAAGGAGGGATGGAATGATATGGGTGAGTAAGCCGTGTCAATCTGAACCTTCTGCAAGACGCCGACTGGGAGCGTCTGTAACAGAGCAGCCAGGAAGTCTGGCTGGCATGAAATCTTGAGATTTTGCAGCGTTGGGAATAAAGGCGGGGCGGACGGAGAAAGCGTTTCAAAAAATGTGCTCGGATTTATATGGGTGGCTTGCACGTCGAGTCGCCGGAGGCGAGGGAAGTTGGCTATAGCCAAGAGCATTTGCGCGGTGAGCGAATCTCCTGCATACAATAGCAGTGTCCTCAGAGTGGTCAAGGAGGCGAGCGTCATGCTGAGTTGCGCCGACAAACGACCCCGGAGCCGCAGCGTCTGCAGATCGACATCCCATGCGTTCAGCGAGTCCAGGTACGTGGCCACAGCATCACTTCTCAGAAGCATAGAATGTGGTCTCTCCTTGTTGTAATGATTGAGCGTGATGTTTAGGTGGCGTAACGCTCGGGACGTCTTGAAGCATGGGGCGACCTCGCAACCCTCGCCTCGGAGCACGACATGCGAGAGTTTGGGCATCAAAATTATTGATTGCAGCAACGGGGACACGGGGAGAGCTCCCCGGTGCGTGACGTGTCTTACACGGGATGCGTAAGTGCGAAAGTTCGCCAGATTGTCAACGTGGACGTTATAGTTGAGCTAACGCGGAGACCACCAACGGATCAATGAACGGAGCCACACCCAAGCATTCAACGAGACGTACGGATGCATTACGGCGGAGAAGTTGCATTGGCAGCAAGCGCAGGAGCGGTTCAATGTTGTCCAAGCGGTTCCACAGCCTGTCTAGCGCTGGGTCTTTCCATGCTCTGCAGCACTTCGCAATCTGGCACAGCACCCGGCGGTATTCCTGGTCCGGCCAGTCCGAACACTGTCCCAGGATGACTTGCAAGATCTCGTCAATGAGAAGGGCAGCGTGCATTCTAAAGAATAGGATGAGTTAGATAATTTGAATCTGTGCGATATCTTAGGATTGATATGATTGTGTTGGGTGAGGCCAGGTATGAAGAGGTATTGATTATAGCAGTACCGTTGGCATGAATGCCACAGAGAATGTGCAACAAGGAGTGTATGCCACCAGGTCACGGTGGAGGCCTCTAGGATTAGTGCACAACAGTACAATTCAAGTTCAACCGAGTGCAGCCAGCAGGCCTAGCAAGTACTCTGTATATTTTATACGAGCGCCGCCAAAACGGTGGCTGTGCACAATTTTCTGAACCGAGGTGTTTCATTGGTTCGCTTCTTACCGCATCTCAGATTGCGATTCATGCTAGATATTCCAAAGATACTCTATCAGACTCTGGGGCAGCTGTCTTCAGCTTCAGCAAATTAAAGACCATTTTGCAAGTACATATATCGATATTCCGGTAAGAGATTCCCGCGCCAAATCACATTCAGATGTAGGACAAGTTCAAAAATTGATGTTCACGCTGCTCATAAATCATGCCATGAATTTGCATTACGATATAGACATACAACATGAAGCGCAGTACAACTTAGACGACCTCCGCACGTCTGGCTTAGACAACAGGGGGCTTGGTGCCAGGCTGGAAGGTGTAAGTCAAGCCGCACTTGCCGCAGTATTGTCGGTCCTCGTGGAAGGCCATCTGCACAGGTGACATCAGATAATGCAAGCGAAAGGCACTGAGAAGATGCGCACAAAGATACCAGCACCGCACTCGGTAGAGGGGCACTCACGACGGAGACGCTTGATCTTGCCGTCGCTCTCCACCTTGTAGTATTTCAAGATGGACATCTTGACTTTCTTGCGCTTGTGCTTGATCTTCTTGGGGGTCTGTAGGAGAGCATGATCAGCAAAAGTCAGTAAATGGAGGGTCAACCCCTCAACAGAAACACATACGTTGTAGGTCTTTTTCTTGCGCTTCTTCGCACCACCGCGGAGGCGGAGCACCAGATGGAGGGTCGACTCCTTCTGAATGTTGTAGTCGTTGAGAGTGCGGCCATCTTCGAGCTGTTTGCCGGCGAAGATCAGACGCTGCTGGTCGGGAGGAATACTACGAAATGTGATGAGTAACCTTCAAACTTGATTGTGGAAACAAACTCACCCCTCCTTATCCTGGATCTTGGCCTTGACATTGTCGATAGTGTCTGAGGACTCGACCTCAAGGGTGATAGTCTTGCCCGTAAGGCTAAAGGAGTAGACAATTTAGCATTTTGGATGCAAAGCTGGATAGTGCATACGTCTTGACGAAAATCTGCATCTTGCTTGCCGCGCTCTGTCAAATCCCGGACAAGACAATGTACTCGGTGCTGGAACTCACTATGCGGACGCCTCTGTCTGTCCAACGATCTGAACGATGGAGTCGTTGACAAAAGCGAAAACCGGGTCTAAGGATACTTTTTCAGATGGGAAAGACTTTTATAGTGACGGATTTGTCAGCGAACGGGAATTGTTGATGGTCCGTGCGTATGAATAATCAGAGTTGTAAGCCCGACCCAACTCCGAGACTCCGAAAGCGCGTCGCGATACGCGTGACACGCGTCAGAAGGACGCGTCCCATCACAACATTCACAACCACACGCTATCCAATTTCATTTATTTTCCAGTTATTAACACGGAAACATGGACTCGGACGAAGATACACATATGTCGGATACAGAGAAGGACTCTTGGCCGATAGGTGGGAAGGGCAAGGGCAAGGCAGTTACATACGACCAACACGACAGTGAGAACCTGCCATGGTGCGTGGCGTAACACTGCAGGAATAATCGCGTGCTGACAACACGATAGGGTGGAGAAGTATAGGCCAGTCACTCTAGATGATGTCGTTTCGCATAAAGACATCACCAGCACCAGTAAGCACCATACTTCGGGTATCCGTACGTTTGATTCAGCGTGTTGCTTTATAGTCGAGAAATTCATCGAGAAGAACCGACTACCTCATCTCCTATTCTATGGCCCTCCTGGAACGGGAAAAACGTCTACTATCCTCGCGGTGGCACGCCGAATATATGGCAAGGACTACCGCAAACAGATCCTAGAGGTCAGCGGCCCGTGACTAGCGTTCAAGCTGTTGACGTTGCTCTTTTATAGCTTAACGCCTCAGATGAACGTGGTATTGACGTAGTTCGGGAGCGCATCAAGAACTTCGCGGAAACCCGTACTCTGTTCCTAAAGGGCTACAAACTCATCATCTTAGATGAGGCCGACATGATGACAACAGCAGCGCAGGCTGCCCTGCGCCGTGTCATTGAACAGTACACGCGGAATGTGCGGTTCTGCATCATCTGCAACTACGTCAATAAGATTATACCCGCCATCCAAAGTCGATGCACGCGGTTCAGGTTTTCACCCCTTCCCATTCCAGAAGTCGAGAAGAGAATCAATAGTGTCATAGAAGCTGAAGGGTAGGTCTTTGTGCATCCCTGGTGGGATTTTCTTCTGTAGTACTGACCAGGCGAAGGGTCAAGCTCACCGAGGATGGAAAGAAGGCGCTGCTCAAACTCTCGAAGGGAGACATGCGAAGAGCGCTGAACGTACTGCAAGCATGTCATGCAGCGTATGACCTCATAGGAGAGGCAGAGATTTATAACTGCACCGGTAGTCCTCATCCTGCAGACATTGAGACTGTCGTCAAGTCCATGCTCGCAGATGATTTCACCACTTCCTACCAGAGTTAGTCATTCCCATCTAAATTGTCATCGCACTAACGTGTATCCATTGCGCGCAGTGATCTCTGCATTGAAAATCGAACGTGGACTTGCTCTGCCGGATCTCCTCAATGGGGTGTACGAATTCATGGAGACTGTCGAGCTGAAAGCTCACGCTCGGATTTATCTGCTGGATTTTATTGCAACAACAGAGTAAGCGGAATCTTGTATGGTGATAGCAGACTGACAGACATCTTTTTCTTGTTTGTAGGCATAGACTATCGACGGGTGGAAGTGAGAAAATCCAGCTGACTGCATTGCTGGGAGCGTTCAAGAATGCTGTGGAGTTGTCTGCAAAATCATGATTCGTTACTTTGTTACGCTAGTTCCATGTGTACCGTGCTAGGCTCTACATACTATGCATGTAGTACTGTCTTGAGGAACGCAGCTGGCTTGATCAATATTGATCTTGAATTTCCGTCGCGTCTACGTGTCTAGTCACATGATGCCTGACCGTGATGCATTGGTGCGGTCGTTCGGTGAACGAGCATATACGTTGTCTTCAACCTTCTTCAGTCTTCCTGGCCGTTCGTGTACCTGCTGGCCGAGTGTATAACTTCCAAGGCCTGGGTGTCACACAAAGGAAGCACCAGATCGGTACTCTACCGCTGCATGGCCAATGGCTTTCCCTATTCCATCACATTTGCCGCGCAGGAAGGAACCACAGGATGTATCCACCAAAATATTGACCAAGATATCGGAGGCGACGGCAAAGTCTCTTGATGCGCAGCTGGCTTCCTCATGGGTGGCGGAACTGGATGATACCATAACGCAAACGAAGGTGTGCACCTACCTGCCTACTGGTGTCCTGAGTTCCGATTCATCATGGACCTGCAGCGACGTATACATGAGCGGATGTCAGAGGACCTCCCAGCATTAGAGCGGCAGATGTCAGCTGCGAAGTCTATCCAGGAACGGTTGGATTCCTTGACGAGTAATGTCGACCTTCTCAGCAGTAGTCTGTCGGACCCAGAGGTACGTTTGTGCCCTCTGCAGGTTCCCGTGGTGTGTACGCGCTGATTTCATGTGAAGTCAGGTCTCATACCTACACTGATCACTGCACTGACTCAACATGCGTCGCTCTCTCAAGAGACGTCAGACGCAGATGTCAAGTATAATGCACTATCCCATCTTCTCCGCTGCAGGGGCGACTTCTACAACCTGTCGCAACTGACCCACAATGGGAAACTGCCTCAGGCTGTGGGAGCTTGCAGGGACCTTGATCGACTCCTTGGTGAATCTCCCTCCCCCTTAGGCCAGAGTGCGATCATGCTGGACTTGAAGGTCTGTCACACGTAATAGAGTATTTCACCACTGTTGAGTGAGGCCTTTAGCGCAATTGCGCGGCTATGCAGGCACGTACGGAAGAGCAGCTGAATGACGCATATACTCGCAGCATCCAGGTCTCTGCGTCTGAAATCATCATTTGTCCCTCAATTCAAGGTATTTCTGTCATACATCCGTGTTATTAAGCATTAATACATCTTACATCAGTCAGACAGTCGGAGACTATCCTGTCTTTGGCGTCGATCCTCTCTGCCCTTTCGGTGGCCTCCCTCACCGCCCAGCTCACGTCTTTGCGACGGGATCTGTCCGCACTCTATATTGAACATCTGATGAAGCAGCCAGTGGCCGTTGTGGTGACGTCTGTTAAAGATGTGACCGGGACACTTGAGCACAAACTGACAATGTTCCCCTCGCCTCCGGACTCGGCAAGTCCAACATCCCGGCTAGAAAATCTATCCGTGGTTCTCACATTTCTGAATACGCACCTGTTCCCTTATCTCCCTGAGGCGGAACTTACAGCCTTCCCATATTCTCTCTGCAAGCCTATCAAAACAGCTGTACTGACTCACCTGCTCGTTCCTTCGCTGCCTTCATCCATTGGAAAGCTTCCCAATTTTTTGAATCTAACTCGTCAAGCAGTGGCATTCGAAGATGAGTACATTGGCTTAATACTGGGAGACCATAGCGGAGATCGGGACGTCAAAGCCTGGGTGAGCACCGTGGGGTCGCACTACGAACGCAAGCGCCGCGTAGAGATCCTTGAGAGTGCTCGGATCACCATTCTGCATCCGGAGGATGAAAGTCGGACTTTCCATGTGGATTTGACAATCACCTCGGAGCCAGAGTCTACGGCCGCCCCGACTGTTCCTGAACCCCCCCGCAAGGCGCAACCCCAAGCTATTGAAGAGGAAAGTGAAGTGGCGTGGGGTTTCGAGGATGGACCAGTTCATAATGATGATACTAGCGCCGGCGAGGAAAATGGATGGGGTTTCGACGATGAGCTCGACCCCGAGCCCGAAACGGAAGCTCAGCCTGAACCTCCACTGGAGCCAGCTTCTAATGGTACTGAGGCCGAAGAATACTCAGGGGATGCTTGGGGGTGGAACGACGACGAAAGTTCACCAGCTGGAAGCTCAACAACTGCTGCGGACGACAGTCCTTGGGATGATGGGTGGAACGATCCACCAGAAGAGAAAGGCTCTCCACACGGGACGGATGCGTCCGCCAAGCCTGCGAAACGGTTGGAGAAATTCACGTCGAAGTACCGCATGGATGTGGATTCGTCGCCACTGAAGTCTCCTCCGCTCATTGCACCTCCCCCACCCACACCTGTTATATCGGTGGCGCCAAAGCAGTATGCACCCCCCACGGTGATCAAGGAATCTTATGTAGTTTCCGGTCGTACAAAGGAGCTGATCCGACTCGTAGAAGACGTTTTGGCAGAGGGCGCAGAACTAGCGTCATCCGGGATCTTGTCTGCTTATTACGCTTCGTCAGGCTCACGGGCAGGAGCCCTGATACTACAGGCGGCACCGCTGACGCTGGAACTCTATCGTGCTTTGTATCCGGTGTCGGCTTCAGTGGAACTGACATCTTCATCTCGGAGATCCATACGCTTTTCTAATGATTGCTTGTACATTGGGAGTGAGATTGACCGCATAGTGCGAAATCTCAAGGGCGCCATGTGCTCGGCGAAGGACAAGCTGGTTGAGTGTAAAGAAGCGATGAATGTTTTGGGCGACAGTTGGTTTGAGGAGACCATTGTACGTTCTACTGTGGTATCCATGTTTATTCTTGTAGTAAACTCTTTTCTCCCAAGGGTCGGCAAAATGTCTGCACGAATGAGCTGCTTGACAAAGCTGAGGGCTTCGTCGACACGATGGATCAGGATCGCTTTGATGAATGTGAAGATGCTGTCAATAAGACATTACAGCGGATACGACAATTTGCACAGCAACTGAAGGTATGCGTTTGTTAAGTACTGATATTGCAGTGGATGGCTGCTTATGCCGGCACGCCCATGATAGACTAATCTGAACAAGAGCAAGTACTACCTTGCGATAGGTTCAGCTGTAGATGCTGCTTTGTCTCGCATTCTTACGGATATGCTGGCGCTTCCTGACATCACGGCTGTGGAGTCGCACCGATTGAGTGAGCTCTGCCGTATCTTGAACGCCCTGGAGGGGTTATTCGTAGAGAATCCTGACCAGGTAAGAGCCCATCCCCGTAAACTTGAGCTCACGATAACCGATGGTGCGGTATTCGTTCACAGCCATCTTTTGTTGTTTCGTATGTACCATCATGGCTGAAATTCTCATACCTCTCGGAGCTTCTGGTTAGTTATCTATCCTCTGCTCATATTCATCGTGCTAACATTTTTAATTGGCGCATCACTAGGAAGCATCTATCGCTGATATATCATACTTGTTCGAGGAGGGTGCTCTCGTTGATTTCGAGCTTGAAGAGCTGGTGAAGCTCGTACGGGCTCTCTTTGCGGACACGCCGTTGCGAACAAATACCATCAATAAACTACTACAGGGTCACCCGGTGCATTCATAGTTAGCTGTTCCACATACTCAGGTGTTCTCTCCTTCTCTTCCTTGCTACGATGATACGGTACTATGGAACTGGCAATTGACTTACATACTGCTTGCACTTCATGGACGTTTGGATGAAGGAGAGTGTATTACGTAAGTGAGAACTTTTGTAGCGCACGGACCACCACAACAGATCCAAACAACCTCCTTTGTATGCTTCACCCACACCCGAAGACGGCCTCAACGACGACAACGACGGCCACTCCAGTATTTAATAGTCGCAAATTCATGTGTTATGGCGTCTGTTGAGGTAATACAACGACCTGAATCTCTTTCTGATTGCAGTGCATCACTCATGTTTTCGCACCTGCAGACGTTTGAATCCACACTTAAGGATGTTGTGCGAGCAAAGCGGATCTCTGCGTCGAAAATGGTGACTTTGACCGACATCGCCTTGAAGTGTATGCAGGTACGTGGCCCTTTCGTGGCTCGAGACGCGTGGCACTGAACCTTGTCGCATGTTTGGAACAGAATGACACGCAACTGGTGTCAATTCTTTATCGCACCCACAAGTCTCTATCGACGTCCTGCAAAGTCTCCAGCCTATATACTTTTGACGCGTTAGCGCGCGCCGCACGTCACCAGGTGACCAAGCAAGGCCTTACGGGGGACGTCAACGCCGAGCAGGGCAACTGTGCCACATTCCTGTTGAAGATGGAAGGTATCTTGGATGGCCTGTTCAACGATATGGTATCTTCCGGGAGCGAATCGAAGGTTAGTTTTAGTGCAGTGTCCCTACTACTGATGTGCTCCGGACCGAGTGGCTTTTTGTTCGCCTGTGGTGTCTTTGATTTTGACCAGGCAGTGGCCCACCTTGGATTCAAACTGCAATGATGTATGGCTACCTCAGGGCTGCAGATCTTCCTAACTGATGTTCCAGCCAATTCGCGTGTAGTTCTGGTCTATAACCTGGTCACTTGTTTTGTAGCATCTCGTGCACCGTGACGACCTACGCGTCGCAATAACGCTGCTGACCTTCCATCACATGACCGTCGTGCGATACCACGGACAGCCCAGTTTTTCTCTTTCCGGGTGAACGTAGCTATGTGTCCTAACTTTACTTCTGTCCGTGGATCCACAGGATAAAACCAAGAAAATCCTTGATATCTGGATCAAGTCGAATACGTTCCCTGCGGATGTACTAGCTCGTCTGACGAAGTTACTGAAGGGAGCAGCGGAAAAAGGTGCCTATCATTGTCGATTTGTGTTCGCTAAGTATATCTCCCATTCGCGTAATCCCATTCTTTTGGTTGCCCGCCACGACGAGAAAATGTGAGAATGTGAACTGAAACCTAGTTTGTGTGTCAGAACCCAAAGCGATCACAAGCGCGGCTGGAGATCCGCACAATAATCATCCTACTCCTTCGACGTCCGCCACACCGCCGCAGGCATCGGTGCTTCAAGGGGGAGCGACTGATCCCAGTTCAGTCCAATCGACACTACTCGCGCTTTTGAGTCAAGCTGCGAACGCAGTGGCCGGTACCAACGGGTGAGTTAGTCGGTCGAATAATTTTGGTTTCTATTGCTCATCGTATGGCAGCCAAACAACACCAAACACAGCCGCCACGCCTGTGCTGGATGCGAATCAGCTCTCGCTGTTCCAACATTTAACGCAGGCAGCGAAATTGGGAAGTGGAGTGCCTACGCAGCCCCTACCATTACCCGTGTCATTAGTCCCATCATCCTCATCAAATGCTGTTCCTGTAGTGTCTCCTGTCGGAGGGCCCTCGCAGCGTACACCGAATCGAGATGATCATAACGGTTCCGGTCGTAGAGAGTCCAATCATGACAGGTACGGCGCCCCAGAGCGTGACAGAAATCGCGATGATTACTACAACGACCGCCGCGACTTCAGAGGCGGCGTTAGAGGCAGCTTCCGCGGTGGGTTTCGCGGTGGGTTTCGCGGTCGCGGTCGTGGCGGCTACGATCACTACAGAGACAGACCCCGAGACCGGGAAGGGGACCCCCCACCCAGAGGACGGCGCAGCCGCTCTCGCAGTCCACCTAATAGATACGGCGGACGCAGAGACGTAAAGCCATACAGCCCACCCAGCCGCCCTTCCGCATCGCAGTATCCTACCAGGGACTCGACCTTTACTACTACAAATGCGGCAGGACCCTCGCGGGCGCCCGACACTGGCAAAGACGAGTTCGGACGCGATCTCAGAGCGGCGTCGCCCTCGCGCCCGGCCGCAGATACACAAGCTGCACCTGCAGCTCCAGCACTGGTGGCGAGACACCAGTCGCCGCCAGTGCCCAAACCAGCGCCAAACGCAATATCTACAGTAGATCACACATCCGGAGGCTCCGATGCTCCACAAGGCGCAGAGTCACTGACGGATCCCGCCCCTGCGCCTGCGCCTGGAGCAAGCGCAGAAGGCGCGCCAGCGGAGAAGGGGCTCGAAGCGTTCGACGTGGCAGCGTTCGACCCGTCGGAGGCGCATTCGTGGGAGGCGCTGGGCAACGCGTGGGCGGTGACGCACGGGTACCTCCCCACGCAGGCGGAGCTGATGCAGTTCGTGATGTCTGGCGGGTTCATGGGGCTCGCTGTAGCTAGTCAGTTCGGTACACAACAACAACAACAGCAGCAGCAGCAGCAGCAGGCGAGCCAGTGGGCCGGCCAGAAGAATAACTCCTGGGGGGCGTCATACCAGGCGCAAACCGGTGCGGCCTGGCGCGGCGGTGGGATAAGAGGGGGAGGACGTGGGGGCCACGGGTACGGCAATGGCCGAGACGCGGAATACACGGAACGGGCTTACCCTGTGGACTCAGCTTACGGAGGCGAGTATGGCATTGGCGCTGGCTGGTCTGGCGCGGGCGCAGGCGACGAGCAGAGCAGGGAACCGCCGAATGAGAATGCTAGCGATCTGCCCGTGCAGGGCTCACCGGACTCTTCTGGCGAGGGCGGGGCCGTGGGCGGTGTGGGCGGTGTGGGGCGGATGCAGCGGATCGGGGACAAGTGGGTGTTTGTTCGGCACGACGCGTCAGAAGTAGCATAGCATAGCACGATAGCATCATCATCCATTCGAGTTAGTGATTCAGTCTCTCAGTCGTCAGTAGAATTAACAGTATTGCAACACATCTCGTTCGGTTTACACTGCGTCTGCTAGTGGGGCCCCGTTCGCGTGCTCCATGCCCGCGAGCTCGTAGTCGTACCTGTCACGCGGGTCTGCGTCGTCCGTGTACACCATGCGTGCGCGAGGGGCACGGGGGGCACGGACGGTCCGCACGGCATATGGTGCGAAGGGGTTCGGCCAGTAGATGAGGTAGCACACGGTGGCGGAAATCGCACCGATCAGACCACCGACGATCACGTCTTCTATGTGGTGTCGCTGCAGCTGCATGGTCAGCATAAAAGTATCAGCGTAGCGAGAAGCCCATGGACGCACGTAGTCTTCCACCCGCGAGATTGCTACCCAGGTCGCAAAGACCAAGGGAGCGAGGGAGAGTGCCAGCCTAGCGGTGCGGCTGGCGAGGAGCGACCGCGCGCGTGCGGGCTCGCTCAAACACCACGCACCTGTCATGCCTGCGAGATACAGAGACAGGAATGTCATCCCGGTGAACGCTGTCGAAGAGTGGCCTGAGGGGAAGGATCTGCGGCCGTCGAGCACGGTCTCGACTTTCCTAGAAGAGAGATGTGACGATGATATGACTACAGGAAGATGGAATGCAATATGGACGCAACGTACCCTGTGCAAGCTTTAATCTCCTTGTCCCAGTCGCAGCGCGAGAGAAAATCGGGACGGAGGCGGCCTGAGCAGCAATGTGTCGCGTTAATGACGGCTATCGGAAGGGGAAAAAATCAGCGATACCGACCGACACGATTTTTCAAGAATTCCGTTGTTATAGAGGTTGTCCCTCTATCGACAAATAGATGTCAGTATGAGAGACTTGAAAAGAGAGCAAAGATTACAGACCTTGCGGCGTAAAGAGCGAGGGAGCTGTGATGAATTTCCAGGGCTGACCGCCTGAAGCATCCTATTGCTCCAGCCACTGCGAGCGGCACGAAAAGCGAGACGGTCCAGTTGAGGCTACCGCTGATCCTGCAAATTGAATGCGATGGTCAAACTGCAGGGGCCGCATTAGGAAGCGGCGGCGGTCAGGTGGATGAGCGCACTGGTTGTGTCTGTGCTTGAAGTCGATAGTCGGGTCGCTGCGGTGGAAGTCGCGCTCGTATGGTGGAAGCTCTGAGATGAGCCATGCGACGAACCATGCCGCCGTGGCGACAGTCCTGAAGCAGCATACAGTCGAATTATATGTCTGGACCCACGAAGGGAAAAAATCTTACCAGTCTACAACGTAGGAGCGATCAAACCAGGCGAAGGCACCGTCTCCGAAAACCTGTCTAAATCTCCTCTGTAGGTTGGCGAGCTGCGAAGCCATCACAGGCGCTATATGACGCTCGATATCACTACTACGGGCGCTAGAACAAAATACGCACCTTGAAGGACGACTCCGAGCAAGAGGGGAGCTGTAAATCTAATCTACTAAAATTTATAAAATCTTGAAGCCTGTATTCCCTCCCAGCTTGAGCGAGTGGCCCGTAAGATACTGGTATCGTGTGCGCAGTTGGCCGTGAGCTCTTTTAAGTCGTGACCCTTTTCGTGCGAATGGGCAGTTTGGGCAAGGCTATTTTTCCGCTGTGGCCCTGAATTCCCGATTTTGGTGCTCAAAAATTACAGGGATTTGTCGAAAAATGGCCACGCTCAAATTCCCTAATTCAGGACAGTCACGTTACAGTCACGAGTGACTGATCGTGAGCGTGACTATTTAAGCGGGCCAGCCGGACGCGTCGCGTATTCTTTCTCTCCCAACTTCGACCGTCTGCAGCTATGCCCAGAGGTCAAGCCAAAGCGTCTTCCAGCAAGGGGCAGAAATCCATCACCTCTTTCTTCGGTGGCAAGAGTACCCACAAAAAGCAGGCCAAAAATGAGGAAACTGCCAGCGAGGACGAGCCCGCTGCAGTGTCGTCCGACGTCGAGATGGTCGCTGAAACATCAAAGGGCGCCGCTCCCGACTCGTCCGACCTCCCGCCCATCCATCGAATTCCCGCCATCTTCTCTGACCTCGTAGGTCGTGTTCCAGAGATAAAGACCGTCGCGCAGCATCTCGAAGGCCGCAAGATGCGCATCGCGACCATGTGCTCGGGCACCGAGTCACCCCTTCTCGCTCTCGACCTCATCAGACGCTCCATCCTCGAGCACTACGACGTGCATCTCGAGTTTGAACACGTGTTTTCGTGCGAGATCGAGCCTTTCAAGCAGGCGTATATCGAGCGCAACTTCCAGCCGCCGCTCCTCTTCCGTGATGTTTGTGAGCTGGGCGACAGTCACGCGTACGTCTGCTGCATTATCTTTGCTCTGAAGTAACCTGACTCTCTTTCAGCACCACTGCTTACGGTGCGCTCGCGCCTGTTCCAGGAGATGTCGACATCTTGATAGCAGGCACGTCCTGCGTCGATTACTCGAACCTGAACAACGAGAAGCAGGACATTGACGCCAACGGCGAGTCCGGTCGCACCTTCCGCGGTATGATGTCCTGGGTCACGAACCATAGGCCACCCCTCGTCATACTCGAGAATGTCTGCGGTGCGCCATGGGGCCGCGTCGTGCAGTACTTCGAGAAGAAGGGCTATTCCGCTGAGCACCTGCGCGTCGACACCAAGAACTTCTATATCCCGCACACTCGCACGCGCGTATACCTCCTCGCTGTCGATCAGCAGCACTCGCGCATGCCTAGCCAGTGGAAGGACTGGATCGGAAAGCTCAAGAGGCCCGCGTCGTCGACGCTCGACGCGTTCCTTCTCCCGTCAGACGACCCCCGCATTTACCAGGCACGGGAGAAGCTTGTATCAGAGAGCTTCAATGGTGTTGATAGGAGGACGGGCAGGACGGACTGGGGGCGATGCGAGTCCCGTCATCAGCGGGCCAGGCTCGAGGAAGAATTGGGTGGGAAGCGCCCGCTCACTAACTGGGACGAAGGTGAATTCTCGTTACCGATTCTCGAAGTCTACCAACTGACCATTTTCCGTAGGTGGTTTTTGTAAGATGCCCGACTTTGCTTGGAACGACTGGGCTGTTGGCCAGGTCGAGCGAGTCTGGGACTTGATGGATATCAGTATCCTTCGTTCGGCCGTGAAGGGCGTCGACCCATCTTACAAGACGTACGTTGTTCACTCATGTATACCTTGCGGACATGTATTCTTATATTGTTTTTGTGCTGCAGGCAAGTTTGGAACTTATCTCAAAATGTCGACCGCACAATTGGATCAAACAAGGTTGGAATATGCCCCTGTCTCACCCCGTCCATGATTCCCTACATCACAAATCGCGGTGGGCCAATGGTCGGTCTCGAGGCGCTGTCCATGCAAGGTCTCCCCATTGACGAGCTGCTCCTGACGCGCGAGACGGAGGATCAGCTTGCTGATCTGGCCGGGAACGCTATGTCTACCACTGTCGTGGGCGCGTGCATCATGGCCGCACTGATCGTGGGCAGGAAGCTGCTCAAGGAGGGCAGTGACTCGGCTACGTACGAGGAGAAGCACGAGAACCTCATGGACGTGGACGCCGCGAGCGTGCAGGATGATGTGATGGAGGTGGACAGGCCTTCCTCAGCGTCCATTGTCGAAGTGGAGGACCACGTCTCGGGCGAAGACCAGCTGACTGAGCAGCCGCTCGACCTCTCGTCGACCGCGGAGATCGCTCTCGCACGCCTGCTTGCCAGCGCAGAGCAGAGCGCGCGGCTGTGCGAGTGCGAAGGCCGCAAGGACATCACGGACCGTCCCCTGAACCTATGCCGCGACTGCGGCGCCTCATCCTGCGTCAAGTGCGGCGGGCGGCCGGAACACAACTTCACGCCAATCGACGTCGTCGCGCACCCGCGTCTGTCCCCTTCCGCGTTCGCACAGCAGCTCAAGGCGATGCTCCCTATGTCACTCTCCGTCGCACACGTCACGCAGACGCTTCTCGACGAGCTCAAGGACGCCGCGGGCACAAGCGTGCCGGCGAAGCGCTGGGCGGGCTGGTGCGCGGCCGTTCTGCGAGCTACCGCGCACGAATTGCGCTTCGTCGAGCCGAAGCGCCAGGAGATATGGGTCGCGACGTACCAGTCACCGGCAGCGTACCTCGAGCTGCAGCTGTACCCCCAGCGCCCTGAGTGGCGCCTCTTTGCGCGCCCCGAGGAGCGCGAGTCTGCGAACTCGGAGCTCCGCAAGGTGCTCGCACTCCCAGTGGGCCGCTTCGTGTGTACCAATGGCTTGTTCGAGGGTACATGGGAGTTTGCCCTGCCGTACACCATCTCGGTGCCGCTCACGATTAAGGGTAGCGACCTCGTTCCGGCGTGGGAGGCCAAACTGGGGCTGCAGGGCAAGGAGTTTAAGGAGAAGATGGTGAATTCAATACTCACGGTCACCGTCCCCGAGGACAACGTTGGCCAGTTTGACCTCGATATCTCAGGCACATATACACTCCTGGACAAGTGTGGCACCGCGAATTCTGCCCTGCACAAGAAGACCGGGCAGGACCCCAGCCTGCCGCCGATATTCTTCCTCCTGGACCCTACACGTTGTGGAGACCCGGCCGACGACAGTTTCGTGTTCTCGATCAGTAAGCGGCGGTACGAGTATGGCGAGACGCGTCCGATTATTTGCCAGCTCGACTCGAAGTGGCGGCAGTCGGACAGTGCTGAGGTGGAGAAGGTACACTGTCACATCCCGTATGGGTGGACGAAGTCTTCTGCGGTGTTGTTGACGGTATGTGTATTCCACGACTTTTCCATTCCCCGCTGACTGTACGATTTACAGCCCGGCACTGGCCACGATGCGATCTTCGCCGTCCCCGGAGACAACCTCGAGATTAGCGTATCCAACGATGCCTGCGGCAGCGCCAGCGCGCTCCTCGTTTGCCGTGTCCCGCTCGGCGAGCAAGCCGGCCCCGAATGGCCGCGTGGGACGTGGAAGGAGGTCGATAAAGTTCACGAGCGCGTCACGTTCAAGGCGCTCGCCTGGCTCATCGAGCGCATCCGCAACGTAGGCGACCAGTTCAACAACTGGCGGGACGTGTCCCTCGAGGGTAATCACGCGACCTGCGAACGCTGCGCACCGTTGCAGCCTGCGATCCGCTGGACGAAGGTCCAGAAGAAGATCAAGGCCATCGAGGATACCGTTCAGGCTGGCCAGTACGAGCGCAGCCTCAAAGGTCGCCCCGCGCCTTTCGTCACGCAGCTGAAGCTTGAGGAGAACGGCGTCGGCATCGTGCGCATTGGCGTGAACATTACGTCGCTGATGCACCGCGCGATGTCGCGTCTCCCGACGGCCGGTCGCACGGAGAGCGTCTCTGTCTCGTGGCGGCTCAACACGGACTTCACTCCCGCGGCCAAGATTCAGCTCCCGAAATTCAAGCTGTCGAGTAACCGACGGGACCCGGAGCATGCTCAGCCGCCGAGCTTCAGAATCCCGCTGCGCCCTGAGCAGCTTCGCTCGCTGACGTGGATGCTGCAGCAAGAGGACGTCGACGCCCCTCCCTTCATCGAAGAGGAGATTTCGGAAGCGATCCTCGAGCCGCTCGGCTGGCGAGCGGAGGGTCGTGCCCAGCGCCCAGTGCACATCCGCGGCGGCGTGCTCGCGGACGAGGTCGGGTACGGCAAGACCGCCATCACGCTCGGGCTCATCGACTCCGCGTCCAAGGACGTCGACAGGGAGTTCCGCAAAGTCAAGGACATGAAGGGCAAGATTCCCGTGAAGGCGACGCTCGTGATCGTCCCGCCCCACCTTACGCGCCAGTGGGCGTCGGAGGTGAAGAAGTTCACGGGGAAGCGGTTCAAGGTCATCGTGCTCTCGACGGCGACGAACTTGAACCCGCTTACGATAGAGCAGGTGCAGGAGGCCGATATTGTCGTTGTCGCTTCTAACCTCTTCCACTCAAGTGTGTATCTTGCAAACCTCGAGGCTTTCGCTGGCGCAGGAAGCTTCCCCGCTGCCGACGGCAGGTACTTCAACGCACGGCTGGACGCCATCCTGTCTTCCCTCCGTGGTCAGGTCGACCGTCTGAGAGACGAAGGGGCAACTCAAGTAATGGATGCTATCAAAGAAGGACGGAAGCTCGGTTTGTACTCGTTCGCAATGAGCTTTTTCCGGTCTTTGCTAATCTCACAAATAGATGAGGATGAATCCAACTTCTTTGTGCCGACCAAGAGGCTGAAGGGCAAGACTTACCGCGATGCCGCTGAAGCAACAGGTACAGAGACGAAGAAGAAGCCTGCTGCGAAGCCTGAGCTTACCGCGGAGCCTGCGCCTTCCGCTGATGCTCCCTCGAAGAGCCCACGCACAGGTATGATCATGGAAGTGGTCATCCCGATCCCTCCTAAACGCAAGCTCTCCGCAGCAAGCTCGAGCGCAGCGTCCTCACCCAAGTCCTCGATGGTGGCCTCAAGCCCGGCTGCCTCGTCTACTCCCGAAATCACTGAAGCGGACGAGGACTCAGACATGCCGAGACCTCGGAAGCGGCGAGCCACGAAGAAAGTCGCCATCGTACTGTCTGAGGACGAAGAGCAGGCGGCTTCGGACGACGATTTCAACCCTGATGACGAGGAAGACGACAAGCCGAAGCGCGTTGTCAAGAAGACGGCGGGCGGTAAACGCTCCAAAATCGCCACCACGTCCGCGTCGTCCGCTTACGAGGAGTCCTCTGCGGAGGAAACTGCATCTGAAGAAGAGGACGCGATAGATACCGACGACGACGCTCCCAAGACCAAGTCGAAATCCAAGTCGAAATCCAAGTCGAAATCCAAGGCGAAGCCCAAGTCCAAGCCCAAGCTTAAAGGGAGGGCTGCTAGCAGTAAGAGTACGGCGACGTCCGAAGAGGACGAGATGGATGTGGACGATCCACCCACCACCAAGGGGAAAGGCAAGGCGAAGGCACCAAAGAAGCGTAAGGCCGTTGACGGTGACGACCGGCCTGCGAAGAAACAGAAGCGGAGGGAGGATTCGGACCCGTGGAAGCTCGGATCGCATGTGGTGAAGAAGGATTGGACGCAGATGCAGGCGCCCCCGCTGGAGATGTTCCACTTTGCGAGGAAGGTCGTCGACGAGTACACGTACCTGGATGGCAAGATCCATTCGTTAGTGACGAAGCTGACCGCCGAGCGGCACTGGGTGCTTTCGGGTACTCCTCCCATTCATGACTTCGCGGCGCTGAAGACTATTTCGGCGTTCCTCAACCTGCATCTCGGTATCGACGATGACGGCGAAGGTCAGTCCGTCCAGGTCAAGAAGCGGCGACGCGAGCAAACAGCGGTGGAGAAGTTCCACTCGTTTCGTGAAGTACACACGCTGGAATGGCACGCTCATCGTCACGAGGTCGGTCAGACCTTCTTGGATCGCTTCGTCCGTCAGGTATGACCTCCCGTTCTCTCTCATATCGACAACTGCTAATATATGCGTATCTAGAACATCGCTGAGATCGATGAGATCCCTTCGAAGCAAATCATCAAGAAGGTTGTTCTTCCAGCTGCGGAACGAGCCATTTATCTTGAGCTCGAACACCATCTTCGTGCGCTCGACATGACCATCAAGCGCGGAAAGAAGAGCGAAAGCGATCGCGAGAAGCGTATGGCACAAGCCCTCGGGGACAGCAGGTGTGTGCTCATCTCGTGTGCGTACATGTCGCGACATCTCATCAAATTACTATCCTAGCACTGCGGAAGAAGCGCTCCTCAAACGCTGCTCTCACTTTGAGCTTGACACCTCGGACAAGGAAAACGCCATGAAGGCTTGCGAGGTTATCGTCGACGAGCGGAAGAAGCAGCTGGAGAACTGCAAGACGGACCTCCTGAAGAAGCTCACCGAAGCCGTCAAGATGGAGAAGCGCATTGGGAAGACTGGCGAAGAGTCTTTGTTCCAGGAGTACAATCGAGTGTCGCGCACCGAAGGCGTTGGCGATGTAGACGCCACCGAGGTCGTCCAGGAACTGCTCGATCAGGCCAACGTTCCGAAGCCCCTCCAGACGGTCACCAACCGGCAGAACGACAAGAAGGCACAGCTCCCCAATAGCACTAAGGAGCTCATTTGGGAGCACCGCGAGCAGACGCACGAGATTCGCCGGGTGACAAAGGAGTTGGTGGGACGAGTGCGCTCGTTGCGGTACTTCACGGCCGTCCGAGATTTGCAGAGGCAGTTGGACGTTCCTCCGGTCGTCTCTTGTCCGGGTTGCAAACGAGACAAGGTCCCCATCAATGAGGTCGCCGTCTTGTCGTCTTGCGGCCACATGGGCTGTCTCAAGTGCGTCATGTCGTCCGCCGAGAGAGAGGAATGCGTCTATGCAGCTTCGGGCAGGTGCAAGGCCGCTGCGCGGGCGCTGAACGTCGTGAAGGGTGACACCCTTGGTGTGGACGACGAAGCTCGCGACGGTCGCGGCAAGCATTACGGCCTCAAGCTAGAGCAGATTATTGAGCTGATCAAGTAAGTCTCAACGTTCGTTCAAAGATTAGCAGTACGCTCATCGTGTATACTTACTACAGGAAGAAGATACCGAGTGACGAACGTGTGCTCATCTTCGTGCAGTTCCCGGATCTCATGAAGAAGGTCGGGGAAGCGTTGACGGCAAACCATATCAGCTTCCTCGAGATCAAAGGTACAGCGACACAGAAGAGCAAGAACCTCGAGAAGTTCCAAAACGACAGCGAAGAGCGGGTGCTGCTTCTGAACGTCATGGATGAGAGCGCTAGTGGTGCCAACTTGACGTCGGCCAACCATGCGATTTTCCTGTCGCCGCTGCTCGCGCCCTCGCAGGAGATTTACGATGCGTGCGAGACGCAGGCCGTCGGACGTCTGAGGCGTTATGGCCAGACGCAGCTCGTTCACATCTGGCGGTTCCTCAGCACGGAGACCATAGATGTGGAGATCTACGAGCAGAGGACAAAGACGAAGGTGTAGTACAATGTTTGACATTCGCATTTTGCATATGCTTTCGCTTTCCATCTATATATACCATCTGTATCAATGCATTTCTGGATATAATTGCTACCTTAGTGTACCGTGTAACACGGATATCTCTCGTTCACATCCACAGCGAGAACGCTGTGGGCATTGCAAGAAACCAATGGATTGGTAGATAGTAAGACAGATCTATTATACATGAAATACATTGAGCTTGCAATCCCACCCGCAACTGGCCAAAACACCTTCATCATACAACGACCATCCACAGCCGGCGACAAACTCCGTATGTGCGTCGTGAATATACAACAAATGCGTCCCAGCTGCCGTCGGATTCGCAGACCACCTGTATCAGACATGTCAAGTCAGAATAAAAACAACATTGCCAGACGAGATCTGCTCACACTCTGCACGTCATATCGTAGCTCGCACTTGCAATTACATCCGGGCGGTGTGGGCTCCAATTAATTTTGCGCACGGCATACTCGTGCCCGACGAGGGACGCCTCGCACGTCCCGCCGACGGCCTGCTGCGTCGCGTCCGCGCCGGTCTTGATCATGCGACAGTCCCACACCTTAATGGTGCGGTCGACGCCCGCGCACGCGAGCACGAACGGGCGGTATTTGTTCCAGTCTAGCGTAAGCAACTCCGTGCCAGACGCGGGAACCGTCAGCGCAGCGAAGGAGAGGGGGTCCGTGAAGGTGCTCCCGGTCGGCGCATATGCGGGAGCGCGCAAGTCGAAGATCTTGAGCGTGCCGTCCGTCGAGCATGTGGCAATCGTGTCCGGCTGGTGGGGGGAGAAGAGGGCTTGATAGACGCAAGAGCGGTGTGCCTGCAGTGTGGTTACTGAGCGCGGGCGGTCGGGAGTCCACTTTATTTCACGGGCGAGTCAGACGAATGTGCTAGATACAGAGGCATAGCGCACACCAGTTTAACCGTACCGTCCCACGATGAGGAGATAAACGTGTCTTTCTGTATATTCGACCAATCGACCGAGAAGACCTCGCGAGAGTGCTCCTGCCAGGCACGTATTGGCAGGTCCTAACGCTTGCGCAGACGTTAGTTTAACATTTTTCTACTCGCAGTTTCCGAGAGACTCACATTGAGCATGACATCCCACAGTTTGATTGAGCCATCTCCTGACGCAGTCACAAGCTGGTTTTCGTGCACCTCCGACCACGCAACGTCATACAAGCCATCTTGCGTATCGTATCTGCGCCCTTGTGAACAGATCCATAGTCGGCGTGGCACGGAAACTTACTGCTTGTCGAGAGAAAGGCCCGGTACACCTCCTGGACCTTGTCCGAGGGAGACGAGGTGAAGTCGCCCATTGCCGACCAGCCCATAATTTGCAGAAGACGCAACGGCGAGACGGGTGCTGTGGAACGGAGACCAGGCGAGAGAGTAGTGGGCAAAGCCTGGTGTCAGCAACGTGAGCGGCGGCGCTGGCCCGTTCATCGTCGAGAGCCTCGTCGTCGTGGTCTGAGGGAAAGAGGTATTTGGCTCGGGGACTCCGAGACCGAGCGGCGGCATGCGCGTGTCTGTCCCCACCATCCCGGACGCTCTCCTCCGCACGGCCACAGCGTCGCAGACCATCTCCCCCGCAGCTGCTATAGCTCGTGTCGCTGAGTTCATCGCGTCCGGCAATGTCGCCGTCATCACAGGCGCAGGCGTGAGCGTCGACTCGGGCATCAGAGCATACCGCGGCGAGAGAGGGAGGTATCTCAACCCGAACTACAAGTGCGTGCATCTACTTTTCCGATGGCATTGGAGCTCTGCTGAATGCTGAATGAGTAGACCAATATTTGTGCGTCCTTTGCATGTGCACTTTTCACGCATATATTGACCATTTGACAGTACCATGAGCTCATGGATGGGACGACGAAAGGAATTGCCTTTAGGTATGCAAAATTTTCCGTGTTATCCACTTTGCACTAACACTTCGCAGAAAGCGTTACTGGTAAGGTTTTTTAGATGATCCATCCCGTGTGCGTCCCACAATATGGCTTAGGCTTCGCTCATACCTCGGCTACCCACCTGTGCGCGACGCGCTCCCGAATACGACACACTTCGCCCTCGCAGGACTGCAGTATACCAATATTGTTTCTCAGCTCATCACGCAGAACGTCGACGGACTGCACCATAAGGCACTAGAGCGCGTCTGGGACCGCAAAACAATGGAAGGACGAATATTAGAGCTACATGGCACGCTACATGTAAGTTATTCTCCTCTCACTATCTGAGGACGAGCGCTGATGTTTGTACGCGTCGCAGAAGGTACAATGCGCCTCCGGGCATTTCACCGACAGGGACGACTTTCAGCATGCCCTATCCGTTGCGAATCCGCAGTGGAAGGCATTCGCGGACGAGCTCGAGGAGACTGGGAGCCAGCCCCGGACGAATCCCGACGGTGATGTACGTATTTGGTTCGTCCTACTGTTAGTTTATCGAAAAGTATAGCTTCCGTGCAGGTGGTACTCGAGGGCGTCTCCTACGAGGACTTCGAGGTCCCAGATTGTCCGGCATGTCTTCTGGAGAACCGCCGAAACTCTGTAGTGAGTGCCCCTGGCCATAGTCAACTAACAATCTCTGACTCCGCCGTAGCAAAAACCGGAGGTCATCTTCTTCGGCGAATCTATTAGCAAAGAGATAAAAGACAGATCGTGAGTTTGATGCGGCTCCCAGTATCGCCGCAGGAAATTACCGACAACCTTTATGGTTGCAGATTCGCCGACATCGAGCGCTGCGATAGGCTCTTTATGGTCGGCACGACCCTTGCGACATTCTCCGCATTCAGGTTCCGTTTCCATCCCCGCCGTCATCATACATCATCTTGAATCTGCTGACCGTCCTTGACCAGGTTACTAAAGCACGCGCTGAAGCTTCGCAAACCGGTTCTCTTACTCAATCTTGGTCCGACGAGGGCAGACGCACTACCAGGCGTCGAGAAGATCGAAATTCCGAGCGGGAAGGTGATGCGCGGAGTGGTGAGGGCGGTCCTGTGAGTGCTGATCTGCGTCGGGGCTTCGTGACATCTTACGTCCTCGATGACACATTGCATCAGCGGCTCGACATCGAGCACAGATCCGGTCGTAGCGGAGATGCTGCGAAGCGGCATCGTGAAGCCCCCGCCGGAAGATGAAGACGATATTGCGCCGCGAGCGGTGGGGTGAAGTAGCAGTCGGACTGGGTTTCTATATTTTGGAACTTGTATGCGGGTGGCTAATGTGCGGTATGTTACATGGGGTAGATACGACTGTCAGATTATGCGAGATGCGAGAGCAATATACAACAGTGATACAGTGAGTACTTGAGCTCCTAGGCTGTGGTGTATGTAAGGCGTGGGGCCAGATGTGAGTGGGCTGGCTATATATGCACAGTGACAACATGAGCAGAGCAATTGATAGCACGACGATAGAGATGCGTGTGTTCCGTAGTATACCTTAAGCAAAGAAGATAGACAAGCGGTAGATCACTGATGGGATAGAAGCGCGTCAAAGTGACGTCGCGCGTCCGGGCGGGGGAGACAAGCGCGGCACGGGATTGCCGTCCTACGGGTCGGGCTTGATATCTAGGTAGGCGGGAAACAGTCTATCGTCCGCGTCGTCATCTAATGCGAGGAGGGCGCCAGACTGGTCAATCCAGATGGGCTCTTTGAGCTGCGCCCATGTCCAACTGTGGCAGCTGTCGACCGTCAGCGGGGACAGCTCGCGCATGGCGCGTCGGTGCGAACGTACGAGGTAGTCCTCGAACGCCGCGTCCGGTTTGTGCAGCGCGAGCTCGGGCTCCGGCAGCGTGGGAGGCGACGCGAACTCGCGCTTCACGGCGCTGTCCTCGCTCGAGCGCTCGTCGTCCTCGAGCCCGTCGGAAGTAAGCGGCGGTGTTAGGGAGGACGGCGCACGCCCATTGGACGCTGTGCGGATCTTGGATTCTGCGGGCCACGCGGGTTTATGCTGGGGGAAACATCAGTACGCCTCGGGGACGAAGGGGGCGCCTGCACACTCGCCTGTTCTGTCGCCGCTTTCATCGAGCGGGCGACGCCGTCGGGACGCTTAAGACAGCGCTCCCTGTGCTTCTGCCAGTGGAACGGGTCGTACGTGCTCTTTAAGGAGAGCTTGATCTTTGCGCCGCAGCGCTGGCACTGCACCATCTGAGGCGAGAGCACGATCGCCATGCGATCTTCGCGCAGTTTCTTCTCCCGCCGCTTCTCGCCTGACGTCGGCCGTCGGCCCGATGAGGAAGCACTGAGCAGCGCGGTGAGCGGAGGGGATGCGACGGAGGAGAAGGAAACCCACTTGGAAGAGTCGGAGAGCGAGCATGTCTTTTTGCGGGGACTCTCCGGTGCAGGTGGCTCGTCGAGGTCGGCGGCCACGATGTTGTGTGTGCCGCCCTCGTGGTGCTCGGCGAGGGAGGCGAGCAGGGTCAAGCCGTAGCTGGAGAAAGGACGTGTTCAGTGCAAGCGCAGCGCAGCCATCGGAGCTCCCCCACCTGAATTGGCTTGTGGGCATTTTCGGGGAGCCGACAACCGTTGTTGCCGGCCTATTTTGGAAGGGGGCCACAATGCTTGAATACAAGGGCCCTGCTATACAATGGAGAAACGTTCGTACCCTGATAATTCAGAGATTCTGAACGTGTCCTAGAGGGGGGGGCAGCGTCAACGAATGCAAGAATGCGGCTGAAAACCGTTGATGCGCACCTCGGAGGGGGGTCCGTGTCTTTGTGCGGTGTATTGGCCACCATCAGGGAGCAGTCTGTATGCGGTCTTCAGAAAAGATATTGAGAGGCCTAGAAAATTCCGCACAGCTTTCCGAGCTCCATATGTCGTGTGGGGGACGTGTAAGTGGATGAGGGGGGGAACAGAGAGAAGAGGGAACGCCACAGCCAGACTGGTGCAGCGCGGGTGAGGGAGGGGATAATTGGGTCGGAGTCCCCCGAAGCACGCTCGCTGACTTGAGCCTCGCCACGCCGGTGCGGTTTAGGCCCGGCGGAGGTTCGCGGAAGTATATCATTCCAGATTGTGTGCAGCTCTGCTCCATCATCACTGCTCCGACGCCGACATGTACTTTCAGACGTAAAGCAACGCGAGCGGGAGAACGAGTGGGCAATGAGATAAGCGACAGTATATACGCGGTAGGTAACGTGCACGAGTATAACAAGATCAACAAGGAGTGTGGGAGATGATGCAATTATAGTCAAGACGGAAGCAAAAAAAAACCGATCTGCAGCAGTCAGATGTTAATCCGAAGACAGCCCTTCACGGAATCCTCTGACGAAGTTGTGGAACGGAAGCATGATCCAATCCATGATGCCGGGCGAATCGCCCTCCGGTGCAGTGTATAGCTTCGTGCGAGGACGAACAGACCGTCTCTGGTCTTCGGAGTCGTCCTCGCGGGAGCGCTTCTGTCCGGTACGAGAAGGAGATGCTTCCGCCTCGATCATTGTGGCATCGGTCGATGCAGTGGAAGGTGGTGGCCTGGTGGCGTCTTGCCCCTCCGTAACACTCGCAGGCGGTACCAGGGCGTCTTCGGCAGTCTGCACAAGCGGAGAGATGCTACGCATAATTAAATCAGTAAGCGCCTACGCCGCGAGAAAAGTCGAACACACCCGGAGCATATGAGTTTATGTTTCTCCCATTCAGTCACATCGTATTCGATCTCTCCATCGAGTGTCACGGTAGCCATGCACGATGCGCATTCCACAGTGTGAGGAGTGAAAGCCTTCACTTGTGTGTCATTGACAAGCTTGAGTTTCCGCTCCGCTGTGGCAACTCGAGCACTTGGCCTGAACGAGCAATAGTCCAGTGAGCCACGAGATCTGTCATCAGGCATATAACCTACGTTGCAGTCGCCCCACGTCTCCTCGTACCACTCTTCTCCGACGGAGTAACGGATATATTGTCGTCTTCTTCGTCTGGTGCAACTTCAGATTTCAATTCGGTCTCGTTCCTGTACAACACCGAATGGGTACAGGAAAGGGAAGAGATTCGCATGAGCAGTACTTCTCGTCATTGCCGAGTTGCTTCCCACACTCTTTGCGGTGCACCAGCCACAGACGCATGATATATCGTAGTTTCGGATTGAGCTGCACCCATTCCTTGCATGCAGTACAGAATACGCGATGAGGTTCGACTTCGCCAGAGTACGGGTCGCTTTCGAGGAATTCCTTGCGCTCCGCTTCTGTCTTGCGCGCTCTGGAACTGGGTTTCGATGACTCTCCAATCGACGAGCGATCATCTGCCATACTGTCGGGCGATTGCGCGCGTCTGCGTCGTGAATTGATTGAATAAATAGAGAAACGAGAAAGCCTGGGGTTTTGATGCTTACGGGGTCTGCGGGAACTTCGTCAATCTCGAACCAATTGCAGATACTGGCTTTCCGTTCGGTGTAGACTTCGTTTCGTTGGATACAGGAGATACTGAGGAATCTGGCTTTCTCTTAGCCTTGCTGACAGGCTTCTTCGCTGGTGTGGCATCGTCCTTAGGGCGCTTCGTGGACGCTGGTGGCGGCCTTGACAAAAAGTTTAGCAACACTCGCGTCCAAGTGCCGCACCAGCTCTTGAGACCACACTTACATTACATCGGCCTTCTTAGGAGTGCTCTTGGGGCCATCCGTCTACAAACGATGAATGAGACCACTATATAACGCATATCATGCGAACGCGCTCTACACAAAAGAGTTTCCTCGCGTGTAGTGCAGTTCAGTGCGACTCGAGAGATCGTTCACTGCGTGTCTAGCTTATCTCCGAACACGCGCGAGAACATACCTTTGTGGTCCCTTTCTTCTGGACAGACACCTTTCCCGACTCTTCAGTCTTCAGATCTTCATCGTCTTTGAACTCCTCCGAAGATTCTCTTCAAGACCCATCAGATCGTAGCCACTTGCGCACGAAAAACGGGACCAACTCTGCATAGTTTGCAACACTATTTCGCCTCTGAAACGTATATCAGCACGAGTGCATCATTGGTACCATAACCAACTCACCTTTCGGCGCGCTGAATACGTAACTTTCACCGATTTACTGGGCTCTCGCAAATGAGACCACAGCAGCACTAACAAGGATGCCAAAATCGTACCGTTCGGGTGAGGAAAGAGGTTCGTCCATGGTCTGAGAAAACCCCACCCTCCTCTTTAAGTATTAGATATAGATAACAAGCACAGCTCAGATTGTCAGATAGAATTATGGCGGAAATGAAAGTGCAGAAGATGAAGGCACCTAGGCCACCTTGTTTGACGCCCAAACGCGACACCCACACGTGATCTTACGCGTTAGACGCCAAAGTGAAGTCACTCGGCGTGCCAGTGGCATGTCTCAGCAACTCCTACTTGCCATTATTCGCCGGTTCCTCAGTCGAGCCTTCGGGCCATGACTGATCCAGAAGACCTTCTCTCTGATTCTCTACAGACATTATACGACTACACACCCGTAGTGCAGTCATCGGCGGGGCGAGAATTCGTCTACAGCTGCCCCGAATCGCAGTGGTGTCGGTTCTCCTCACCGGGCGATCCCCTACAATCCCGTACTGCCCCGCTGTCCACTATAACGCTCAGGACACCCGACACACAGCCTGCCAACTGGCCTTTGCACGTTTCGTCGATTTGGATCTCATCTCTGTACACTGCGGACCATCTTGACGACTTACATCTCGATCATCACATCGCGTCGGCCGCGCTTCAGGGCCAGTCGCTCCGCTTGCTCGAGTTCGGCGCAGGTGCGGGCTTGCCAGGTATTTTGATAGCAAGATACTACCCGAAAGTCCGCGTTGTCTCGAGCGATTATCCCGACGAGGTCCTCATCCGCACTCTAGTAGATAATGTTGGGCGCAATGGCGTTGTAGATCGGTGTAGTGTCGTTGCTTATGCGTGGGGATCTGATCCATCGAGTCTCTTTTCGTCACACGGCAATGTGGAGATATCAGGGTTCGATGTCATTGTTGCCGCGGATACGCTGTGGAATCCGGAGCTCCATTCTCGATTTATCAAATCGCTGCATCTGACACTCAAGAAATCGCCGTCCGCCCGGGTCTACCTCGTTGCTGGTCTTCATACTGGCTGCTATACGATTGACGCTTTCCTAAGGCTGGCTGTTGACAGTGGTTTGGACGTTGAAGAAGCCGTGGAGAGAGAGGTGAATGGGAACTTGAGTCGTCCGTGGTGTTTGGAGGTTGCGGAAACCCATGATGAACAGGAGCGGAGACGATGGGTTGTTTGGATAGTTTTGAAGTGGAAACGGGTATAGTGAGCAGGTTTGACGTGTGGTGGGTGATTCTCGTTGCTTGAACAACGCTTATTTGATGTGTCGTGCAAGGCATTTGCATTATATCTTTGTTTTTGTCTTGGAAGTATCCCATTTTCAAGATCGGAGTCGAGAGACTTGATGATACCGTGATATAATTATTTCTATTTGAAGCGAGACATGGATGACACATCTGTCTTGGACGATAACATGGTGAGAATCACTTCACTCTTTCTTTCGGCACTCCACTGTGCCTTTGCGCGACAACTTTACTAGGTCTTGGTTGACGGATATCCAACTATGCTTAAACTCCGCTGATCGTGGAAACTACAAGCACGATAGTCGTTTCATACCGAAAATGTAGTAACTTGCGTAAGTCTATTTCTGACAGAATACGAAATCTGCGTTCATCTGTGTCCCATCCATTCTTTGATAACAATGGGTCCGGCTCAAGGTCGCTCACCGTCACAACATCTGCCACGGCGAGCGGTCTATATCGACTGCCTGGTACGCACGCACGATAGTGCTGTCCATATCTCTATTTCTCTCCGTGGACCTTCCCATGGATGTGCATTCTACTTTGGCGGCGACGCTCACGTACGTTATTTGGCGTATTAGATAACACGCATGTATCTTTTCGCCAGCGTCCAGCTGTGATCAAGCTTCAAGGTTTAAGTATCTGCTGCGACGTCCTGAGCTTCTTCGTACAACACTCTTCGGACCTTGGTCGGGCCTGCGGGTCCGATGACGCTTCCGTGCATCAAATGGCACCTTCTCCCGAAGGGTCCAGATGGTGCACGAATGCGCTGTCATGCTGGCGTCTGGCGTGGATGAATTCTGCGATTCTCTTTGACAAACCCGCGACTCGACCTCTATCTACGCGCTAAAGAGATCCCTTAGCACTAGCGGCATGTATCTCTGTGACGACGTGCAAGTATTTCATGAAGATCCTGATTACAGGAGTAGTAGTTGTATATCAGTGAGCGCGTCGTATGCTTTCTCCTGAACTGTAGTCACGCGTCCATCTGATATACGTTCAGTTAAATAGGAACTTTCTTTTATGGCTTGTGAATCCCTCAAGGAGCGAAGGCGGTAGTGTGAGATTTCCAGGAGAATGCGTGTTTTCCTGAGAATCACAGAATCGACGTGATTCCACATCCATGTACGCTGATGATTGTTGCGAAGCTGTGACCTTGAGGAGGAGCGCCGTCCAGTTAGGCAGGACGCATCCTGGGCACTGTACCCAGCGGCGCACCCATAAACTAATATCTGGAATACACATTGGTGCGACTGTGCTGCATTGCTGCTACACTGTGGTGTTTATGGGCATTTTTCGAATGCCTCAGAACTGTGCCTACCATTTTGCGCTGCAGGATTGATCAGTCTGTTCACGCTCGTGCACACAGCATTTTTTGGAAGGCACTGTCGGTAGCCCCACTGCGATACATATGTCTCGAGCTCTCGCATATATTTCTGAGAAGTTCCGAGTCTGTAGCATTTGAAAGTGTATCAGTGACATGAGGGACATTTCAGGTGAATTGGCCCTACTGACAAGCGCTGAACGAGACCTTGCGGTAAGATACTTAGAGCAGGTTGTCCGGTGGTGGACGAACTTCATGTTGCCATAGACACCTGGAAAAGCGACGAATTTTTAATTCTCACCTCAGCCATGAGATCGTTCTTGATCAATTACTGTCAGCTAGTTGCGCGAGAGTACCTGGACACTAGCAGACGCGACGGTCCCGTGCCCGTGACTCAGAAGCAGAGAGGACACGTCATTGCACCCCCAAGCCTCAACGACTACTATCTGTGCCGGATGATTTACTGGATGTGTTCACGAGCTCTTTAATCTCAGTTTTATGTTTGACCCTCTGAAACGTGCGTTCAAATACAGCTCGAACTCCACCAATGATTGAATCCAAGTGGCGATGCGTCAAGAGATATTGGCATGGTGCATGTTTTCGCCCGGCTTCAGGTTGATTGTGACGCATGTCTACGCGAGTGCGCTGTACATTGAGTTTACTTCAGAATAAATGACAGACTTACTGAAAATTAATAGCGGCGTCTTTTGATTTCTGACATACTCCGATATCTGGAGTTGACTCCATATGAGTTTTCGCGTCGCCGCTGAAGGAATGGTAAGCTTCGCGTCGGCATGTTTTGACGCGATTAACGTACTAATATTCTTTGGGCAGCAAGAATGCTTAGGCTAGCGTAGCAGCGGCCGGAACGCGTGGCGCTGTATCTGCCCCGTCAGTCAAAATGAGGGCAATGCTACGCGTTGTGCATCAATATTGATCCGGAATACTTTAGTGGGAATCATCCTGTGGTACGGACGGTCACATAGAAAGTCAGTCAATCCCCAAGTTCCTCAAATAGGGTCGTCCATGGTGTTGTTCAAGGCTACCCGTCCGATATTGTTCTCCGATTAACAGAGAAAGTCAATTTCATGTGACGAGAATTGTACCTAGCATATGTGGTAAGCTGAGACTTACTTGTTATTCACAGTGCTTCCTTGTTTCTGAGAAGTCGCACAGGCCGCGACATGGAATGGCAATCTTTTCCGTGTTTACTTTTGTCTTTGAGATGTCTCTTCTATCCTCGTGTTTGTTTCAGTGGTGCGTGATGCCATTCTGTGGAGTTAGATCGTGCGTACTTTTTCTGAGTAAATCTATTACGCCATATGAAGCCTGAAAACTCACTACAGCTTGTAGTAGCCGCTCAAAAAGATCTGTATGCGGTGATACATACCGTGATTATAAGATTGTTGCCTTCTGCCATCATCTGGAGGGATAACGACGTAGAAACTTTCGAAGTTTGCCCTCAAAATAGCTCGATTTCTATGCTGCAGTCCACGGGATACTCTGTTTTTCGTTCACAATAGGCCAGGAACTTGCCAGTTGGCTCAACAGGTCTATGACTCAAAAGCCTTGTATCGAAGACAAAAGGTGCCCGTTAGCGTTGTCACACTTCTCCGCCGCGCTTTGCTAATGTCTCCATCCCAGGAGGTTCCAGCCAAGAACAGTGGTACATACACCGTCTATTCAACTATCACAATGTACACAAGATTGACAGATTGGCTCTGCGATTGGTTGTGGCGGTAAAATCCTCTGCGAAGGAACTTCTCAATCCCGCTGACACCCTTTGGGACATGGAGACCTTCGAGGTTTCTCCGTCTCTCCATCTGTATGAATAATTACTCACCGAATAGACTTCTTTAATGAAGGATCAGAATCCAGTCGCTGGTCGATGTGGACTTCAGCGTTGCCTTTGTGTTCGAACGCGGTCACGTGGCGGCACACATTAAAGCGCAACCAAAGCGCTTGCCACAATTTCAACTGCCACTACCACTCCCACAACAACCACTAACACCACCTACACCTGTTTTTACTATCAAGATGTCTGCAGATCACACGTTTGGACAGACGGGCCGCTCGCGAGCTCCCAGTCCGCAAACAATCAGAACTGCATGGTCAGACCGCGTGGCCCCCACTCACTCAGAGGTTCCACGACAAACGAACGACGACAACGAGTGGCAGGCGGACGCTGCTGAAGATTATATTGTCGGGCCCATGCCCACGAATCAGTTCCTTGACTTCCTCCCCGCGAAGAACACTGCACGAATGCCGACGGCAGAGAGTGCCTTTGACGGCCTCCAGGAGGTCGATGTGGCTTCGGAACTGGTGTGTATGTTTTCACGTGTCAGACCGTGGTTGATGTTGATATGCGCTTTGCCTATAGTATGCAGTACTTACCATGCCCGAGCGTTGCCCAGGGTTCAAGTTTGATCTAAGTGTAGATGAAGAGAAACCTGCGCTGGTTTGTCTGCCGAAGACTTCCACAGGCCACGACAACGAAGAGGTTCCAGAGTACGCCGGTGAGCTGTTCATAGACGTACAGACCGACGAGGAGGGCGACTTTCTCCGCGATCCCCAACCCGGCGCGGACCGCAAGCGACATCAGTTCGTCCTGACCTACGAACGTTCAGAGGAGACGAACCGTCAGAAGTCACGGCAATCGTTGGGACGAAACATCCGATGGGCCACCAGTGCACTCATGAACCAACACCGGACGCATTACTTCTCGGTGGCCCTTCGCGGTACGTGGGCGCGGCTGCTGCGGTGGGATATGAACGGAGTGATCGCATCGGAGGCCTTCGACCTTCGCGTCAAGCCCGAGATACTGTGCGACTTCCTGTGGAGATTCGCACACGCGTCCACCGTCGAGCGCGGTTATGACCCGACGGTCGAGCGCGCATCGAGGAACGAGGAGCGGACGTTCTTGGATGCGGTCACTGCCTATGCCCACGAGCAACTTGTCGAGAACATCCCGATTCAGCACCTGGATGGCGAGGAACTCCGAAAGGCGAAGGTCAGAATGAATGAAATGGAAGCCGCCTTCAGAAAGACCGTCAAGCAACATTACGAGCCGGGACGCGTGGTCGCTGTCAGCGTAGTCTTGCACGACGGCAGCGTGGCTCGTTGCCTCATATGCAAGCCGGTGGCCAGCTACTTCGCCATGGAGCGCGGCGGGATGCGTGGGTTTTGGGGAGTGATCGGTGGGAAGGTCGTGTTCTTGAAGGACACATGGCGTGAGTGGATGGATTACTCCGAAGGCCAGATCCTAGAGGATCTGCACCGGAAGGAAGTGAGACACATCCCCGACGTACTCACTTACGGAGACGTCCCAGCTCAGCTCCCGGCCGCGGCGTGTACGTTCGAGAGGATGACACGGAGCAAGACGAGTAAGCTGCGAGAGGAAAACCGTGAGTATCTACCAAATGCTATCGAACCTGACACTCATTCTTTGCTTGCTTCTGCTAGCCGCCCAATTCACGCTGACGGACAAGTACCGAACAGCAGGATGGGCATGCCATAACGGCCGCAAGGTCACCGTACAGCGCCGGGTACACCACCGTCTTGTGTTCAAGACGGTAGGCCTTCCGCTAAGCACACTGTGGGGAACCAGGGAGCTCCTGCACGCGACCCACGATGCATTAGAGGGTAAGTGTATCGCGTGGTTGCTTCACCCCTTATCGGCTTACGACGCACTACAGCCATGATGGACGCAGCGGAGAAGGCGGGCACACTGCATAGAGATATCAGTGTGGGCAATATCATGCTGGTGAAGAACTCGGACGGCGAGCGACAAGGTTATCTCATCGACTGGGAGCTCTCCTCCTCAATCAATAAAGATGGGCAAGCCGAGAGCAAGCATGTTGTGGTAAGCGTCCTTGAAAGCTCTTCATTGCAACCCATGCCGATCGCTGAGTCAACACTGTCAGGGCACTGTCCCTTTCATGTCGCAACGTCTCGCAGCAGGTGAGAAGAAAACAAGACACACTATTCAGGATGACATGGAGTCTCTACTTTACGTCGTCATATACTGTGGCCTTCACTGGCTCCATCACGGAGAGGGCAGGGATGGCAAGGACACGATGCGAGCAATCCAGGGGATGTTCCACAACCGCGAGGAGGTTGGGCCAAGCCATGGATCAGTCACTCACCAGACATTCCGGACGATGAAACCAGGGCAGGGCAAGCTGGACAACAAGCTGCGGCGGACATACATCGATCCCTCCAATTTCGAGCAGGATCTCGGCGATTTCTTACTGGACTCGATGACCCTCCATTATCCGTGCTTCCGCGATACTCCGGACGAGTGGGATACTCCGGACGAGTGGTACGAATTTTGGACGGAATACCTTGAAGAGCGGAATCTCCCCAACGACGACAGAGTTCATTTCAACAAAGATGCCAACTCGAAGGATAACTCGAAGCCCGCACCCAAGGCCGTGGCGCACCGCGCTGGGGTTCACCCTAATAAGCGCAAGGCACCACAACGACACGAACCAACGGAAGGCGACACAGCACATGGCGTACAGGCGAACGCGAGGCCCAAAAAACGTTTGAGGAAAGCGGCGAGGTAGAGTTCGGAAGGATTCTTCGGCCTTATGCGCGGACCTGTTCAAAACATCATGAGGTTGACCGGCAAAGAGATGCGCGGCGTCATCAATGCCCGTCAGTCAGGCGACCTTGCAACAGCTGAGAACACGCCCTTCATTCTGGACGCCGCGTTCGTGCAGTCTGATCGTATGCGATCCCGCACTTGAATACGGCCTTGAGGAGATCTGCGTCTACGTCACCGTTACACCAGCGAGCATGGGATACGGTATGCTTTGCTCCTCAAGGGACTCGTCACGCTCCTCGCGAATTTTTCTTCAGACGTTGCAGTCCTGCCCATTCGCATTGGCCATCTTCTGTGGACGATGTTCAGCGTTCTTCGGATGCCCCCAACGCGTCGCTGGATCTGCAAGTCTTCGGATCGGACGAAAGCGAGGAAATTAAAAAGAAGTCTGCGAGCTGTGTAATGCTACAGCCATTGCTCGGAACTAAAAAGCTGCATCAAATTACATAGTAGGCACAGCTGTCTCCGTGTTTTTCTATCCCCATTTGTTAAATTTGTTCAATGGAGTTCGGTTTCCCGGCCGTTGTGGCTGGGTACAACACGGACATTCCGTGCTTGTCAACGATGAAGTAACTCAAGTTCCTTGTTTGCAATTTGTGCTCCGGTGTCCACCGAGTTTTGATTGTAAAGCGGTTCATGTTGCAATGGTGGCTGGAGGTCGCGATGCTCGCAACTTTTCCCGCTAGTCCTTCCCGAAGCCCAACTTGAAGATTGGAGCGCGAGCGAAATCTAAGGCGCATAATTAAAGCAATGACTAGATCTCTCATAGAATTCGACTTGCTAGGCCTGAATGTCCGATTATATTCCACGCTGAGGTTCAGTCGTCTCGCGACGCGTTCCCACCATGCCACATTATGCCAGGAGGCTCTCAAGGTACTGCCTTTTCCGATTCAGAAGTGAGTTGAACAACTACACCTGCTATAAGCGGACAGATTTGTCAGCAAAAGTGTCGCCTACCCCATGTAGTCATTACTCAGCAACTAGGCGCTGATCATCTTCATCCCATACCACTGCCATGGTCTGCAAGAAATGTGAGGGTGTGAGTGCTATCACCTAATTGGCGTTACCTCCACGTCTTATTGACTCTGTACGATTACAGAAAACCTCGAAGTTGGCCGCGCCGGACCCGTTCACCTCGACCTCGCAGAGTATCAAGGACGGCTCACGGAAGATCGGGGAGAACAAGTTGCTCAGCCGACCAGGGAGCTCGAAGAACCGGTTCCAGGTACGTTCGGTCTAGTGTACTTTTACGCGACGTACTAACTTGATTCCTAGCCATACCAAGGTAAATGCAGGGACTGTAAGTCGTCGGTCACGCAGAACAGGGCGAAGTACTGCCACGGTGAGTCCCCTTACCTTTCTTAGCAAGATGTGAAGCTGATGTGTTGCTCAGGTTGTGCGTATAAACGAGGTGTGTGCGCTATCTGCGGCAAGAAAGTCTTGGACACGACGGGCTACGTTATGTCGGCCAAATAGTGTTGCTAAACTGCGCCTTGTCGCGCGTGGACTGTGGTATCTCGAGACATTCTGTCATGGTTGTATTTGTAGATGTATGTCTTAATCTTCATCTTCTTATCGTCTACTGAGGCTGGTTGTGCTTTATGGGTGTGCTTGCATCGGTCTGGTGCCAATTATGGTAACAGCTTCTACTTTCGCCTTCATTATCTGACGCTGAACGTGCCGTAGTCATCCTATCATGACAAAGAGGTCAATGATCCTATTAGAGGAGGCAATGTGGTCACATTGACATTACAGGCTTTGTCATTGTGACCACGGTGCATCCTTTAACACGTTCATTTCTATTCGATCTTATTTGATTACTGAAGTTTATGGTGCACTTCTTGGTGCGACATTCGCATGCTCGGTCCCATGACATCTGGCGGAGGCATTCATTAATCTTGGGAGTTCATTTCCGCACTCACGAGGCTGATTCCGGACTGTTCGTGTCCACTCCTGCGTAGCTTTCGGATTCATCTCGGGACGAAGCGGTCGGCGACGGCGACGACAATAGCAGTCTGGTGGGCAATCTTGCTACTGTGCTCTCGGAGGTTGCTTCTTATCTTCTATTGGGATTTGTCTTCGCATTCTCCGAGTTACTCAACGGACGTGTGAGCCCATGCGGCCGTGGCTTCTTCACTGGCAATTGGGTCAACAACTGCGACACTGATTGCAACGCTGGGTGGCCTTCACAGTGGTTCTATGATAGGCTGGTGGAACATTCGATCTTTTATGAGACGCCTATCTCTTCCCCCTTCTCCAACGATACGACGCATGGTTGCCCAAATAACTCACCTTCATCTTGTATCCGATACTACATTCATCTTACGCTGAATTGTGGACCGTCTGGCGGCGTACGGGGCGTGCCCAGCTAGATGAATCTTGCGAGTGTGCCCACAACGTGAAGAACGTCAAGAACAAGCAACTATGTACTATGCATAGATGCTGTCGGACAAATTCACTTCTTTACTTGGGTTGCCCTTTGCCTCTCGCGCCGTCCTAAAAGCGCGCGATCACGTCCAAATATATCATCAATCACCGCCGAAGTACTGTTCATAATCGTGGGCTTCAATTTGTTCGTCGTCATCAGACGTTGCTGCGTACCTGATCACATCCGCGCCATTTTGTTCATGCTCAGGCAGAGACTCTCAAGAGAATGGCGTAGTCTTTTCGGTAATCATCAATCATTCTACAGGCGTATCATCATTCCTACTCACAGAACAACAACAGAGACCACAGGCGGTGGTCACATCAACGGATGACGGCTTGCTTGACTTACAGAGTCCTCGTCTCATCTGGGCTGGTATCTATGTCACTCCTCAGCACCGCCGCACGCCGCTGATGGAGGCCGTTACTGTCTGCCGGTAGGTCTCTATCACGTCGGTCTGCTCGGAGATCTATTGATTTTGTATCTAGTCGGGCTAGCGAGAGCGTCAGGTTAGATTCCTTGCGCTCTGATGCAAGCCGAATCAGTACTATTCACCAAGGTTGCTCTCACTGTCAGGAACAAAAGGAGGTGCACTGTGTCGGGCACGCTTTGGGAATCTGTCTCGCCTGAACCGCGAGCGCTAAGACGTAGGCAGCAGATCAGATCCGCCTGCGAGATCTAGAAGGCCCAATTTATGCAACGTGCGAGGGTATGCATTTTTTTGGTACATATTGTATTTCTGATATGCCAAAATATCCAGGCCTTTTACTTCCCGGACTCCGAGCCCATCGCCTCTTAGGATGCCGAGAATGGCAATACTTCTTCCATATCGGGAAGGCGACTTCAGGTGGACAACGTCATTACCCTTGACCGGTGTCAGTGTCGGGAAGCATGTCAAGGAATGACGTAGCTCGGCTGGGGACATATATAAAGGGTCTGCATTCCGCGCATCGCGACCCAACTTTAAACTCCCTTCCATCATCACCTCCCAGCCGCAGGCTCACCAGTTCTCTCTCTGACTCCAGTCTGCCTGCAATGCTGAATGTCGCGGGTAACCGATTTCGACATACCGACAACGGGCGAGTCAGTTGGAGATGGTGCTACTAACCGTTGGTATCTGCAGAGACAGGCGTGCAAAAACCGTACGACTTGTGACAACTGATGAAAGTTTCAAAGCCTCTCTTGGACGTCACTTTCGACGGTATTATATGCTGACTGGTCACAATACAATGTGTTCGTACGTTGCGCTATGCCTCGTAAGTCACAACGATGCTATTGTTCATTGTTGACCTTCTAGAGAGCACAATGACCGGTTGTCGGCGAAAGTAAGACGGCGTCCGAAAACACGATCAATAATACCGGCATTGTGGTACGCCTACGGTAAACTTGTCCATTCGGTCAGAATGCTACGACAGCCAAGCTCGCAATTCCGAGTACCCCTGTTCGGCCTTATCTAGTGTTCGATATCCGTCGTATTGTATCGTCCTCCATTGCAGATATGACCGAAATCTGGTGAGTCTTCATTTCCTGAGGGTCAAACGCGATATCGAGCTCGCAAAACGGGGTGAGTACAGTTCACCAGAAAACGACTGGGGAGTTGTCCGGGGTATTTTTGACCGGTGTTCGCTCGGTGCCTTGCGGATGGGAAGACTATGGAGGTCGTTTGGTTACGGTTCGTTTATGGACAGATGCCGTGATGCCGATGCGTGGCTCTCGCGTGGTTCATCCAGGAGACCTCAGTCACCCCTTACGTGCGCTAGTATTTTTCCTTAGCACCTGCCATTCGTCCCGCATGTCGTGCTCGCCGTGCGTCGGCTCGAGCTCATCGTTGCTGACGACGAGCTCCACTACATGCTCAAAAACTTCTCCTAAATATTTTCATTCCACTAATTACTATGTACATAGCAAGAAGTATTCATCATGAATATACAAGATGCTCTCACGGTAGATGACCTGGTTCAAGAAGTTGCACAGTTGCGAGTACCTAACCATGGCGTCGACACCGACACCGGGCCTGTGCTGAAGCTCATGACCTTTGGGCAGCCCTTACCCTTGAGGGGCGTGCCCACGCTGAGGCACTGCGCAGTGGGCGACTTCTCGCTGAGCGGCCACACCTCCGCGAGGATCAGGTCGCCCTCGCGCGCGAGATACATGTCCACATCCAGCGGGATACACGTGGACCTTCGTGCCCCGCTCTGCCATAGAGACCAGCGTGCACGGTGTGGAGAAGTCGATGTTGCTGCTGCTCCTGCACCGCATCGAATTTACCCTCCAGACCCTTTCGGAGCTCGATATATTTTCTCAGACTGGGCAATATATGCGCCTCGTAATCTATCATAAGTCAGTCTTGTTCACGACATAGGGAAAGTCACTGCGTACCATGCACTTGCTGGTCCAGTTCAAGCATCAACGTAAACGAACGCTGTAGAGATAGGGGAAGTTGCTCGAGCACTATAAATGCGTGAGTTTCATCCGTATATGCATGGTGAGGCTCACCTTCGTAGTTCTCCTCCTTGAACGCGTCTCATACCTCGCGTTCCTTGTCGGATGTCGCGTCCGCAGCATCCACAGCATCTTCGGGGCCACGTGGCTCCTGTTCTTGTTCTGGCGTAACCTCGACCACTGGAAGTTGCTCTATCACGTTCTCCTCATCTTCTGGAAACGCTTGAGAGCGACGCCGCTTGCGGTTTTTGCGGTAGGACATTTGTGTGATCGTGTGGGTGACACGTCCAGCGGGATACATGTGGACCTTCGTGCCCCGCTCTGCCGTAGAGACCAGCGTGCACGGTGTGGAGAAGTCGAGCTGTCTCGAGATGATGTCTCCGAGGTAGAGGTCCTGAGGAGCTGTTACAAGTGAGACGAGGTTCGCGAGGGAATAGAAGCAAAGTACGGTGTCGCACCACCGAGGCTCGAAGCAGTCTGCGTCAGTCTGTGTTGATGAAGAGCTCACGGAGTCGGAAGTCGTAGTCTGGCGTCTCCTCGAAGCCGAGTTTCCGGACGTAGTTCATGTAGATGGCGAACTCCTCTGTCATCCTCTCGAAGTTCGCCAAGTCCATGTTTCGTGACAGATGTCGGAATATATTGTGCTGTGGGTTTGTTCAGCGGCATCTGAGAGAATTGGGCTATATCTTGCTGTTGAGATGGTGCCAATCTTTGGACCACTTTCAACTTTCGCCAATTCCGACTCGTAGGCCAGATAAATACAGATTCCAAGAAACCCTGAGTACAATGAAATTACTATCAAGGCTTCTACGCATTCAATGATGATGAAGACATTCAACTTGCGGTTTCTGCCCATGCTGCAGTGCCTCCTGTTGGAGAAGATGCAGGTGGCGAGGAGTGGATGCCCGTGCTGGATCTTCATCATCCACGCGAAGGTCGCTCAGTCGTCAGGCATTCTGGGTCTCAAGTCAATGATGGTTTCTCGTCAGATGCCCCTTCCGGGCATGAGCACAATGAATGGACGAGTAGTGACACGGATTCGGACTAGTACCAACTTGCTGAATAGATATATACATGGTAGCTCTCCAGCAAATGTGATTTCAGATTTTTGGGCTACGATGGCCGCAAGCATCTTGCGCACTACTCATGCGGCTGATGGTCTCCTGATGTGATTCGCGGCAGTGCTATATCTACATTGAAATCCACGCAACACAGTGCTGGACTGTCCCTAGCCCATGCTGCACTCACCATCTCGAACAATATCTACCTGATGACGGCGAGAGCACCTTACATATTCATGATGAATACTTCTTGCTAATGTACTTATGTACATGGTAATTAGTGGAATGAAAATATTTAAGGGAATTTTCTGAGCATGTAGTGGAGCTCATCGTCAGTGACGATGAGCTCGAGCCGACGCACGGCAAGCATGACGTACGGCACAAATGGCAGGTGCTAAGGAAAAATACTAGCGCACGTAAGGGGTGACTGAGGTCTCCTGGATGAACCACGCGAGAGCCACGCGTCGGCATCACGGCATCTGTCCATAAACGAACCGTAACCAAACGACCTCCATAGAAGACAGAAGCCTTTGCGCGCGCTTGGCCTCAAAACGAGTGTCATTTATTTGTACCCCGTTTTCATAGGAGTGCCCACCGGCTGAACCCTAGTCGGCTCTCGGCCGGACGACGTCGGGCCATTCTACGTCGGAGGTGGATGGAAAAAAAGAGGTACATATGTACTGGACGGACGGTCATCAAAGGATATGCTGTGACCGTTTTGGCTGAGGTCGAATCTGGCGGGGGCAGTGAGATGGGCGAGACAACACCGTGGTAACGGTGATGCATCTCGCTGTCGTCGCCGGCGGGGTGGAAGACAAACACAAACGTTCAATGTGTTTTGTATGTGTCTGTCGCCCTCGGAGAAGGGAAAAAGCATGGCCGTTGGTGCAGAGAAGACGGCGGAGTCCGTGGGCGGAGGAAAGTTCCGGACAAAGAGAAGAAGCGATTGAGGGAGATGAGACGGACGATTCGGAAGATGCGGCACGTGCCTTGATCTCGCCGAAACGCTTGTCTCATGTAAAAGGCGTGTCGTTGCAGACTTTCTCCCCTCGACCACCACTTTCGTTAAGGATCGCTCGCTACGTTACATTCCTTCTTTACTGCTCGTCTCACCTAACGATGCGCTCTGCTTTCGCCGCTGCTCTGCTTTCACTCCCTCTAGCTGCCCTCGCCGGCGCTCACGACGCGGCTTCCTTCCGCCGGCACTCAGGTGCCGTCCGCAGTTCCCGCCGTTCCTCCACCAACTACACCCTTGTGGACAAATATGTGGGCGAGGACTTTTTGTATGTTCTAGCGCGTTATCTCTCTCAGAACACGGCGCTGAACGCAATGCAGGAATGAATGGCAATTCTACGACCAGGCCGACCCGACTGGAGGCAACGTGAATTATGTCTCTCAGAGTGCTGCGGAGAGCGCGGGCCTCGCCTATGTAGATTGCAACAACGTGACCGTTCTTGCTGTTGACGACACCTCTTCGGTGGCCTCTGGAGGCAACCGCGACTCGTACGTTTCATGGTTTCCGGCTTCCGAGGGGCCCACTGACCTCGTTATTGCAGTGTTCGTATCAGTTCTCCGAAGGCATACAACAGCGGCCTTTTCATTGGCGACTTTGGGGCCATGCCCACAGGCTGCGGTGTCTGGCCTGCGTTTTGGTTGGTGAGCACTGTAGGACCATGGCCTGCTGGAGGCGAGGTCGACATTATCGGTGCGTTTCGTATTACGAGTATTTCAAGGTGTTGCACTTATACCGGCGTGCAGAGGGTGTGAACCTGGCTACACAAAATCAGGTCACGATACATACGAACAACACCTGTATGCTGACGAGCAACAGCACGGCCACCGCAAGCGTGATCAACAATGATTGCCAGAGCTATAACGGGCATGACTCCGGTTGCGCATACTTGCAAGATTCGACCGAGACATTCGGCGCTCCGTTCAATCAGGCAGGCGGAGGCGTGTTCGCGCTGCAGTGGACGTCGAGCGCGTTCAGTTTCTTCTACTTCCCCCGCGACTCGATCCCCGCAGACATCACCAGCGAGACGCCCGACCCGAGCTCGTGGGGCGAGCCCACTGCTGACTTCACGGTGTCCGGCTGTGATATGGCGAGCAGCTTCTTCGAACAGGCGATTGTGTTCGATACCACGATTTGCGGTGATTGGGCCGGTCCGTCATACCCATCGACCTGCCCGGGGTCCTGTTCATCTATCGTCGCGAACGCGACTAACTTTGCTGGTAAGTGGATTCGCGATTTGCTGTTCGGGTGGACCTGGTGATGAACATCCGTTTTTGATTTCAGACGCAAGGTGGAAGATCAACTCGGTCATCGTCTACCAATAGACGCTTCCATTCCCTGCATCATACTGATACGACGACGACGCAAGCCATCTCACGCACATAGACACATTCTCGCTATCCGTTATCCGCATCCGCATGCTGCATCATCATAATCATCATCGCCATCGCATAACCTGTCGACCCCACTGCCTGCTGGCGGCGGGCCGCCTGCGCTTATTTCTCTTCTCTCGTTGTATGTTCTCGGTGGCGACCATACACGCTTGTTCGCTGTGCAATATGTGTGTTATGGGGCAGGCCTCGTCGCCCGTGTCCTGGCTGGCGCGGGGCCTGGCCTGCGGCTGGGTCGCTGGGAGTACATGGTACATACTAGTCAGATTGGTATACTTATTATTATTGATGTGCTACGCGTCAAACATGGGGGCATTGCCATCATTGTTTATTGTGTGCGCTTGCGTGAGCGCGTCGTGGTCTATTGCGGTGCGTCGTTATATTTGGCAGCGTGACTTTATCACCCACCCCATTGTCGTTGACTTCGCCGTGAACGAGCACCGCAGAGCGCAGCAAGTCATGCTGGGTCGCATCATGCTATCTAGAGGCGTCAATGCTGCCAATCAAGCTTTTTGACAGCGCACCAATTGCACAGCGCTGAAGAAGCGCTCCGTTATAATGTACGACAGCAAATTGATGCTCGTTGGAGTCACTGACCTCCAAGGTTCAACGTTCAGCACCAGATATGCAGAGCTCGGACCTGCCGACCTACGCGAGCATTGTCTTCGAGGCACCCCCGCCCACGTACTCGGCATCGTCTACGAACGTTGCGCCGTCTACCGACGCCGCACTTCCCACGAACACCGTGTTTTCCACTGATGATGCACCCACCATTCGCGACACGCCGCCGACGACTACGGCATCATACACGATCCCCGCACCATCCGCGACTGTCGCGCCTTCCGCGACCAATGCACCGCCCACGACCACCACCCGGCCAACGTGCGTCGCGCCAACTGCGTACCGCATCGGCGGTGTGACGTTGGAGGCGCCGCGCGTGGAGCTGGACCACCTCCGCGCCCACCTCGCGCTCCTGCGCACATTTAAGTCGCTTCGGACCCTTATCGAGGACGCGGCCGAGCTGGGTCTCCAAGGTTTGAGGATGGGGACTACGGCACGGTGGGCGTGGTTTGTTGGGTTGGCGGTCGAGCGGTGAGCGGACTTTTTTGTTCGGGCTGTCGCGCTTGTGCGCCAGGTCGTTTTGGATACGCTTAGAGTTACATGTGGCACATAACGCTGAGATGAGTCTCGTAGCTTTCAGCGTTGGGCGGCGGTCGTACGCCACGAAAGTCTCTTTACTTGGGTTGCAACGGACCTTCCACCAATAGACGTGCTCATGGTCTGGCACGCGTACTTGCTCAATCCGGGGTATGCTTCTTGATCTCGCTATGATCATGCAAGGAGCCTCACGGATCCATAGCTGGTACGCTGAAGACTGCGTCCGGTTGCCTATCATGGAGACGATGAGAGAGCTGGGGGACAGATTTGTTCACGCAGTGGTCAGTGGAATCTAATACTCGTGTCCGACCGGTCAGTCTGACTGGGCGGCGCTGCAGGCTGAAATGGGCGACCCTGAGCAGTATCGGGCGTCTCCCGAGCGCATCGCCAGCTGGCAGGAGCAGACTGACACGCCCTGGGATCCTCTCGAGGCAGCGATACAGATGACGCACAAAACGATCGAGTGCCCCAGTTGCCGCGCGTTCAACGAAGTGCGTAAGTTCAATCCCCTACATCGCACGTTGTCTCCGCTTGACTCACATCCGTGCCTCCAGCATACTTGACCACAGACGGCACCGGATATGCGCAGCACAACTTCTCATACTATTGTGCGTGCGGATTCGAGGTGACCCGTGCGACGCTCGCGGTGCGCAAGTTCGTAGGGGACTTGACGAAGCCGTACCTCGACTCGCGCGATCCCGGCTGGAGTTACGGCGGGTACATGGCGTGTGTAGTTCTGCTTCCCGCGTTCGTCGCGTGCAATGCTGCTGACACTGGTTTGCAGGGGGACACTGCACACGGAGACGAGAGCGAAGGCGACGAGGCGCGCGGAGGTGGTGAAGAACGCGATTCTGCGGACGGAGTGGTTCAGGAAGTGGGATAAATCTGTGCGTGTGTTGTGCTCTGTCTTCGTGTCTCTTGCACGAGGCTGATGTTCATGATCGCGACGCAGATGCCGCGCAACGAATGGGAAACGGGCATACTACAGAAATTGGGCTATTCATTTGCCAGAGCCCGTAGGATTGTCGGCTTGGCACTGGAGCCTGCAGATTCGCGGTTGTGAGTTTAAATTCCGATACGTCCGTTGGCATTGTTTTGATGTGTCTATAGGCCCACGAGGATATTCAGCGCTTACACGGACGATCTCCCATTTTCGATTGACCTGGTCGGCGCGGTATTGTTGATGCTCTCCTTGACAGTATTGTACTCCGACTGAAATGAGAAGTTGCCCAGGTGGTCCGCCAGGGCGCATTCATTGACAAGATGCACGAGTTTGGATGGACACGGCCGGGGTACTTTGATGACGAAGAGGACGAGCTCGTACTTGTGCATGCCACGGCGCGATACCATGCGTGCGCGCTCTATAAACCATGGGTATGCTGTGAACGTGGTGCTGACAGCTGATGGTTCATATAGGTTTCTGGACTTGATGAGCTCGTCGCCATCGTCGTTCTTTGTCCCGACGCTCGACATCGACCTTGTGTGGCATTCTCATCAGCTCATGGGAAGCCGGTATGCGGGCGACTGTATACAGTATGTCAAGCGCTACGTCGACCAGTACGTTCACCGTGTCCATTCTTTTGGCGTGACAGTGACCTCAGTTATGCAGCGACGACAAGGTTGAAGAGAACCATCTCGCCACGTCGTTCGACATGACTTCGCGCGCGTGGCAGGTGAGTATGTTGCTCCATGCTCACCGCGCCGCAACTGAACACAAGGGTGTAGGAACGCTTCCACCTCCCGTACACGCACTGCGGCTGCCCCCTTCCGGGGGAATCGATAGGGCGGCGCCTTAGCCGCCTTTCACTCGGCCTCTTCCACAAGCACGGCCCGGATCTTTCCTTGGAACTGCTCCCGCCGGCACGCGAGGACGCATTGTCCGCGACTCATCCAAGCGAGCACAACTCCGTCGAGTCTGGCAGGTCTATCTTCCTGAAGTGGCAGCGCCGCCAGCGCATGGATAAGCTCGCGCGGCGGCGGAAGCGCGACACTGAGCGGGCGGTCGCGGGGCGCATGGACGCGGACGTGTACCAGCGGGGGCGCACGCACGATGCGGCGTTCCTCGTGCCCGTGCCGTTTTATAGTCCCGTCGCCGCGTGCGTCGTCGTCGTGAACCCGCTCGGGCCTCTCCCCGGCGCTGCGCCTACCGACGTCAACTTGTGTGCGGTGGTACGTGCTTCTGGCTTTTTTTTTGAACGGCGGTGTCAGGTGCTGATGTGGTTTGGTGCCGCGCAGGGTGCGGGGGCGTGTAGGGTTGCTGACGCGTCGATTGACGCCCTCAAGTGGTCCAATGCGAGGTGTGTAGGCGGCGGCTCTGGAGGATCGGGTGGTGGCGGGGGCTCAGGGAGACAGGGTGGCCGCACAGGCATTGGACGATCCGGCGGCGTTGGGATTGGCGGGTTCCCGGGTCCCGGTGTTGTCGGAGGAGTTGGCTTTGCCACGGGTGCTATGATTGGAGGGCCTGCATGGACAGGAAGCGCATGTGGAGCCGGGTTTCCTGCCAGTTGTGGATGCGGCAGTGGTGGAAGTGTAGGCGGAGGTGGCGGAAGTGCAGGTGGGGCAGGATGTGGAGGTGGAGGACGGTCTGGCAGTGGGTGTGGGGGCGGCGGCGGAGGTGGAGGAGGATCCGGCGGGGTCGCGAGTTGTGGTGGAGGAGGCGGAGTGGGCCCAAGCTGTTAGGTGAGGCTTAACCAGTATTCTCCCATGGATCAGCTACTTAGTCCGCTTCCAGGTCCTGCGCATCTGTGGCTGGTGCGTCAACCGTGCACCTCATGCCACTACCACCGTGATTCGGGTCCCCGCTGTCTTGCTGAGATAAGTGTATATCTTCACATAGCGACCTTCCTCGATGTTGCTTGCATGTTCCCTCCGCTTTAATATCGTCAAAGGCGATCGAGTGAATAATTTGTTTGAATAAAGTGGGGGCACGTCATTGAAGTTTGATCGCGCCTCTTAAACCTTTCAGCATCGTATCGCCCGGTCACGGACGAGAGACGGTGGTGATATTTGCACCCAGCACAGTGCCCACTCGAGCTCCTAGCCTGAACAACTTCATAAAGCTCGAACCCATGCAAGCATGTCTTCGGCGACTGGCGTCTCTTGGCAACGAGGATCGAGATAGCGCGGTGAGATGTCAATCCACGCAGGTGCGTTAAATTTATATATATGGGCGACCTGTTTGTTCTGTGCAATGCTGATCAAGATCGCTATCAGTAGTGGCGCAGGCAACACAGGTCAGCGCGTCTTTGCCGGGCGTCAACACTGCATATAAGGACTTGCCCGCAGTTCGTGGTGTTGACAGTATTTACGTGTAGTGTGTTCACAGTTCACGACACCGCTCCGAGCAACTCCACTGTTAAGCCTTACCGGAGCACCGCAAGCCCAAGGGTCCAACTCATAACATTCATGGCCGACAAAGGCCTGCCATCCTATGCGAACGTCAATGCGGACCCGTCGGTATATCTAGACGCCCCACCTGCGTATACCGAATCGTCCCCGAATGTTCAAGTTACGCCCTCTACCAACACCGGATCGTCGACCAACGCAACACCGTCTGCTGATACCGTACGCGTTCCGGCGTCGACCAACGCAACACTATCTGCGGAAACCGTATTGCCCACACGCGTTGCAGCATCGGCATCCACCTCACCGTCGACGACAAATACACTGCCTGCGAGCACTGCAGTGTCCTCTAACATTGCAACGCCTCCAAAACCGGCAGCGTCTAGGAATGCTGCATCATCGGCAAGTTCTGCGTCATTCACAACCGCCACGGCTTCCACCAATACGCGGTCAACCTACATCGGTCCATCTGCGTATCACATCGGCGACGCGACGCTGCACGCGCCGCTTGTGGAGCTGGATCACCTCCGCGCCCACCTCGCGCTCCTGCGCGCGTTCAAGGCTCTTCGGACACTTATCGAGGACGCGGACGAGTTGGGACTTCAGGCTCTGAGGATGGACAGCACGGCCAGATGGGCGTGGTTCGTCGGGCTGGCCGTCGAGCGGTAGGTGTCCATTCGTTCGTCGTGCGTACGCGATCTCGTTGCTGCGTTGAACGCATCGCCTGTCCACACTTCCGTCCAAAACGAAAGCTGTCTATGAGTTGCGATCAATGATATTCATGTTGTAGCTTTCAGCGCTGGACGGCGGTCGTCCGGAAGGGAGATCTTCTCACCTGGGTCGCAGCGGAGCTTCCACCGATAGATGTGCTCATGGTCTGGCACGCATACCTGCTCAATCCGGGGTACGCATCTTAACTCTCGCTATGATCATGCAAAGAGCCTCACATATCCCCAGATGGTATGCTGAAGATTGCCTTCGACTGCCCATCATGGAGACACTGCGGACGCTGGGGGACAGGTTCATTCACGCCGTGGTCAGTAGTATCTATGTTCTGTGACCTGCAGGTCACAGTGTCGATCTAACTGGGCGGTTTCTCTGCAGTTCGAGATGGGCGACCCCGAGCAGTATCAGCCATCCCCCGAGCGCGTCGCCAGCTGGCAGGAGCAGACAGGTACGCCGTGGGATGCCCTCGACGCAGCAGTGCAAATGACGCACCAGAGAGTCGAGTGCCCTAGGTGCTGCATGTTCAATGAAGCACGTGAGCGTTCCACCTCGTGTCGCTGCGCCCAGCTGATGTCTTCACCCAGCATACCTGACTTTAAGCGGCACTGGCTACGCGCAACACAAGTTTGCGCACTATTGCATGCGGTGCGGCTTCGAGGTGACGCGCGAAACGCTCGCGGTGCGCAGGTTCGTGCGAGATCTGACGAAGCCGTATCTCGATTCGCAAGATTCCGATTCGCGATACGGCGCATACTTGGCGTGCGTGTATCCACTGTCTATGCGTGCGGATGGCGTTTATACTGGACTACCAGGGGAACGCTGCACACAGAAACGAAGGCGAAGAACACATCGCGAGGAGAGGCGATAAGGGGCATACTTATGCGATCACGGTGGTTCAGGAAATGGGATGGCTTTGTGCGTCTGTTGTTCTCTGTGCCCCGCACTGACTTGGCGCTAATGAGTGTGATACAGGTGTCATCCAACGACTGGGAAGAGGGCTTGCTGAAGAAGCTGCAGTACTCGCTCTCCGCCGCTCGCGCTGCTGCCGATGATGCGATGCAACCTAATGGAGGATCTTTGTGAGTGACAGTCTGGTCCATTCATTGGTGCCGGGTTAATGTGTCTATAGGTGCAGGAGGATATTCAGCGCATACACGGACGACCGCCCGTTTTCAATTGATCTGGTCGGCGCGGTATCGTCTATGCACTCTCGGGTCATATACTCCGACTGAAAATAAATATCGCGCAGGTCGTTCGGCAGGGCGCGTTTATTGACAAGATGCACGAGTTCGGATGGACCAAGCCGGGCTACTTTGACTCCGGCGAGGATGAGCTTGTACTTGTGCATGCGACGGCGCGTTACCACGCGTGCGTTCTCAGGTGTCGGGGGTAATGGGCCTAGTGCTGACGCTTGAGGCTTCATGCAGGTTCCTCGACCTGATGAACACGTCGCCCTCGTTATCTCTACTGCCGACGCTCGATATTGACCTTGTGTGGCATTCTCACCAGCTCATGGGTAGTCGCTATGAGAAAGACTGTATGCAGTATGTCAGGCGCTATGTGGATCAGTACGCTCGACGTCCCCGTTCTATCTGGCAATGCAGTAACATCGGCTGCGCAGTGATGACACGGTCAAAGAGAACAAGTTGGCAATGTCGCTTGAGACTACCTGCCGTGCATGGCAGGTGAGCAACCACCTCGAGATGGTAGTGTGTGCACTAAATTGGAGGGTTTAGGGACGCTTCAACATCCCCTACATGTACTGCGGTTGTCCCCTACCCGGGGAATCCGTCGGGCAGCGCCTCACCCGTCTTTCACAAAACTTATTTCATAAGAACGACTCCGACGCTTCCGCGATACTCTCCCCGCCTCGACGTGCAGACGCGTTCTCCGCGACGCATGCGAGCGAGCATAATTCCGTCGTTCCGAGCAGAGGTGCCCACGCGGCAGCCGCAGAGCAGCAGCGCCACGGACGGGCGGAAAGATTCACGCGGCGGCAGCGCCGCGACGCAGAGCGCGCGCTCGCTGGGCGCATCGACGTCGACGTGTTCGAGCTCGGGCGGACACACGACGCGGCTTTTCTGACACCCATGCCTTTTTACCGCCCTGTCGCGGCGTGCGTCGTAGTCGCGAACCCGATTGACACCGAAAAGCTCGGCATTTATCCTGGAGAGCTGGTGTTTTCTGAACACGGAGGAGGCTAGTGGTATAGTAGAGCATCAATGCCCACAGAATTTCCCAATGGCGACGACGGAGCTTGTCAGTCGATTTGGCATTTCTTTCCTGACATATGGCTTTGAGTGAGACGACTGTACATCGTTCTGAGCTTTTGGATGACGATGTTTCCCCGAGCCCGCTCTAGCTGGTTTTTGCTGACACCTACACTAGCTGTGTACTTCAGTACATGCGACCTGCTAAATTGAATCCTCTCGTCTCTGCACTGGAACTCTTGTACCAGTCTTTTATTTACTTTACCACATTGCAACATATGATCCCACTGTCGCAACCGTGACCAATTGCAACGAGTGGCGTAGCATGTACAAACGTTCAACGTTCAACGTTCGGCTCCACAATTTTACGAATATCCGATCGGCTTGATTGCCCATGTACACCCGCTTGCAAAATACCCAGCAATATCCATGGTGCCTCGTCCTCCTGTAGTCTGTGGGTCCACTGGAAAAAGCAAGAAGTTACAGCTCGACATAATCTCCATGTGCTCCTGAATCCATTTCATACAAATCCCTCGTAACCTACACCGTTCTCAGGCACTCGTGCTTGCACCCGTGTTAACGAGAGGGGTTGGAGAACGCTCTCAGGAGCTTGGGTTACATGAAAGCATGAACTTGGTCCAAGCAGAGCGTCAATCAACCCTGGGAAGCGGGAATCACTATTACTCTCACCCAGCCACTGTTGATATTGGCAGATGTCCACATCACGGCTAAGTTCTCCTGCGCTATCATCGCCCCCAGAGCGCAGCAGGTCAAGATGCCTTCGACAGGAGTCAGCGTTAGGGTACGTCTGCCCCTTGCTTCATATAAGAACGTGCTTGGCCTCCCATGCCCCACAGATCAGTGAGGAACAGGCGTCCATCCCGAGTCCTAGCATTATGGGCACCATGCTCGAGCCAGATCTACCATCTTACACCAGCGTTGATACCCGCATAGACCCACCCGCGTACACTGCGCCATCTGCATATCGCATCGGTGGCACGACTCTGGGAACACCCCTTGTGCACTTGCACCATCTCCGTGCACATCTAGCGCTCCTGCGCGCATTCAAGGTACTGCGGAGTGCCGTCGAAGGAGCGCCTGGGTTGGGACTCGAGGGCGGGAAGATGGAAGGCACAGCGAAGTGGGCGTGGTTTGTTGGGTTGGCTGTCGAGCGGTAGGTGTCGATTTTGTCGAGCTGTTGTGCGCCGGACTGCTTTGTCTGGCTCGTGACGAGGAGATGCGGCTGGGAGCGGGAGTGCTCTGCACGAGCAGGGCTTTGAGGCTCTGCGTTCGGGCCACTCACGCCTTCCGCTGGGCGAGGCTTAGTGGCACAAACACGATGTGGCCGTTCTCTTCGATGGCTTCGCTTCATCGAAGGTCAAATAGATTAGCCTGATGGGTGCCCATTCGACGTACACACATCCGACCAAGGGATACTCTCTTACTTACACGGCTCCCCTCGTACAAACACAATCTCGTCGCTGCGTTGAACGAGGCCCAAGCCTGTTCCCTGACTATATTTAAGCCATCGGCACCTGCGTGATTACTGACAAGCCGTGTTACAGCTTCCAGCGCTGGGCCGCCGGAGTCCGTCCGGGAACCCTTCAGAGATGGGTCGCAGAGGAGCTCCCGCCGATAGACGTGCTCATGGTCTGGCACGCGTACTTGCTTAACCCGGGGTACGCGTCTCTACCCTCTGCTAGCCAATTAATCGGCCTCATGCGCTGCGTACTAGCTGGTACGCAGAAGATTGCCTCAGGCTGCCTATCATGAAAACCTTGGGGGGGCTGGGTGATAGGTACATTCATGCGGTGGTCAGTCGTGCGCTCACCGTGCCTCTCACTAGCACCGGCTGATATTAAATGATATGTAGGTGGAGATGGGTGACCTGGCACAGTACCAGCCCTCTTCGGAACGTATAGCCAGCTGGCAAGAACAAACAGGCACGCCCTGGGACCCTCTCGAAGCAGCAGCGCAAATGAAGCATCGCACTATCAGGTGCCCTAAGTGTCTTACCTCTGCTAACGCACGTAAGCATCTCCCCTCCTGGTATACATCTTTGCCGTAGCGCAGCTCACATCTACGTGTCTAGCGTACCTGACGGCGGACGGTACCGGCTACGCGCAGCACAAGTTCGCGCTCGCGTGTGCTCACTGCGGATGCGCAGTGACACTCGAGAAACTGGCGGTACGCAAGTTCATGCGGGATCTGACGGAGCCGTATCAAGGCCCCGAGCTCGCGTTCGGCGGATATTTTGCGTGGGTGTCTATTGTTCACCTGTCGGTATGTGCGGTGCTGATGTGCCATGTTCCACGGGCAGGGGGACGCTGTTCACACAGACGAACGCGACGAACACGGCGCGCGCAGAAGCAGTGAAAGGTTTCTTGTTACGAATGGGGACGTTCAGGAAGTCGGACGAGCATGTGCGTGCTTGTCTTGTGCGTGTCTCACGCAGGATGGCGATGATGCTCACGCGGACCTTATAGATGTCCCGCAAGACTTGGGAGGATGACGTGCTGAAGAAGCTGGACTACTCGCTGCTCCGCGCGCGTGCTGCGGTCAATATAGCCCTGAGGTCGGGAGGACGGCGTTTGTGAGCTCCGTTCTAGCCTGTTGGTTGGCGTCAGGGCTGAGTTGGCCCCGTATTCAGGCCCACGAGGATATTCAGCGCGTACACGGACGACCGTCCGTTCTCGATCGATTTGGTTGGCGCAGTACGTCCGCTGCTCTCACTTGTTGCCGACTTATGACTGACGCGGGCGTGCGAGCAGGTTGTTCGGCAGGGCTCGTTCATTGACAAGATGTACGCATTTGGGTGGACCGAGCCGGGCTACTTTGACGACAAGGAGGACGAGCTCGTGCTTGTGCACGCTACGGCCCGCTACCATGCGTGCGTACTGCCCACTCTACTGCGAGCGAAACCGACATGCTGATGCCCCGGGTCCGGTTTTGCTCTGCAGATTCTTGGACCTAATGAGCTCGTCGCCGATGTCGTTTTTCGTGCCGACGCTCGACATCGATCTCGTGTGGCACTCGCATCAGCTCATGGGCAGTCGGTACGCCAACGAGTGTGCGCGGTATGTAAAACGTTACATCGACCAGTGCGTATGGTGTACCTGCTCTTGTAAGGATCATCATGACGGCGATTTCCCTCAGTGACGATAAGGTCGAAGAGAACCATCTAGCTACGTCGTTTGATGTCACCTGTCGTGCTTGGGAGGTAACTATTTCGACCATCTGACTTGAGGATTAATGTATAACTGATATCCATACCGCAGGAGCGATTCAAACTCCCGTACACCCACTGCGGCTGCCCCCTGCCCGGGGAGACTATTGGGCGGCGCCTCAGTCGCCTCTCACAGAACCTCTTCCACACGGCCAACTCAGACACGCCCTCGGCACTACGCCCACCCCCGCGCGCCGATGCGCTCTCCGCGACGCACGCGAGTGAGCACAACGCGATTGCGGCCGGCGGGGGCCTGCACGCCGCGCGCGTGGAGCACCACCGCCGCGCCCGTGCGGAGAAGCTCGCACGGCGACGGCAGCGCGACGCGGAACGCGTTCGCGCCGGGCGTATGGACGCGCAGGCGTTCGAGCGCGGGCGGGCGCACGACGCGGCGTTCCTGACGCCCGTGCCGTTCTACTACCCTGTTGCGGCGTGCGTCGTCATCGCGAACCCACTATGGGGAGGAGTCGGTCCCGCAGGTCTGGGCGGTATCGGTAACTGCGCAGTGGTGAGTGCTCTTAGTTCCGTGTTGGATGATCAGTAGGAGGGGCGGGTGCTGACGCGGTTCTGTGATGCCAGGGTGCTGGGGCATGTGCTGGAGGGGGCGGGTGTAGTGGTGGGTGCGGCGGCGGAGGGTGTAGCGGAGGGGGCACATCTGGAGGATGCGGCGGCGGTGGAGGATGCGGAGGTGGCGGAGGTGGCGGCGGAGGATGCGGGGGTGGCGGAGGTGGCGGCGGCGGTGGAGGATGCGGAGGTGGCTGAGGGGTTGGGAGTTGTTAGGTGTGAATCCTCCAGGATCTCATCTGGCATTCAAGTTTCAAGCCCGGTTGAATTTGCTGCAGATTGTTGAGGATCTCTCGACGAAGCTGTTGTCGTCGTGCGTGCTACTACTCTGTGACTCTCTGTGTTGTTGGATGTACGATTATGTGGTGCTTTTTGTATACCTGGTCTCACTCGATCTATGTATGTGCTGATTCTCCCAGTCTCGTTGCAGTATCTGAATGCATGTAGCATTCTACATGTAGGCTTCTGCATAAGGCGAAGGTCTCTTCAACCCCACATGGAAGTGAACCGATCATTTCAGTCTCGCGTCGGGCGACAGCAATATTCTCACAGATTCAGAGTTCAGTCAGACAGGCACACATCGATAGCCGCTTGAAGTTAGAGTCTTCTAACCACCCGACGCTAAGTATTGCAGGTGTCCTCTGCACCCACCACCTAATTTCCAGCACTAATAATGCGAGCAGCGCAAGTCGTCACAGGGCTTACAGCCGAGAAGAAGGCAATCCTCCGCTTCAAGGAAGCGGTACACAGCGTGATGTCTGCGGCGGGCGACCTCAAGGCGGAGGTGCTCGCCACGGATAACGCACATATTCACGCGGTTTCTGAAGGAATCAGGAAGGTGTTGACGGTCACGCTTGAGGAGCTACAGGCTGAGTTTACGCCGTCGGGGGAGGCGCCTGGGCATGAGACAAGGAAGGCGCGGGTCACCGAGACATTGAGGCGCGCAAAGGACGCAATCCTGAAAGTTCTGGTGGGATGCGGGGTGTCCGAGACGACGGCCAGAACTCATTTGGACAATCTCTACCCGCACATCGAATTTCTGATCATTATGATTGGTAAGTAACTCTTAATTTCAGTCCCATAAAATGTGGTGCTCAATGTCTTCGTGTTTTCAACAGGTGATCTTGCGGAGCAGAACCCAGTGTCGCTCACAGTCTTGCTGCATTACGGAACCGTTCTACTAATTCCCGAATCTTGGCTCCTCCGTGCGTTGCTGGGTTTGTTCGGCTTTCCACCCGTTGGGCCTGTGAAAGGTGAGCATCGTGCAGGCGATCGAACAGACAAATCTTATGGGCGTTACTTGCTATAGACATGATTGCATCTCATGCACAACACTTCTTCTTTGGTGCCCCCGTCAGGAAGGACAGGGGGTTCACGTTCCTCCAGGTGGCCGCGATGCGCGCGTTCATGCGGATGCTCAATGCTCGTAAAGTGTCTCGGTCTCGGTTGTGAGTGTGGACATTATCGACAGCTTCGAGTAGGATATTTTACCGTTGTCGACTACACGGTTTGCTGGCGGGAGCCGCGCGTTAAATCCACGGTTATATGCATCGCTGTCGGCGTGGAAAACATCGCAAGCAATGTTTTTGTCCAACGTATACTATCAGATGCAGCATTACTCTGCGGGAGCGGGTGAGCCATGAACGTTTGAACAAGGGCCTTCGAACATATGTATCTCTTACGCCGTCGCAAAATCCTCATGTTTCTTGTGTGACTATCAGCCGCGGAGTATCGATCATAATGGATCTGATACAGTATCTGCCCTGGCTGGAAGTGGAAAAATGTGCAAAAAAAGGCCAAGTGTCTCAAACTGTCCCGAAAATCATAGAAAACTCACCATGGAGATGCATTTATTCTGCAATGCACCATCACAACCATGATATGGGAACATAATTACGTATGTAGCTTCAGAGTTCTGTCATGGAGCCTATTGGAGGTGCGTCTCCGCCTCAAATCTTCCTGCGCTTATAAGAACTGGGACGTCTACGCGGACGACGCAAGCCTTCTCTCACAGCCCTCCTCATCTCCTCCCGCAGAAAGAATGCGAGTCCCGCAAATTGTTCGAGGGTTTACAGCCCTGGGTCTGCTGGTAATCCCCGTACCCGCAATCGTGCTCCCCACCGTCCAGGTTGCGTGGCTAAGAGAGCAGGTCATCGAGCCCGCCGTAGCTTACGTGAAGCTTGGCGTGCTTGATGTGCTTCACGCAAACCCCTTGGGGAACATGAAAGGTACAGGATTCACGGCACTGACTTCATGAGCTGTGGTTGACGGAAGATTCTCGGATACGAAGCAGCCTCGAATACGATCGACGTTCATACTATCCCCTCTGATTTCTTTGAGAGCGCTGCCGCGCTCGGTAACCGTGTTAACGACTATGTTCAGGATCAGCTCGAGAAGAATGCCGCTGACTTCGGGATATCTGAAGAGATCCGCCGCCTCGGGGAAGAGATGCACAGCGCTATGTCTGTGGCGAGCGACCTCAAGATCGCCCTGCTCACTACGGGCAACGAGCAGCTGCACGCGGAGCCTCAGGATATATCTGACGAGATGGGGAAGGCACTGATGGTCGTACTCGAGGAACTACAAGCAAAGTTTCCCCAACCGGAGGAAGCGCCTGGACATGAGACAAGGAAGGCGCGCGTCTCCGAGGCGCTCAGGCACGCTGAGGACGCAATCGTGAAAGCTTTAGTCGGACGCGGCATGTATGAGACCACTGCGAGGGAACATTTGGACAATCTTCGCCCCCACGTAGAATTTCTGGTCGTCGTTAGTGGTGAGAGTACTCCTCACATCTCTCCTGGTTGTCGTCCTTAGCTTCTTCATGTGTGCGACAGGTGATCTTGCGGAGCAGCATCCAGTATTGCTCGAGGTCCTGCTGTTCGCTGGAAGCATCCTCTTGATCCCTGAATCTTGGGTCCTTCGCCCTTTGATGAGTCTGTTCGGCTTCGGGCCGTACGGTCCTATTAAAGGTGAGTATCCCAAAGACAACCGGAAGGAGGAGGCTCATGGATGTTCCCTGCTCCAGGCACGGTCGCGTCATGGTCGCAGCGTTTCTTCTTTGGCGCTGCCGTCAGGGAGGGCAGCTGGTTTGCACATCTCCAGGCCGCCGCGATGCGCCCTGCAGCGGGGTGGTGGAAGATAATTGTTGGTGGGATCGCTGCGTCGATTGGCCTAATCGGCACGTGCTTCGGCCGCAGATAGGTTTTGTCATGCAGAGCGCGGATGCTCGCCGTCTCTACGGGGCCAGATGCTGGATGTTTGTGAAGTGGTGCACAGTCCAGATTGTGAGTCTCGAGTTTTGAACTAGATTCGTCGTATACAGCATTGTCAAGCTTTCACTGTTGTCTCCGATGCTGTCTATGTACATGTTGTTGTCAACATGAAAAATGTTCTGTTTTAGATGCAGCCATGTTTTGCGGTGGATGAGTTACTAACAAGGAAGTATCACTTCAAGTTGACTACTGCAAGTCCTTAACCGGGATGCATATGTACGGTATCGAGATTTCACCTCGCAGACTAGTTTGGATACACCAGGGCTGGCTCAGCCTTGCGCATGTAGCGATCATCACAGGTGTATCCTCTGGTGCGTGAACTGCCATTGAAATATCTGCACATGACTGAGTCAATCTTTCTATAGATCGCTACATATGAACTGGGCAATCGAGTGCCTGCAGGGCTCTGTCAAAGAAAGAGTGGACTGTCGCCCTCTTTGCCAGACATCTCGATAGCGTCCAGCACACGAAGGCCCTGTGTGCCGATCCGTCCTGGTGCTTGACCATTGGAGGAGATGTATCCACTGCAGCGGAAAGGCTCTTCCAGGGGACCGTTGTTCACTTTGGTGGAATGCTCCTCTCGATCTTAGTTCGTCTTCGACGCATAGTGCAGGACAGCGGTTGCGTCCGCTCTTCGACGTATGCGCGTTGGCGTAGTTCTGATCCAGTCATCCACATAATGTTATCGTCGTGCACATAAAATGGTTGACGTCAATCCACAAGACTCTCGTCTGCTAGTGCATGCATACGCGAGAGGTGGTCACGATACGCATGACACAGTCTCCTCAGCGTGTTGAGCACCATATTGCATATGCGCTCGCACTACATTCGAAGTGCTGAAGTCGTGGTTCTGCAGGCCGCCGATTATTAACGACGGGTCGATGCCTCGCCCGCATTCAACTCGATACACTTCGCGAAAGTGCGCCGTCCTCGGACTCGGGAAGTCCACCTTAAAAGGTGTAGAATAAGTTGACTACGTTACTGGACGGGCGGAAGTTCAACATCCCCTGCACAAATTGATATTGGTGGGTGCCGCACTGCCCTCCACAGTTTAGGCCTGATATTGATATGATTGTCAGGCCCTAATCAAATACGAACCTGGCCTGTTTGCAAGGAACCGTGCGGTTTGATTCCACTAGGACTCAGGAGTGATGACTTCAAATTACCGTTGACGTCTGGATGCGGCATGCTGCCGTGCTAACAGAACAGTCATCCCTGCGCGACGGCCCCCTTGGCATGCATAATTGGACCCTCATTGGTGCAGACTGCAGTGCTCGCGTAGACCTGATGCACCATAGAAGTAGAAAGTAGCATGCTTCACAGGTGGCCATCCTTATCGCAGCTAGAATGCTCTCATACGCAGTCGTAGGCGGATCGCGTGGTATAGGATTGGAATTCGTTAGACAGCTGGTAAGTCCCAGTTATCGCACAGCTCATCCCGCCTCTTCTACATCTCTGACAACTTTTGATTGCAGTCTACGGTCTTTGCCATGCTAGTGCGGGACAAAGCCAGGTCTTCGTACCTAGCTTCGGTCGTTGCTACAGCCAGCAACCATATACACGTCCTCCAAGCCGATGTCGTGGATCATGATTCACTGATGGAAGATGTTTCCGAGTCTCGCGACATGACGGCCGGCTGAGCAACGTGTTCAATAAGCTGCCGCCGCTAAGATCGCACAGCTGCCTGGCGGAGGACTAGACGTCCTCATCCAAAATGTCGCACGCATAGAGAACGCGAACCTGTATCGCGGTCTGACCAAGTATTTCGTGACCCTTCAGTTGCGGGTAGACTTAGCGTCACTTTTTTCCAGTCACCCAGCGAGAGCGAAGAACAAGTGGACGAAGAATTCTTACAATCAGTTAGTACTTCCTTCCGCTCTCGCCCCATTCCGCTAACGCGTTTTGACGTATCAGTTCGAAGTCAACGTGCTAGGCGTTGTGCATACCGTCAATGCGTTCCTACCCTCCTCCGCAAGGGCACGGGAAAAAAGATTGTCGTCATCAGCACCGCTATTGCTGATCGGGTCATGGTATGGAAAATGCGTGTGGAGAGTATGGCCGCCTACGGAATGACCAAGGCCGGGACAGCGCGGTAAGGGGGATGGTGGTAGATGACACCTGCATCGGGTTCTTATAAGAGCGCAGGAAGACTTGATTGCGTCGCCGTTCTCAACCGCACAAGACGTTGCCGAAGGGTCAGAATCCAGAAGATCTCACTGTGCCAAAGTAGACTCTTACTGTACACTGGCAGAATATGCCACGTAAATATGAAGCAATCAACCTCGTACTTGAGTGGTACATGGCTCATGACTCACAGCACAAACCTCATCTTCGGCGTCGTCGTGAGGGAGGGGAGCTCAGACTGGTTCGCACAGCTCCAGGCCGCCGCAATGCCCCCTGTGGTTGGGTGGTGGAAGACGATCGTGTGGGATCGCTGCGTCGATCCGCTTAATCGAGGCTGGCTCGTCCTTGTGCTGCGGCAGCAGATACAGTAGGTCTTGTCAGTAGAGCCCGGATGCTTGCCGATCTTAAGGGGCCAGACGCTCGCAAGTGGATGAGCTACCAACAAGGATGTATCACTTGATTACTGTGAAGTCAAGTGAGATGTACGGTATCGAGATTTCACCTCGCAGACTAGTTTAGACTAGCCGGGCGGGCTTCCGCAGAAGATCTTAGCGGGCGAGACGTAGTACTAAGCATGGGCTGGGTCGAGCGAAGAGCATTTCTATTCTGAGAATACCACCGCGAGGAAGGAAAGCGCAGAATGGATGGAACAAGAGAAAATGCCAACGGGGTCGTTGTGCACGAGCGTCACCAGAAGGACGAGGGTCTACGGTATGCCACGGGACAAGACAGGAGGGCGGAGATGAGCTCAGCGAGACAATACATAATGGAGGGTGAAATGACAGGTGAAGAGGGTCGCGGGGATAACTTCGTGAGAGTTGATCCCCTTTCTTGTATGAGCACAGAACACCCGGGGAGAGTTTGTACTTATGCAATAAAGATGCTCATATGTGCTCGTATAACTAGAGCTGCCACGCTGAAATGTTTCGCGGCGTTATAACTTCTGTATGAAAGGACGGGTGAATATCTTTCGGATCTTGACTGTAATAGTACAGACAGCAGGTATTCATCGAAGCAATCGTGGTGATTCGATAGCCGAAGAGCTCCTGGGAATTGAAGAATGGCCTCCTCCGCTGTCCAGCACGGGGTAATCCTTGCCATCTTCGTAAATTAAGGTACGCAAAGCGATACGCCCGTCCGTCAGGGTTCGCGACCGAGTAGTCGCTGTGAGAGGATAAATCCTGAGTCAGCGTATCAACCGCTAGAGGCAAACACTGGGCCTGCCAAGATTCTCTTGACCTCCTGGACCTGCAACATGAGGAAAGCAGGTGATGTCATGCATAGCAAGATAAAGGACTCAGGTGATTTACGAGAACGTGGCTGCGGTCCGAGTCGTTATGAACGATCGAAAAATTGATCCCATTTTTTGTGAAATATTGCATAATGTTGTGCTTAAGTTCCGGGCGTACATACGGTCCTCGAACAGAGTGCTGCGCGTTGGAGTGTTCTAGTTTCCAGGAGCAGTAAACAAGTCCAACAGCCTGTGCGAGATGAGCAGGATTGAATTGAGATTCTATTGTTGGATGACGGCAGGCTCGACTGTTATCTCCCAGCGCGGCAATGCAAGGAGATATAATAAGAATCTTCGAAGCACAGACTTAGTAAGTCCAACGAGACGAGGCCAACAAGAGTGCAAAACTGTTGAGCAAGGTTCGGTCAGAAAGTAGAAGAGAGGAGCACCGAGTAAGAATAGGGCTTCCATCAAGATAGCCTGGGATTGTTTTGTGGTTTAGGCCGAGTGGGGCGATGATGCTCGTTCTGCCGTTACTTGAGGCACGGCTCCAAGTGCGAATGAACGTGGTGAAAATCATCCTGAGTGTCACAACATACGCACTTGGCTTTACGTGAAATAGTAGATAATTTCCATCCGTAGATTGAGGAAGATGGCTGTGTGAAAAGCTTCAGAAGTGAAGGCGTAGCTCTGTGCGTTCTTACGGTATAGTGTGCGTATATTCTTCTGCGTTTCCATGTCCATGTGTCCGCGATGAGGGAAAGTACGAGAACATAAGTTGCACACCATGCTGGAAGGAAGGACGTGCGACATTAGCTAACTTAGTCTGACTGAGCTCCACGATGATTACACGATAGAACCCGACTAGTACACGAGTGCATCGCCAAATATGCAGCGCATGCACGACTCGAACTTTGTCTGCGAGCTTATCGAAGAAAAAATGCGAAACAGCCACGGTCGAAAACTGTGATTTCGGAGAATCAAGGCGCGGTGGTACTTGAACTCCTGCGGTGGCGTTATTCAATCCTTCTAGCGTGGATTGGAATGTACGCACGAAGGTTATGCATCTCGAGAGGTTATCTTTTAATAACGTCCGCAATGGGGTCCTTTAAAATTTCGCTCGAAGCCAGAAGTCCAGGCACCTGCGGACCTCTCCTACCGTCTCGTCTCCACGGTACACCTTGCAGATAAAGGCGAACACCTTAAGCTGCAGTTGTTGCCCCGGCCAATCTGGGCATTGTTCGGAGGTAGGTCAGACTGAACTACTTAACCGGCACACAGAATACACCGCACGTAAGTGACACATAAACGCCGACAAGCAACGCATATCGCGCGAATACGGAGCACCATACCTCTCCAAAATCTCACCTAGAATCTTCAGAGGGTTAATCTCCGAAGAGGAACCGGCGTTCGAAGTAGCCAACTAAAGTCGCGGGTAATTTTGGAGTGGGGCGCAAGACGTTAAAATCGGGTCTTGATAGCGTGCACATTCGCTGATCCTTCCAGGAGTGACTAGCGAAATCTTCAACTGCGGCATTGTCCTAAGGATATCGAATGATTCCATACCAGAAATTTTATCGAAGGCAGAACGATGCCTGCCGCAGTCGGAGATGGCTGCAGGCGAAGGCAAAGCAAGAAAGTAAGTTGGTATAAAATGGTGTACCGACAAACTGCTGGCGTAAAAACGACGAGCAGCACAAATGACATTACTTCCACCACGGACCATGAGCAAGGACATAATTGCCAAGCCCGCTACGGAGCATCACCTCCAATTTTCGAATTCAACATAAGTGAAATGCGATATGCCAGGTGCTCACCGCCGTCTGTTGCCGTAATCGTCGTTGCCGCTGCAGAAGGGCTTGTCTGACAGTTACGTGCGTCTTTCGAGTTACCACCCTAAGTTTGTCAGAGACTCTCCCAATCCTATGTCGACGATTACGCTTCCAGAACTGCCAGTGCAGGCGCCCGGAGTATACAAAGGTACAGCGCGTTGCGTAATTTCTGCGCGCTGTTTGTCTTGCGCAAATAAATCCATAAGGGGAAGGTGTTGGGTCGGGGACTACAATTCAAGGTACAGGACATCATTTAGGAGAAACAAAGCATGCAGAAGGGTCTTGGAGCATGTACCCAGTGCATTGGAAAGCTTTCTGAGCCACCACGAAGCGCGAACGACGAATGTAAACCAGAGTGCCGGAAGCTGCGGTCTGTCGGCACACACCCGACCTACCGGATATAGGTTTATTTGCCCTGGCCAAACAAGCCAGAGAAATCCGCGGGTTTCACGCAATTTTGCAATACGCTATAAACCGCTACTGAGGTTCCACAACCCGTGACTACGGTACGATACGCGCGCCCGAATCTAGCCACTAGCCAACCAACTGACAACCATCTCTGTGCTAAGTGCAACTTAAGTACATCAAATATTATTCACCCGGCGCCGAATGTTCGGAAACCAGTGCGCTCTTTCCCCACAACGCGAAAACTTTTATCGCCTACCAGCCTGTCAGAAATCTGGGGAAGCGACTGCACCAGATCCTATTCAGATCGTCACGGTTGTCTTCATCGGGTTCGAGCATAACACTGCGGGCCATCCCATCGTTGGAGGTGAGTTGCACATTTCATAAATAGTGCAAGACTCCCACTGACCACTTGATGACCAGGACTTTGAGGACCGTGCCAAGGCCTCTAAATTATTCAAGCCACTGTAGACGCCAATAGCGGACGGCATGCTGCGTATAAATTGGCTAGTGGCGGTCCGATATACTCTGATCACCCAAGGTGCCTGAACAGAGGCCATCAGCTCCACGAAGGCAGGCCCCATGATCCACCGCAGGGAGCATATAAAGCCATTGACCTTCCTCATGTGCTCTGAGCCCTCCCTCGTCCATTCATTTCGCCCCTTTTACGGCGTTACCACCGGTCTTCCGTGACAGCGAATTCCAACTCAAAGCGTTATGGCCCCCAGTGACCCGGAACAGGCGCCGTCGTCGGCGCGCGCCTCGGATGAAAAGGGACGAATGTCGGTGGTGGAGCAGCTCGACGAAAAGGCCGCAACCACCGTTGATATCTACAATCCCAACTGCGATGTCAGCGGCGTGGACGAGCGTAAGCTGCTCAGGAAGATGGACTTGCACCTCATCCCATGGCTCTCCATCCTTTACCTGCTGAGCTTCCTTGATCGGTCGAGTATCGGGAATGCGAAAGTAAGTTGGCGGCTCTCTGGTGTGAAGTCGGTTCAGTGTGCTCACAGAGAATGCCTGCAGCTGTATGGCATGGTCACCGATTTGCACATATCTGACCAGCAGTACTTGATGGCTCTTACCATATTCTTCTTCCCGTATGCGATCTTCGAGGTATGCATTCTCTTTATGATTTTTTGAGTTGCGGTTGGTAGAACCCGTCACGTAGGTCCCATCGAACGTTATCTTGAAGCGCCTACGACCGTCAATATGGCTTTCTCTCCTCATGGTATTATGGGGTGTCATCATGGTATGTATTACACCCGTTCCTCGACCTCCGTGAGCTCACTGAGTGCAACAGATGTGTCAAGGTCTCATCTCCAATGATGGTGGTCTTCTGGGTATGTCATCTCTTCACAACGAAGGAAGTAAAGGTCGGCTCTAACGCTCTTCTGCAGGCATGCGATGGCTGCTAGGAACGTTCGAGGCAGGCCTCTTTCCCGGCGTGAACTACTATCTGTCTTGGTACGTCTCCATGCTCGCGTTCCCCGTTGTGGCGCGACATTGACTACACCGTATAGTTGGTATAAACGATCCGAATTCGGTGTGCGTGCCGCGATCTTTTTCTCAGCTGCGACGGTCTCCGGTGCTTTTGGTGGGCTTCTCGCGGTACGCACGGGTTCTCAGCGAGTCGGCGCTGTCAGTGCATGACACTGACATTTGTCACCGCTTTGTTTTCGCAGGCAGCTATCTCGAATATGGACGGCCTCGGGGGCAAGGGGGGATGGGCATGGATCTTTATTCTGGAGGGGCTCGTGACGATAGTCGCGGGCGCGATGTCATTCTGGATTATCCAGGACTTCCCCGACACCGCCAAGTTCTTAACCGAGGCTGAGCGCACGGTGGTGATCCGGCGACTGCAAGAGGATGACCAGTTCAGCGCGGCGGGCGAGACGCTGAAGAAGCGGTACCTCTTGAAGAGCCTGACGGATTGGAAGACATGGCTTTGCAGTGCGTGGTGGGGTGTGATATGACACGGTCGTCCGATACTCACCTTCTCGTTACCAGTGCTGGTATATATGGGTACCGACGGTCCGCTTTATGCGTTCTCACTATTCCTGCCTAGTATTATCAAGGAGGTGAGTACTGTTTTGCAATTATAGCGAACAGTGAAGCTGACTGCGGGACAGTTGGGATATAAGGCAACGCCTGCGAACCTGCTGACGGTTCCGGTGTACGTGGTCGCATGCATGTTCACCTGCTTAGTCGGTTTCGTCGCCGACAGGTACGGCAGGCGCGGGTATCTGAACATGTGCGCTTCCCTGCAACAGTCTGCCGCATACTCGTGCTGACCGATACTTGCAGTGCATGCCTGTGCGTGGGAGGGGCGGGGTACATCATCCTGATCGCGTCGCGGAGTCCGGGGCTGTCATATTTCGGCGTATACATGGCGGCGAGTGGGATCTACCCAAGCATCCCGAACCTCGTCGCGTGGGTGTCGAACAACGTCGAGGGGTCGTATAAGCGGAGCGTATCGCTGGCGATGGTGATCGGCTTCGGGAACCTCAACGGCGCGGTATCGTCCAACGTGGTGAGTGTCACCCGCGTGTTATGTGTATATGTGACATGGACGCGCTTCCCTCATAGTACCGCGCGCGCGACGCGCCCTGGTACAGGCTGGGGCATGGGATTGTGCTGATGTACGTCGGGATTGGGCTCATCACGTCTGTGATGTACCTGGTTGCGCTGAAGCGCGAGAACGCGCGGCGGGAACGCGGCGAGCGCGATGAGATCATCAAGGGAGTTAACGAGGACCGCACGGAACTCGCGAAGAATGGCACGTTCGTAGACGTCGCGGAGGCGAAGCGCGAGAAGGGTGACCAGTGGAGCGGGTACCGATACACGCTTTGAGACGCCCCGATATCCACGACCCACACCCGAATGAAAGTACGTTTGTATGGCTCTGCACGAGCACATTGTGTATCACATAGCTGCTAGTTCTGTACATTAGAGCATCGTAGTTGGGCATCTCAAGGCGATTACGTAGACTGCACAATGTATGGCTGGGACTATTCGGCCCGATGTATAGATGAAAACGAACATGAGAACTAAGACTATGAAGGGTTTTATTGGACGATTTTTATCTAACTATGCGCTCGATACTAAGACTAAGGACTCTCCCGTTCGGACGACATAACGATTGTTACTTTCAAATACTCCGACAACTCCTCCTAAACACCAGGTCATGTTTTTCACCATCAGCGCCAAACCGGCGCTGCAGAATCAGGCTCTTCATAGCCTATCAGAACGCGGGCGAATAGCACATGCAAACGGTTTGGGTCGGCTGCGCACGCCATGTCCGACACCAGCCTGGGACAGCATTGCACACAACCTATAGACTAGTCTCCCAAAGGCAGACTACAAAATCAGTCCTATGAGAGGTGGAAGGGACGGACTGATAACCTTTAGACGACCCGGACGATGACAGCAAATATCATATCGATAGATAGACCCTCCAAAAAAATCCGTTCATAGTGTGGACTGCGAAATCAAACGGTCCGGAAATTCAGGTGGGCGATGGCGCCACCATGCACCGTGGTGCCACCAAGTCGCACCGCCTGCATGAGTCGGTGGACTGTCACAACGAGAAACCGAACTGCGAACTTATAGTAGGAGTCGGGCTGTAATTTCAGCTCGATAGCGGTTCTACTATGCATATCGACCGGCTCTCTCTTCTCAGCCCAACGCAGCAAAAATCTCAAGATCCCAGCACTTGGTAGCCGCGTTCTTTCTCGAGCACGCGAATCAAATTTCAGCCTACGCTCTGGATCTGACGGGCGGCCTTAATGGCGTGAAATGAGGTACGTACGTACTGCATAAGTAACGACACCACTGGTTCATATCATTCCGCAGGCTCCTAAAACCATCCGTCGCTATAGCGTTCTCGCTCCTACATGTTTTAAATGATCATGTGACATATGTTTTATGCGACTTACCTGTTTGAGAGACTATTGCCAGAAAAGGATAGCCGAACGAGAGGAGGAGAACGCTATAGGACGGACGGCTGGCCAAACTGGTCGTCCGAGGATACGCCGAGCGCGCACACCTAGAGTTTCCCACTGGAAATCTCGAATAAACCCTAGCATGGGTCTTCTTGTCTGCAACGCGCGTGACCCAAATTCGGCGTTCGCGTAGTGCTCATCGTGTGCTCCCCCTCGCGCAATGTTGTCGATTCGGGGCATGGGAGCACGGCACGGCATAAAATTTTCAATTGATAGACCACCAAGTTGTCTAATCCTTGCTCTGAGGTCACCCTCAACCTGCGAGCCTCTAAGTTGATGTGTCACACTAGTACTTGATTTTTTGCAGCTTGGGACCCTACACTTACAACCAGAGCATTCCTATTAATTTCTAAGAGAACCACACTGTACTTTGGCTTTACAACATATCTCTACAATGCTACACAAGGGGGAGTGCACGACGAGCGCTACGCAAACGCCGAATTTGGGTCGCGCACGTTGCAGACAACAAGACCCATGCTAGGGTTTATTCGAGATTTCCAGCGGGAAACTCTAGGTGTGCGCGCTCGGTGTATCCTCGGACGACCAGTTTGGCCAGCCGTCCTATAGCGTTCTCCTCCTCTCGTTCGGCTATCCTTTTCTGGCAATAGTCTCTCAAACAGGTAAGTCGCATAAAACATATGTCACATGATCATTTAAAACATATGTTGGGATGTAGGAGTGAGAACGCTATAGCAACGGATGGTTTTAGGAGCCTGATCATTCCGGTGTCATTTCCGATCAAGCACATACTCATCTCTCCCTCCGTCCCTCCCGAGATATAATCTTCGATTGAAAGACATTGATTGCAAGCCCAGAACGTCATCAAAATCAAAGTTCATCTGAGGTAGACTGCTGCATAATGAGCTTCTTCGCCATCTCCGAGCGCGGTCGAAAGACACATTCAAAAGATTCCGGATGACTACAAGGACGGCCAAACATTAGCAAATCTCCGTACCGCATCCGTGTAATTCTGGCGCACCTTGCTAGCCTGTCCATTGTGAATGCTACATCTGGCTCCACGGCCTTCCCATTCTTGCCAATAGCCTTGCAGATATCAAAGCTCGCGAGGATGGTGGCAATGATGATCCATACACCATTTTCAGCGAAGTGCCTCCCTGGGCAGATTCTGTGAGTGTTGTAAGCACTGTCATATGGACCACGCATCTTGAGGTTACGTGGGTACGTACCGCCGACCAAAACTGAAAATGGCACCCAGATACGGCTCGCCGGGGCCTTTGGAGGCGCTAAGGAAATGCTCGGGATTGAAGGCCTCCGAGTCTTTGTATATCATCTCATCACGACTCATCGCCCTTGGCCAAAATTCTCAGATACGCTGTGTCGATGTATTTGAGGCACTTACATTATGTTCGGAATTATCACCGAACCTTTCGGAATAAACATCCCGTTGTAAACATCGTCGTCAGTGGTCCGGTGAGCGATGCCTGAGAGTGGAGAATCAATTGACTTTCAAAGAATTCAACTAACCTCAGATGAGAGACTGACCCTGAGGGGCGACAGGATGGATGCCATCTAGGATACGCTGTGGGTCATCACTCTCACATGTATCATGGTGGTCACTCACCTAATAGTTTCCTGCAGGACACATTCCACGAACGGTAGAGCCCCATGGTCACTAAAGTCTGGCAGTCTGCCGGGACCTATCACCCTGTCAATTTCTGCCTGGGCTTTGCATTGCACTTCCGGAAACAGCAACATGCACAAGTAGAATGTTTGTATCAGGGACCACGTCTTGAATATATTCCATTAGATTGAACAGCAGTGAAAGGAAAAAGATCTAACCGTTTCAGCGCCACCTAAGTTGATGTGTCAGATGGGGTACAGTTGCATGCATAAGCGAGATAACTTGCCAGTGAGGATGGTAGCAGCGGCGCCCTTGAGGTCATACATATCATACTCCTTGGCATCTTCCAGATTGAATTGCTCCAGATGTGAAGAGAGGAAAGACGGTTGAGCGATCCCTGCTTCCTACGGTCTAAGTTAGCATCCGAGGCTCAAGGCTCAGATGAACAGACACATTGATACGTACCACTTGCTTCCACACATCATCAAATGGATAGTTGTGCACTTTCCTGGTGGCAGGCCGCCAATGTCGTGCTGTGGCTGTGAGCGACGAACATCCAGGCAACCAGTGCAGAAGGTAGGCCACTGTGGATCATGATGAATCTCCTGAGTGCCACCAGGATTGAGCACATGAATGATGCACAGAACGGGAAGAGGTCAATCAGCAAGGCACCCAGCTTCGCCTCATCGACGCCGTGCAGAGTGTCTTCCGTGAGCTTTACATAGATGTCTGTGAACGTATAGAATACGATGGGGAAAACGGGCGAAGCCATTGGAGTGCAGCGGTACGGTTGAGTGGCTGACGAGACCGGAGAGTGGAGCTGCAGTGACACGCGGGTCAATGGAATGCTCCAGGTGTAAGCTCTGTAATTCATACCTGCAGTGACACGCGGGTCACTGCACAGCTAGTAAGTAGCTATAGTGTACAGTTAGGATGAGAATACGTACACGGAATGCTCCAGGTGTAAGCTCTGGAGCATTCCCTACTCAATATACTGGTTAAGTAAGATAAAAACGTCTTGTCTCATAATCGCGAGACAAGACATTCGATGAGAAACAAGAACACAATAAAAGAACGAAATAGACCATGCACGTATTGTAAACGCGCCATACAAGATCTCAATCTCAGATCGCAACACTCCCCTTCAAACCTTTGAGAGTCCCATGGACAAAGCGAAGTGTTTGCACTTCATGGACGGCAAAGCTTTTGTCAGGATGTCCGCTGTCATGTCCTCCGTCGGGCAGTATGACTAGTGTTGCGTAGTCCTGTCCTGTCCGGTCTTTTTATATTTTTTAACAGGACTGAAGACCGGGACCGGGACCAAAAATAGCTATACTCTCAAAGACCGGACCAGGACTGCAGTCTCTTCAGGACTGCAGTCCTCACACAGTCTCAGACCGATTAGGACTGATTCTAGACTGCAACCGGTCCTGGACTAGTCTGAACCAGTCCAAGACTGGTCCGTAGACTACATATGTATGTATCCCTACAGATACTCAGCCTCTTGATGGCACAGTACACTCAGGCTCAGCAAACCCGGCTGCGGTGAACATCAGTTGAGTTTAAACCCAGACATGGTAAATACAAATGCAACACATCGGGGTGCTGTCAATAATGAATATGTCAGTCTGTCCTTTTTATGAGAGAGACACAAGGGTAAAATTTGTGGACTCACGCTAATCCCAGATAATCACCCCAACCTATTCAACGAGCTGAGGGAGATCATCATGTCCAACCTCTTCTGCCGGCTGTCCATTCTCGTGCAGAGATACTGCTTCGGCACAGTGCACAGTGCCCTCGAGAACTTTGTCATATGTAGACAGCCACCGCGTCGGCTCGCATTTTGAGATGTCAATATAATCTTCAATCACTATGCCTTTATCCGGTCAGTAGCTCATGACGAGACACAGTAAGTACATATTCACTCACCTTTGCTTTGCTGATCAAGAAGATATTCCAAGGCGTTGTATAGGGCCGTGTACCGTGAACACGAGATGGGATCAAGGGACAATGACTCTCCTGTAAACTCTGACAAGCTAGACACGATGTGAACAGAAATGTGCAGGCTAAGACATACCCTTCAGTGTCGCACAGATCCCCTCAGCCCAGGATGAGATAACAGAGACAGATGAAGATTTGAATACATCTGGCCTGCGCCTGTCGTCAAGCCGTGGTAATACCTGCACACTCCCCATGGCAAGAGCGGGATGAGAAAAATTCATACTGCTGGGCGCGGCTACAGGCATAACGCACGAAGTGGTGAGATGTGAGTACGAACCTCAAAATTGGGGTGATGTCACAGCTTGTGACATAATGGGCCGGCTTTCAGTCTACAACCACAAATATATATTTAAATACTCTAGAAAACGAGAGTGTTGTCCAACACTGCTTGGTCATATGCGAGGCGATGGTCCGGGAATGCGCGTGCAAAAGTTGGAGGACAGATTGCGTGCGTGAGGGCTTCCCGGGCTCCAGCGAGAGTGCCATGCAGAAATTCCTGTGCTTGACGGCCGGAGGCAGGTATTGCCATGCATGCCCCTCGTGTCAGGCTACGCATTCGCGGTGCACCAACTATCAGAATATCTGATAGTTGCGGACGAACGAATGCACGCGTCGCAGAAGACATGAGTCTTTCGTCACAGAATAACAAGAGGGTGTATCAGAGCACACACCTGACGAAGTTTGTGCCTTCTTGCTCGCGAATTTCCCCCGCTTTCCGCCTTTTACTCCATTCATGTCCAAAGGGCGATGCCGTGATGGGATCGGACGACGCCAGCGCACCGTCGCGAATTTTTGGTCACCGCAGCGCCGTCGGACCCGCGTACAAGTCCAACATCGAGGTCCATTCCAGGTAAGATGTGATGCGGTGCGCACGCGAGTCCACACGAACCATGAGCACTTCACCCTCGCACGCTAGCTGTACCCACTCTAGCTGCCGGTGTGCTCATTCCACCCCAAGTTTGTTGTCAACTCGCCCGACGCGCGCACGACATTTGTTGTTCTCCAGTAGCGGGACCGACGGGCAATCAAAAGAATGCGCGGGGTCGACATTCGCCGTGAAGGATGCGTGACCAAGGTCAGTTCGTCCGGAGGTGGTTGTTCGAAAGTCGCATGCACGGAAGGCCTAGGACGCGAAAAACAATAACTCAGTACCTAGTAATGCGTCAGAAAATGAGATCGGAACGTACCAATGTTAGCGTCACCCTGGGTTATGAACGCCGTCGTGCCCCGTAGTGTTGATGCGTGAAAATCGAAGCGGTCGCCATCGTTGAAGTGCGAGAACGCGTGCCCGAGTCAATCGCAGATGAACGCCGTCGTGCCCTGTCATGCCCCGTGGTTTGATGCACGAAAATCAAAGCCGTTGCCATCGCCATCATTGAAGTGCGAGAACGCGGTCCCGAGTCAATATCAGCCTGCGATCTTGCACATGCTGCTTGTAACAAGAGAATGACAAGACTCGTCCTATTGGCATGAGCCGACGGAACGCACAATGACGTGCTCACCTCGTGAGACCTGCGCCCTGACCCGCTGCTTGCTCACTTCTGCACGTCGAAGATGTGCCTCTGGGTCGTGCGATCACAAGTGCGCACTGGAGCCTGAGGCACTGCAGCTGAGGAAGTGGAAGGGTCAGTCACCAGATATGAGGCCCATTGTGACAAAACATCCGCGAAATGCGAAATGTGAGATGGACGCGGACATAGTTTTCGGTCAGCACTAAAGGTGCACGCGGCGAGGCACACCAGCCGCGTGCACGCACCGCAGAACTGTACCGTCGCGAGTCTTCCGAGCTCTGAATTGGTGACCATATAAGTTTCAACATTGTCTACAACTCTACAACAATGACTAGTCTGAGAGTGAGTCTTCCATGCCCCCTAAGTCCTCAGAACACAAGGCTTTCTCGTCCTCGAGAATAACTTCAAAATCCTGCAAGTCTAACTCCAGCTGCTCCATGACATCTTGGTTGACGCGTGCAAGATCAATTATGGCCTCCTTCCAATGGTAGTGCAGACATTCTATCCACTCGAACAAATCCGAACCTAGGCGCGAGCGACGATCCGTAGAGATTTCCTTCGCGCATGAGAACAGGTGTTCACAAGACACAGATGATGCTGGGATCGCTAGGATGTCCAGCGCCATCCGTGCAAGAGTAGGGTAGACATCAACGTGCCTCTGGCTTGGACTTCAGATTGATTTGTGAGGGAAAAGGATATTCAAAATGTACCGCCCACCACTCCAGGAGATCTGTGTCCTTCATGACATTTGCGGCTGGGTCCTCGACATACCATTTGAGCTCTGCCATCCAACCCCCTTCTGGGTCCGCACCCAGTTGTTGCTTGCGGTCACGATCATAATTATCCTCTTCGTCGTCATTGTTGTCGCTTGGAGGTGCCGAGGGTCGCACGTCAGCTGCTGCAGCCTCAGCGACATTCTGAGCCCTGAACCCAAGTCGCTTAGGCCAGTACTCCTCCATCTGACAACGACTGTCAGTACCTGCTAAGAGATATACAAAAAAAGTGAGATGTTTACTGCTTTGTTCACAGTTGTCGTAGCAACCTCTTGCCAGTTTTTCGCATCCATGTTTCCAGCGGCAAGTTCCTCTTCTTGCTCCTTTGCACCACCCCATTTCTTCTCTATATATGCGAGCTTGTAATATGGGTGAAGCACTTTGAATGGCAACATGAGCTGAGATTGAAGGTAGATAGAAACGAGGTGGATTGATGTACACATTGATAGAATGTACACGCAAGAGTCATCGAGCTTGGTGTAGTACTTGTTGAGTTTGTTGAGGCCACGCTGAATGGCAGAATGGAAGAGCGTGTACTTCATGTCGGCTAGTTTCCGCTCCCACCGCGTGCAGAGCATTTCAAGCGCGGGAATCACGCGGTGAAGTGTGGGGACTTTGTCAGATGAGAAGTGCTGCTGATATTTGTTTGCATCCTGGATGAGTTCAGTGGATAGCGCAGTGAAAGATCCAACTCCATGACTCACAGCGAGGATGTCAAGACACAACTGCACGCGACGCCAGTCGGAATCTCACAACTGAAATGCAGACCACCGGATTTTCTTGACAACCTTGCCGTTCTGGCGGACAGTTGTTATCAGGCCAAACTTCTCATCCGCAGTCGCAACAAACATATTGATTGCCTATCGGACTGACGGTCCCAACATGTGAAATCAAGACAAGGAGAACCTCTACTCACTGCCCGTAGCTGCAAAGCGCGCTCACACATTTTGTGTGCACTCCCCCAGCGGGTATTCCCATGCAAGGGGATGATGAAGGGATGGGTAATCCCACTTTCCTTCTGATAGCGCTCGAAAACTTCTTTGCGCTGTCCCGATGCCTGAATCTGTAAGAATACATATCAGAACAGCAGTACCTATATGTATCTAATATACTACCTTGATGGCTAGTGTGCGGATGATAGCAATGATGTCGAGCCCTCCGATGACCGCACGATTCTCGGGAAGTGACGGGTCGTAGTCCCAGATTGCCTGCTTGGTCTCAATGACAGCAATCTGGGTGATCTCGGACATGTAGTCCTCGATCCCCAGGCTGATGACATGACCTAGACAGCTGCACAGATATCAGTGCACCGCACATGGTGTACACAGAGTGGGAACTCACCTAAGCTTGCGCTCCTTGGGTATCCAGCAAGGAGCACTGCGATTAGTCAGGATCTTCGATACCTTTGTGGCGGTGGTGTCGTTGTTGGATGCATTGTCTGCAGTGACATTCCCGAGCTGATATCAAAGTCAGTCACCCACACCGTGCCGAGGACAGATGGCCGGGGCTTACCTTGCTGTGAGACTTCGAGGTAATGCCTACACGATCCGTGAACTTAACAAAATACCTCCCTAAGTTGTCACCATCATGAGACCCTGCCACTTTGTGCATCGCAAGCACCTCAGCACGCAACTTCCAACCTACATCACTGAATTCAATCCACTGGCCCGCCATTCCAAAATATGGGTCACTTGTGTGCTCCTGGCTCCACAGATCCCAGCTGACTGCAACCTCACCAGGAGCAGCTTCAATGTCTGTCCTGAGATGCTCAACGTAGTCAATGAACTCGTTCTTGATCTGCGTCTTAACAGTTCCGCGAGTTGGCAGGTCAGCGCGAGTTGTCTTTGCCCGCATCGTTACCAGGCAATTCGTAAAAGTTGCATCATCAGCCAGGAGGAGAGCCTGCAGTAACAGTGAGAGCAAGGTATTCTAATACATCAGTCGCCTTACCTGGTCACCACAGACAACATGCTTGACGACAGCATCCAGGATAGCTTCCCGAGAGAAGGCACTTGGTCCCACCACCTTCTGCACCACACCATCAAGCGTCTTCTGAGCACCTTCCTTATTTGTCTCTGCCGCTTCACGCTCTGCTTGTACTTTCTTGGGTATCGCCTCCTTGCTCTCCTTGATATTATCTTCCTTGCAGCGCTCACTGTAGACCTTGTAGTGTTGGCTTGCAATATGCTGCCGGCACGTCGAGTTTGCTCCCTTATACCAGCCCGCTCGGACGCCCTTCCTCTTCTCAAGTTTTGGGTTCTCTCTGCATCATGCACCATCAATTTTGTGTTCGAGCTCAGTTGCAAATACTCACTTGCAAAGCAGGCACCACCAGCCCTTTTCCGTACGCACTCCCTCCCTGCCTTTAAATGTGACCGTGACTCGAGGTGAAAAAATTGTCTGGAGGTCTCGCGTTGTATCATGCTTCATGAATGTTTTTTCGGGCAATGCAAGTCCATCAGACTCCTAAGTGTATTTGCTTAAGCTGCGGTATCTCCAAGCTCCACTATAAGATGTTAGTCTATTACCTCACCAGCTTCTTCATCCTCGGGACCCTCCTTGTCGATCTCACCATCTTCATTTTCATCGTCGTCCTCGACTTCCTGATCTGGAGATGACGGTCTGGTGTCCTCGACATCAAGCTCGATGATGGAGACCCTCTGTCGAGACTGACGACCCTTCTTTGGTGGCTGATTGCTCGCCTGGCTCTTGTGCTTGCGCTTCCGAGAACGTGAAGATGGTTCGGAGTCAGAATTGGAGCAGGGATCTGGCGAGGGCTGTGCAGTGCTGGTGGATGCCCTTGATGCCTTTGACCCCTTGGCTTGTTTCTTTTTGTTTCGAGAAGAGGATGTGGCCATCGCAAAGTCTCAGAGAGGTGTCAGACAATGTAAAAGAAGAGGTAGGACGACTTTTCATTCTTTCGGAAGAGGATCTACCCTATGGTATTTCATAGCATAGTTACCGGAAATAAGGTACCTTACAGTCTCGGCACTTGGCACTGAGGCTGGGCCCTTGAAGATCGAGCTTACACTGTATATAAGGACCAGTCCTGACCAGTCCTATGCAGTCCTACATTCAAATCAGAATGGTTGAAGACCAGGACTGGAACTAAGACAGGATTGGCAGAGGACCAGTATGCAGTCCGGTCCTGAGCAGTCCTGTCTGGGTCCTGTCCTCAGTCCTTGCCGGGTCCTAGGACAGGACTACGCAACACTAAGTATGACAGCGAGATCTTCCCCTCAGCAATGGCATAGCGAATAAAGTGAAAGCGAATGTCGATGTGCTTGGTACGTGCATGAAAACGGTCATCCTTGGCGAGCGCAATAGCGGACTGATTGTCAGAACGGAGAGGCAGGGGGTGTTCCGGGTCACCAAAGAGCTCCTTGATGAAAGAGCGAAGCCAGATGGCTTCCTTGCTCGCGTGCGTCAATGCAACGTACTTGGCCTCGGTTGTCGAGAGGGTAACAAGGTCCTGGCGCTTTGAAGACCATGAAACTGCGCCGCCGTTGAGCATAAAAACATAGCCAGAGATTGCACGGCATCCCTCCGTACTCATGCCATCGGCATCTGAGTATCCAATGATGTCGTTGTCCTCCGAGCTGCCGAGCATGAGCCAGATGTCCGCGGTCCCCTTCAGATACTGGTAAATGCGCTTTAATGCACTCCAGTGTGCAATGCCAGGGTTCCATCCGAACTGAGCAAGTTGTCCAACTGCAAAAGTGATGTCAGGGCGAGTAGCGACGGAGACATACTGTAGTGCTCCTAATGCCTCTAGATATGGTTTATCTCGCATAGCGGCATATTCGGCTGTCGAAACAGGGCATTGGTCGACAGAGAGGTGGACATGGGGATCCATGAGCTGCGAGAGTGGCTTTGCATCAGAAAATCCATAGCGGGCAATGATTGAATCGATATACACCCGTTGTGATAGCGCGATTGTGTGCTTCTTGAGGTTGCATCTGACTTCAATTCCGAGTAGCCAGTGTAGTTCACCATTGTCCGTGATTTCGAGTTCAGACTTGATCATTACTTTGAGGTGAAGCAGGTTAGCGAGTAGCGAGCAGACCAGTGTCATATCATCTACATGAAGGAATATGATAGATATTTCACCATCAGGATGGCGCCGATAGAACACGGCGTGATTGTGCTCAAGCCGAACAAGTTTGAAGCCCTCGAGAATCTTGCGGAGACGGATGTACCAGCGTCGGTCAGACTGGTGGAGTCCATAGAGTGCAACGAGTAGTAATAGGATCTGGCCAGGCTTCAGGCCATCAAGCTCGATGTCAGAAGGGGGCCGCATATAGATCTTTTCATCAAACGCGCTCTTGACATCGACCTGATGTGTGAACCATCCATTGCGGGCAGCGACAGAGAGAATGACGCGGATAGATGCAAGCTTGCACACGGCGGCATAGGTATCGTCAGAAAAATAGTCGACACCTTCGACTTGTGTGAAACCTTGAGCCACTAAGCGTGCGCGATAGCCTGTAACTTCGCCACGAGCATCTCGCTTCGTGCGAAATACCCATTTCGAGCCGACAACATTTTGGCCCGACGATCGCGGCGGCGGGTCCACGTACACCCATGCTTTTCTCAACTCCAGCCTTCTGATCTCATCGTGCATGGCTTCTTGCCATTCAGGCCAATCCGGGCAACATTTGGCCTCTGTGACAGTATGTGGATCAAATCCTAAGGAGTCGGATGCAGCGACACCAACCAACATCTTTGTCAGTTATGAAAGATAATCTTTTCTATCAATAAGTAGCAAATTTTCATAAGAATTGCTACTTTTAAGTAGACTTATTTGTAGGTGCATAGATTAACTCAGGATAATCGTAATATAATCTTTCAGATAATCTGAGGATAATCTTCTGGATAATCTGAGAATAATCTGAAAATTAGCAATAAAATACAATTTTAACTTTGACATCAGCCAGGATTGAACCCTGGACCTTAGGTTGATTTTATAAAATATAATTCCAAGTGACACTTTAGACCACTTGACCATTAGGCCATACATCACAACTATCTTATATTAAATTAGACATCTTTTTCTTGAAAAAGACTTAGCCAAATTCTGTCTATTAGAAAAGAGTAAGTAAAAGACACTTGACTTTTATCATAGATAGAGAAGACTTATAGACAAACAGTACTCTGCATCTTATTATAGTCTTGTTCTACAGCTTACAGTTTTTGTAAACTATCATGCAGTACTATAGAGTATCTTAATATAGTTATTTATAATATATAACAAGTTATTGAGAGACAGTATTTTATTTGTTCATTTTAGGCTTATACTCTAGAGTCTATTATATTATAGACTGAGCACTTATATATACAAGATCTTTATAGCTATCTTCTAATTGTATAGCAAAGTTCTGTTTTGCTGAAGTAACTGTAGAAACATATATTCTATTAATTACATATTGTACATTATATGAAGGCTGCAAGCATTAGAAAAGACTATAAGACTCAGAGTAATGTTTTTTTATAAGTCTTGTCTATCTATGATAAAAGTCAAGTGTCTTTTACTTACTCTTTTCTAATAGACAGAATTTGGCTAAGTCTTTTTCAAGAAAAAGATGTCTAATTTAATATAAGATAGTTGTGATGTATGGCCTAATGGTCAAGTGGTCTAAAGTGTCACTTGGAATTATATTTTATAAAATCAACCTAAGGTCCAGGGTTCAATCCTGGCTAGTGTCAAAGTTAAAATTGTATTTTATTGCTAATCTTCAGATTATTCTCAGATTATCCTCAGATTATCTGGAAGATTATATTAAGATTATCCTAAATTAATCTATGCACCTACAGATAAGTCTACTTAAAAGTAGCAATTCTCATGAAAATTTGCTACTTATTGATAGAAAAGATTATCTTTCATAACTGACATCACTGGAGATATAGCGCTGCAGCCACCAGGACGAAGCCAAAGGTGGTGGTCACCCTTTACCGTATAACGGATCCTTTTGGCCAGGAGTAGATGGTCTTTGCGGACAGTTCAATGTTATAGATCAGGCCTGTGGCCCAGGAAATATTTTCAGCAGGTTCTGCATGCGAGGCCAATCTACCACGGTCGCCGGCTTTGTTTAGCTTTGTTCAGCTTTCCATGATCGATAACGGACTACATATACTTAGTAATAAGGTGTCAGCATCGAGGTGACCCACGAGCTCTCTTTCGCAAGCTCGTCACCTACTCTTCGAGTTCTCTACACGCCAACCATATGTACCTAACTGAAGATGGTTGGCAACACCACGACCCTGGGCGGCACAGCGTCTGACGTTACAATTGGGAGGATCGGGGCACGTGTCTCCGCGACGAGTTGAACCGGAGTCTGATCTCTGCTTGAACAGCACGGCCTAATGACTCGTGAGTGCTCGCGTTCCTTCTCGCGTCACTTCACTAAATAGCTGGGAGCAGGCCGGAGAAGGTCAAGCACAGTATCGATGCGATAATCGCAGCCCTACGCGGGACAAAGCACCTGCCAGACTTGTTTGAGTCTGTACACGTCGACTCGAAGATTCCCATCGAAGAGGCCGTTCGGACACTCTCGGGGTATGCTAAGGACGGTCTGTTTGACCACATCGGGTTGTCTGAGTGCCGCGCTGAGATGCTGAGGCAGGCACATGCGGTAGGTTACCTTCCGACGTCTTGCCATCGCGAGGGGATTTGACGCGCGTAGTCCGGTTCTTCATATGAACTACTCGCATTCAACTGACCCTGCGCAGAGGGTGATGTCCGGCGAAACTTCACCCGCTTCAAGGAAGAGGTATGCCAGACCTGCTCATTGCACAGCACATATACTCACTCATGCATATTGCCACCGTCGCATGTACTCACCCGCAAATATACTTACTCACACATATATACACCCTTATCCATCGATATGCTGCTCATCTGCGCATATATCCATGTGCGCACGCTCCCGTCCACATCGTGGTCTACACTCTATGCAATAAATGACATACGGCACCAAACGTAGAATTTCGCACATAAGAGTCGCACTGCTTCTCCAGGGCATTAACCCTAAAATGAACTTTCCTTGATGTCTACGTTTCTGGGTCAATCACGGCTGTCTCAATACCACATTACTGCACAGGAGAGGCGCCAAGAAGCATCTGACATGATCGGCTTTGGTCACGATGGGAAGCACAATTCTTTCCTTCTGCCATCCTGTCTGTCTCTCGTACATGCGCGTAATGGTATTTATCTCTTCTATCCTCTCCGCCGTTCTGGTGAATATACTGATTGCTCCAGTTACTCAGGGTGACTACGTTGTTAAACTGCAGGCCGATGCTGGTGCAATCGGGCCTTCTAGCACACAAAGCAGACCGGTGGCTTCTTCTCGCTGGTCTCTCCTCGGTCCATGCCGGCTGCAAATTCTGCATCGTCTTGTCTGGAAAAGGCTGGCTCTGTGATTTCTCCCATGCACAGCGACTGGCTCCCAGCACAAAATCTCAAGATCCCAGCACTTCGCAGCCACTTTCAATGTTTCGAGCACGTGAGTCAAATTCCAGTCTACGCTCTGAATCTGATGGGCGGCCTTGAAGGCGTAAAATGAGGTACGTACGATGCTCCATCCGAAGCAACGACACGGCTGGCTGGTTCATATCATTCTCATGCCATTTCCGATCAAGCACACACACACACTCTCCGTCCCGAGATACAATGTTCCAGCCTTCAATTGAACGACATTGCAAGCCCAGAACGTCACCTAAAGAAGATCAAAGTTCATCTGAGGTAGAATCCTGCATAATGAGCTTCTTCGCCATCTCCGAACGTGGTCGAAAGACACATTCAAAAGATTTCGGATGACTGCAAAGGCGGCCAAACATCAGCGAATCTCCGTACCGCATCCGTGTAATTCTGGCGTACCTTGCCAGCCCGTCCATTGTGAATTCTACATCTGGCTCCACGGCCTTCCCATTCTTGCTGACAGCCTTGCAAATATCAAAGCTCGCGAGGACAGTGGCAACAACGATCCATATGCCGTTCTCAGCGAAGTACCTCCCGGGGCAGATTCTGTGAGTGGCGAAAGCACTGTCATATGGGCCACGCATCTTGAGGTTACGCGGGTACGTACCGCCGACCAAACCCAAAAACGGCACCCAGATACGGCTCGCCGGGGCCTTCGGGCTCGCAGAGGAAACGCTCGGGATAGAAGGCCCCTGGATCTTTGTATGTCGTCTCGTCACGACTCATCGCCCTGGGCCGAAAATTATCAGATACGCTGTGTCGATGTGTTTGCGGCACTTACATTATATTTGGAATTATCACCGAACCTTTCGGAATAAACATCCCGTTGTAAATATCGTCGTCGACAGTCCGGTGAGCGATGCCTGGAAGTGGAGAATTAGTAGACCTTCAATGGGCTCAACTAACCTCAGCAGAGAGACTGACCCTGAGGGGCGACAGGATGCCATCTAGGATACACTGTGGGTCATAACTTTCGCATGTACCATGGTGGTCACTCACCTAACAGTTTCCTGCAGAATGCATTCCACGAACGGCAAGGCCTCACGGTCGCTGAAGTCTGGCAGTCTGCCGGGACCTATCACCCTGTCAATTTCCGCTTGGGCTTTGCATTGCACTTCCGGAAACAGCAACATGCACAAGTAGAATGTTTGTATCAGGGACCACGTCTTGCATATTTCCATTAGGTTGAACACCAGTGAAAGGAAAAAGATCTAACCGTTTCGGCACCAGCTGAGTTGATGTGTCAGATGGGGTACAGCTGCACGTATAAGCGAGATAACTTGCCAGCGAGGATGGTGGCAGCGGCGCCCTTGAGGTCATCCAGATCATACTCCTTGGCATCTTCCAGATTGAATCGCTCCAGATGTGAAGAGAGGAAAGACGGTTGAGCGATCCCTGCTTCCTACGGTCTAAGTTAGCATCCGAGGCTCAAGGCTCAGATGAACAGACACACTGATACGTACCACCTGCTTCCACACGTCATTGAATGGATAATCGTGCACTTTCCTAGTGGCAGGCCGCCAACGTCGTGCTGCGGCGGTGAGTGACGAACATCCAGGCAACCAGTGCGGAAGGTAGGCCACTGTGGATTGCAATGAGTCTGCTGAGTGCCCCCAGAATTGAGCACATGAATGACGCACAGAACGGGAAGAGGTCAACCAACGAGGCACCCAGCTTCGCCTCATTGACGCCGTGCAGAGCGTCTTCCGTGAGCTTTACATAGATGTCGTTGTCAGAATGCACCTCGTGGCCGTATGTTATCTCCAAGAGGCTCCGCATAGCAAACCTGCAAGACCACGCGGCTATTCTGGTGACATTACGAGAACCGCCATCGTAGGAAGAGTGCCATACCGTAGCGCCAATGCAGCAAAGTCGTGGGGGAGTAGTAGCAAATCTTTCAGAAGCACATGGGCTGCGCGGGTCTGTTGCGCGCGATACGTGAGACACTCCTTCTCGCTGAAGTATGTCCGGAAAATCTTCCGATGCTTCTTCCAGCGCGAGCCATATTCCATGAACGTGATGTTCGCATCCCATCCCATGCTGCGTATCACATCAGACAGACACTCCGCGATCATAAGAAGACGTTTGGTGTGCCTACAGCTGGAACATGATACCTGGTGGCCTGTCACTGTACTTGGCACCCCGCTTATCCATGAGGTCAGTCGCGACTTGTAAAGAATTCAGGATCACAATGTTGCGGCCTAAAATACGCAAATGGAAAATATCTCCTGCGACAACAGAGCTCATCGTCAGATGCGTCGCAGACTTCACACTAACAATCAAGCCTTACCGTATTTAGCCGTCCATTCGCGGAAGAGCTCAGGCTGACGAGTAAAAGAGAATGCTCTAAGATGCCCAATGATCGGATAGGCTGGAGGACCAGGTGGGAGAGGCAACACCGTCTTATTCCTCCGACTAATGCATATGAGCACCAATATGATGACGCACGCACATGCGTATGTTGCTAAAGAATCCATGGAGGAGGCTGCCATGCAGAGGGACCCTCCTCACGCCAATCCATTTATGCAAGAGGATACTATACCCATGTGCTACTTGGTGCATAGTGTCCCGCCCCAAGGAGGGGGTCATCGGGCGCAAAGTGGCAGGTGTGAGAAACAGGGGGAGGGCGGAAATTGAGGATGCACCAACCTGAGCTTCTCTGCCAGGCTTGGCTAGGAATTCTGTCAGTACATTTTTGCGCGAAGGACACGAGGACGGTATACAAATTGCTCTCAACAAGAGGAAGTCAGTGGTCTCGTAGGGATGTTGCATTGGATGCGAGTTTCGTTTTTCAGAGGAGAAGTTACGCATTACAGTATCAGGCTTTCGTAGAACACCAATAATAGGAATCTGTGTAGCGACTTACACTCAGGCTACACACATGCTCAGCGCGGAGCAGGACACCTTAGCCCAGGAGGCCGAATTCGATATGGGGAAACTTCGCGCCGGTCGACAGCGATTAGGCAGGTTTCGCACGAAAGGAAAGTAGATGAACCGGTAACTCACCATGAAGTAGTTGTTCACGAAAACCATCATTAAGTCTCGCCCTCACCGACAGCTGAGGCAACTGCCCACATAAACCAAACAGACGAGCTGAGGAAGTTAAAGAAATCCTCAAATGCTCGGAGAAGCCAACAATTGGTACCCACTTCTGCTCCGGTGTGCATACCGCCTTGCGAGTCGGCTCCTCGTTTGGCTGCGATGAGCTAGCTTGCAGGCCGTTGACGGCGCGTTGCAAGCAACGCCTATACGATCGAAGTGTCCTAAAATGTCCTTGCGGTCCTCGCAAACGCCAGAGATGAGTTCGCGTGAATGCAGTATGTGCTGATGACGAGTCTCTGCCATCCCATGTGAGCAGCACGCTGAGGATAGTCCACAACCTAGCGGACACAACCTAGGCTACACATCCCGGTGCCGGTTTTCCACCTGTCGAGCATCGGCTCCGGCCCGCAATTTCAACCAAGTTGGTGTGTTAATCAGTGCCGGCACTTGAAGCTTTGAGGCTTCAGCGCTTGAGTGCTGAGCATCGTAGACACAACTTCTAGGTCGCTACTTGATCCAGGGCACCCATCAACACGCCACGATGTCTGGGCAGGACACTAGATGTAATCGGACAACGCGGACACGCACATCTCTCCATGAGGGCATGGTCTATTGGTCTGATTCGGTTGGCGGCCTATGGGCGCCTCTCGTCAGTTCACCGCTGGCTTCTGCCTTGGCGGAGCCACTGACGACATACGATTGCAGTCTTGTTAGATGCCACATCGGTGTCTCTGCAAAGAACGCGGCCTCACACTGAGTTTTACCCTACTCGCCACTCACGGCTGTGCGGGGAAGCATAACCAGTCTGCACCTCTCGAGCTCTGGGTGTCCTGCGCGAGCTACAGCTGCAGGTTGCGCCATCATGCGTCTTCCAAAGAAAAAGTCGTCACTCACTAATAATGGGGTTGTGCACAAGTGGCTCCCGCCCACACTCTCAACCATCATTGTGAGCGAGCGAGAGAACCACGAAGCGCGCAGGCTACCGTTGGTGCAAGTGTATGTCTTGTTAGTGCTGATATCAGGTTGGAGACTTCTGCAATTATCTTGTGCAGTACCTCAGAGTGCTTTCTTATATTGTAACAAGAAAGTACAAACAGTTTTTACTCACCTGAGGCTCCGTCTGTTGAGGCCCTGGATATTTTGAAAGCAGGGGGTGATGTGAATAAGCGCTCCGTAGGGCGCCAGTTGAATCAGACCAATCGACCGTAGACTCGTCTGTCCATTCTGTATTCCTGGCTACGGGACAAAAATACTGTGCGGGATCGGTACCATGCTATAGACGCGTGGGCGTCCAGGACTCGTACGCGCGGCGCAGGACATAGTGTGCCATCGGACAACGCGAGCACGCACCTCTCCCCATTCTGTATTCCAAGCGTCGGAATAAAAATGTTGCGCGGGATCAGTACAGGACTGCAGGCACAGAAGTGCCAGGTGAGCTGTGGCAAGTCTGACCCTGTCTCAAAAGCAGTGCGCCGGCGGACTTTGACCACTCCGTGGCAGACACAGATCAGACACGAACTGCGAATTCCATTACCTGTCAGAGACATATCGGTTACAGTACACGTCTTGGTCAGCAGCGCATTCCAGGTTTTACAACTCTCCGCTCAGGGCGCACAACGACCAACAACGAATTCAGGGCGAACGACGGCGAACTTCAAGCCAGCAGCGATGAGCGTCAAACAGCAAATTGCAATCATCCCCACAGGTGCGCAGCCTTCGGGTCGCCATAGTAGCGATCCCCCTTGACCTCATGCCCCGCGATGACCGCCTCGATCTCGGCCTTCTCTTCAGCCGTGAGCGTGACGTCGCCCGCGGCGAGGTTCTCCAGCGTGCGCTTCTTGTTCCTGCATGTTCACGCGGGCGAAGCATCACAGCCATTAGTGAGCGGGAACACGGACCGTTAAAGAAGAGATCGACGCACGAGGACCCAGGAATGGGCACGATGTGGGGGCCGAGCGAGCAGACCCACGCAAGGCTCAGCTGCGCAGGAGTCACGCCCTTTTTTTCCGCGATCGCTTTGAGCGCATCGACGAGCGTGAGGTTGTGTGCGAGGTTCTGCGCATAGTGCCGTATATTATTTTATTGTATGAAGTGTGGACCACCATGTGAACGGGAACGTGCACAGGTGGATGTATGCGCGGATGGGTATACGCCCAGATGAGCATATCGATGGAGAAGGGTGTGTATGTGCGCGAGTTAGTATATGTGCGGTTAGTATATGCGAGGGTGAGTATATGCACGCGTAAGTATATGTGCTGTACGGTGAGCGGGTCTGGCGTACCTCTTCCTTGAGGCGGGTCAAGTTTCGCCTGACGTCGCCCTCTGCGCAGGGTTAGTCGAATGCGAGTAATTCGAATGAAGAGCTGGACTAACCGGCGAGGTCGTCCCGGCTCTTGATGCTCCCAGTTAGGAAGCCCCGGCCTAATGGACTGCGTCGGCACCCTATCAATCCTGCGTAGGTATGACGTGCGTAAGGAAAGGTGCGTACGAGTAGGCGGCGATGGCGACGCCAAGTTCCTGTGCCGTCGCGATAACTACGGTTTGCTCAATAAGATTGGGCGAATACGCTAGAGGTGGACGGACATACCTTTCTTGGTCTCTTCCTCGAAGGACCACGGGCTGATCTCAATCTCCACCACCGCAATGGGGTGCACCTGCGAACAGCGCGCGCGTCAAATCCTTTCGCGGTGACAAGACATTGGAAGGTAACCTACCGCGTACGCCCGCCTCAGCGTCTCAGCGCTGCACTCAGACAACCCGATGTGGTCGAACAGACCATCCTTCGCGTACCCCGAGAGCGTCCGAACGGCCTCTTCGATGGGGATGTTCGAGTCGACGCGTGCAGACTCAAACAAGTCCAGGTGCTTGGTCCCGCGTAGGGCTGCGTTTATCGCGTCGATACTGCGCTTGAGATTCTCCGGCCTGCTCCCAGATATTCAGTGAGGTGACGCGAGAAGGAACGCGAGCACTCACGAGGAGTCAACGGCGAAGCTGCGGTACTTCACGCCACCCTGCGGAGGATCGAGATAAGCGCGATGTGGCAGCGGAACAATGGAACACACTTGCCTTAACGGAGAGGAACGTCCGGTCAGCGTACTCGGGGTACTTCTCGAAGAATCGCGCGACGAGCTCGAGGTTCGCGGTGGACATATCTGGGCCGTAGAATTCACCTGGCCCAACGTCATGAGCAGTACGCGGAACGGAAAGAATCCGGCAACCTACCGCTGTTGAGCATCATCTTCACGCCAGGAGGGAGAGCGTCAATGCCGGACTTGATGGCGTCGAAGGCATCCTCATCAGAGAGGGCGTCGGTCTTCCCCCTCCATCTGTTGACGCGACGCTGTCAGAGTACGCAGAGAGAATGACCAAGAGAGACGGACGTCATCATCATTAAGCCATGCTGTTCAGCCAAGTAGAGATCAGACTCCGGTTCGACTCGTCGCGGACACACGCACCCCGATCCTCCCGATCGTCACGTCAGACGCTGTGCCCCCCAGGGACGTAGTGTTGCGAACCATCTTCAGTTAGGTACTTGCAGCTGGATACGGTTGAAGCGAAGGCGTTTAGAGAACTCAAAGAGTAGGTGACGAGCCTGCGAATGAGAGTCTGTGTACCTCGACGCTGAGCTTCTTATACATGTCCGGTCAGTGAGTCCGACCGAGCAAGCCGGCCGAACAAGCATACGTGGTAGATCGGCCTGCGGAAATCGCTGACATAGACCGTCCTGAAGCTCACCTGAGCGAGCCATCGATAACTGACTCATCTACACAACCGCATCGTCACCGCAAGCGGACAATTGAATACTATTCGAATTCATGCGTATGAAGCAGCTACCGGAGGGCGGGCGGCGTTTAGACGCTCGTTGTGAAGGCTGTTTCAAGTTGAACACCCTGTTCTCTTCTATCCTCGGATCGTATTACTTTCTACTAGTACTTACTGTCAAAATATTTCCTGGACCACAGGGCTGATACAACAATGTAAACTCTGTCCGCAAAGACCATCTACTGGATCCGTCACGTGCGGTACAGGGTACGGCGACGCCCACCCGCCGCTGCAGCGATGTCCCGTATGCCATGATCGTCGGTACATAGCTTGTTAACTTTTCAATACTTATGATCCTTACTCCAATGTCCACACTCTATCATTCTTTGTCGCAGGTAGTTGCCTCGTGAACGGCTGTACAACAGCCTTATCATCAGCATAGAGTAGAATCTACGGTGGATCGACTAGTGGAATCGCCAACACAGACGAACCTGAGAATGGCCTTACCGTAGCGCCTCTTCGTTTCCGATATCAAGCCAAGTACCCACGTGCGGAGCTCTAACACGTTGCATGCTACTGAATCATTCGCGGGTTTTGCTTTACGAAGCTAGGTCATTTGGAGAGGAATTCCAACCTATGTGAGGGAATTTACTTCCTCGTCTCTTGTGGTAGTGACTCTGCATACGTCGTCAGGATACACGAGGAACTCCAGTTTGTAACCCGGGAGTATCGGCCGGCGGGATGAGTGCAGTAAGCACCTTAGCAAGGACATCTTCCGTGTGTGCAAGTTTTCTTGATGCGGGGAATATGTGTAATGGAAGCTCAAGTTCCCCTACCGTTCCCGCGCAGGTGGTAACTTAGAAGGTGCTGATAGAATCGCCCTGGACGTCCATTCCCTCCCCAGGCGCGGGCCCAGAACAGTGGCATCAAACGAGAGTTGGGATACTTGAACTCTGTTGACATCGTCTAACGTATCCGATATGAAGTTACGGCCAGGCCGTAAAATTCGCAGTTCGCCTTGTAAGAACATCTTTTCAAGCTCTTGCCATAGACCAGGTCCACCGACTCAGGGTTGCACCTGTTTCTCCTGGGCATTGACCTTAAAACGGACTTTACTTGACATCTACGTTTCTGGGTTTTCTGGGTCAATCACCGCTGCTGCGTTACCACATCACTGCGCAGGAGAGGCGCCAAGAAGCCTCTGGCATGATCGGCTTCAGTTGGTCCCGACGGGAAGCACAATTCTTTCCTTCTTCCATCCTGTCCGTCTCTCGTACCCGCGCGTAATGGTATTTGTCTCTTCTACTCTTTCCGCTGTTCCGGTGAATATACTGATTGCTCCAGATATTCAGAGCCGCTCTTCCACCCTTCTGGACACCCACATTATCGTCTGTAGCCATGTATTCCCGGAAAGCTGTGTGCCTCTTCCATTTCGCGCGCAACGAATCGCTGGCATAACCCTTTTAGTGGTACTCTGCGTTATGCACGATGTTAAAAGGCGGGTTAAGGATGGTTCTTCTTGTCATCTCCCCCATGGATTTTACGATGATATACTTGCTATGCACATTCGCCGTTGCTCTCATACTGCTCCGGCGAAAGAGTGCATCCTCTCGCCCTCTCCCGCCCGGTCCACCCGCAGACCCATTGATCGGGCATCTGAGGGTATTCTCTCCTGCGCACCAACACTCCCTGTTCCGAAAGTGGGCAGGAGAATACGGTAAAGATCGCCTTCGTACTGTCTACAACTCTTAACTGATTCCAAATGCTTTCGTTGCAGGAGACATCTTCCGTCTGAATATTCTCGGGCAGCACCTGGTAGTGCTGAACTCTGCGGAAGCGGTGATTGATCTCCTAGAGAAACGGGGCACCGTCTACAGCGACAGACCGACATGTACAATGTTCGAAATGTCTGTATCTTGCGCAAATACTAGAGTATATATCTGACGACTATCAGGATGGGCTGGGAGGCAGATGTTGCCGTTATGCCTTACGGCCCTCGGTGGAGGAAACACAGGAAGATGCTCCAGGAGTATTTCAATTATAACAAGTGTCTCACGTATCGCGGAGATCAAGCTCGGGAAGTGCATGCGCTGCTTAAGGTCCTGCTGACAGCACCCGAGCAATTTCTCACATTAACTCGCAGGTACGAATGCCTCTCGTGTCCTCGTTTGCGCCACATTTCTTCGGTGACTGATGTTTTCAAACAGTTTTGCTCTGTCGAGCATTATAAAAATCACGTACGGCCATCAAGTCCTACATCCCTACGACGACGTTTACATCAAGCTCGCTGAAGGGGCTTTCGACGCCTTGAGCGAGGCTGCTGCAGGAATGTCCTTGTTGGACCTCTTCCCATCTCGTACGTCTCACTATACTATAGTGAACGTCAAGTGCTCATTATTTACAATGTTGCAATATAAGTGCGACATGTTCCCTGGCATTGGTTCCCTGGGTTTTCGTCCCTGACGGCTGCCGCGCGCCGCTTGAAGCCCGCTACGAGGAGGTTGCATGATTATCCCCTTGAAGACATTCGGAGGCAGATGGTCGGCCCCATGTTTTGATCCCGCAAATGCCGTATTCTGACACAGCTTGCAGGACATTGGGATCGCGCAATCGTCCTTCCTCGCCTCCCATCTGGAGGCCCTCGACTTGGCTATGGTCAGCGGCGAGGAGCTCGAAGACCTCAAGGGCGCGGCTGCCGTTATCCTCATAGGTACGTCCTAGTTCTCCTCCGCATTTGATCAAGCTAACTCGTGATGCAGCTGGGGCAGATACTGTCAGTGTGCAGTCCATTCCCGAGGAGTCTTGTGTTAGCTGACAACATCTCAGACTTGGTCGCTCATTCAGACGTTCTTCGCCGCGATGTTGCTGTTCCCCGAGGCGCAGCGAAAGGCACAGGAGGAGATCGACCAAGTTGTGGGGTCCAGGCGGATCCCAGACTCCAGTGATCGCGACGCGTTGCCATTCGTGGAGTGCGTGCTCCAGGAGACGATGAGGTGCGTTTCGTGCGGGAAGCTGACGCGCGACGACGGGAGGACCGAGCTGATTTGTGATGTCTCACAGATGGCGACCGGTTGTTCCTTTCGGTGCGTCTTGTCGAATCCTTCTCAACGCCTTTGGGGTCTTACTTTTGACTCTGTTGGACGCTTAGGTTTCGCACATAGGAGTCGCGAGGACGACGAGTACAATGGGATGTTCATACCGCAGAGATCGGTGGTCATACCCAATGCAGTGTGAGTACATATTGGCCCTGCCAATGGTCTGCTAAAATTTCTTTGCCCTACTATCGCAGAGCGATGAGTCGCGACGAGAAGATTTACAAGGACGCAGATCAATTCTACCCCGAGCGCTTCCTTCCTGCTCCTGCGGGGCGCGGTGAGCCGCATTTCAATGCTAGCTTTGGATTCGGTCGGCGGTGCGTTGTTTCGATATAATGAGTGCCAACGGTGTGCCTTATGCCATCCATTTCATAGAATTTGTCCCGGGCGCCATTTCGCGGACAATAGCACATGGCTTGTTGTAGCATCAGTTCTCGCCATGTTAAACATCACCAAGGTCTTAGGAGAGGATGGGAAGGAGGTTGAGCCAAAGGTGGAGTTCACAACGGACGGACAAGTGAGGTGAGCCTTTCATCGTCCGGGTCGTCCACGGATTCCGCGCGATGTCGTCTGGTGTCTGACATGGCGTGCGTAGCCGACCAAAACCGTTTGCATGCACTATTCGACCACGTTCTGAGGCTGCGAAGAGTCTGATTCTGCAGCAATAAAGGGCCGGCGAGGAGTATGATCTGATGTACGCAGGAGAAACTGTCGCGGAAAGTCCTTAGTATGTTCATTCGTTTTCATTTGCACACCGAAGTTTAGAAAGTCATATATGATGCGACTCTAACCGAAGAAATCAGTACGGTAGTGGTTACACGGTTCAGTAGAGGAAATAAAATTCGCGAATTAACACCTGTTTTGTGTCAATCGCAGACAACATATCCAACTGGCTCCACCTCAGTTCGTCCGATAAAAGATCAGAGGTCATAGGCTTAGCATATTTTCTATCATGACATTGAAGATAGGTGGTCTATACCAGAAATCGCATCGGGGCAAAGGTGAAAGCGCGTTGCGGGCAAAAAAGTTTGCAGTGGCTGAAAGAAAGACTCTTTCACACAGGAGGTTCCTGTTGTGCCGGCCCAAGGTATGTTGACAATAATAGATAGCTGTAGTAACCTGACAGACTCTGTAGCACTATGTCGACAACAGTATGCTACATAATTTGGCTGGGCACTACAGCCCGGGAACCCATTTGCTGTCGGATGCTATGAAAATCCGACGTCAATTTGGACGGGCCATGGCACGTCGCTCGGCTGGTTTCTTGAAAAACTGACACTCGAAATGTGTTCCGAGACAGTGAAAACTGGATAGGTCATCGAGCTCTGAGGGAGGTTTTGAAAGGAGTTAAGAGATTAATCAACCTCACAAGAGTGGCGACTTATAAAACCAAGAAAAGAAGTCCGTGTACCCGATTCATCGGCCTGCCTCTTGATGGATCCGCATAATCTACTGTGATTTCGATCCACCGTTCAATGAGGAACATGGGCCCGACGAGCCAGAGTCATTGACTTCATTTTCAGCACTAACCTAAGGTCTTCAAACTGCAGCACAACCGGCGCAGTATGCACATAGCCTGGTCAAGATTAAGGAACCACACCTGGAGACCTGTTCAGCTTTTGACGTATCCCGCCCTCTGACCATCTGAGCATCCTTCTTGTTCCTCATGGCGGCTTCACGGTCCCCACTCAAAAGGTTCCTGCTTAGTTGGGGTTGAGTACTGAGTATGGAGTCTAAACTTTGAACTTTGAGGTGATTTGCATGATCGTCCGGGATTAGCATACAAGTTGATACAACGCGCAAGCTCACAGAAATCCCGTTTGCTGGAATCGCATGCAGCAAGTATTGGAACATGAGAAGCACAAATTCAATAAACGGACATTGTTATGAGGCAGCCCACGAAAGCCGGTGGCAACGCTTGCGTATGGCTTAGATCCCAGGTACCGCTCTCAGACAGGCTGTGAGAGATCTACACAGGTTTTGATTCTGACCACCGCACAGCTGTAGACGCCGATCTAACTCCTCCTGCACTATGGCATACCGTGCGCAAATTCCGTTCTAAGGCCGTGTGCATGTCTCTTCTTAGTATACGAGTCTGTGCTGAGAGCTGTGAAAGTGCGGTGCGCACGGGCCGCGGCCGCGGTAGCCAAGAGGTAGCCACGAGACACGGTGGCGGTGAGCCTGCCCTGAAGCTGACACCGCCGCGTCGCGATCGAGATGAAAAGTTGTGCGACCGTCTCTGAACTGTCTCTCCCGCCGACGCGTCCGCTCCCTCATACCCATATACCTCTGTACATTATCCTTTCCCCTCTTCGCCACCCCTTCGCCGACAAAAAAAAACATGGGCCGCCCGCTGTTTTCCTCCACCCACGTCCCCGCAGTGCGCGTCGAGACCGAGCCCGAGCCAGAGCCAGCGCCAGCACACCCCGCGTACGAAAAGTGGTCCTACTGGAAACCCTTCGACCCCGACGCGGACGAGTTCTTCGAGAACGACGATGCCGTGTACGAAGCGTTCATCGACCCAGCGCAGCTCCCACCCGCCCAGCGCGCCCCGGGCCTCTACTTTGAGCGCAGCAGCAGCACCGGCAGCGAGAGTAGCGGCGGCGGCTCCGCGAGTGACATGGACGCCGTCTCCGTAGAAGAGCTTGAGGTTGCGGGCAGCCGCAGGGAGCTACGGCCGGTCCGGCTACCTAGCGAATGGCAAGTGCTCCCGACGTACACCCTCGAGGTCCCCGAGGAGCCGCACTCGTATGAGCCGGGCGAGATGGTCTCGCAGTATGCGAACATGTATAACATCGTTGGCGCCTCTGCATCTACCGTGTCCACCACGTCGGATTCCTCAGCCTCGGCGTCACCAGCCCCTCGCGAGCGCTCCCCGCCTCCCGCGCCGAGGATGTACGAGCGCGCGCCAACAGACATCGAGTATCCCGCCTCGCCCTCTGACGAGCCGATGCTTGCACGCGCCTCCCAGCCCTCGCCCGGGGGCTGGTTCGATGGTGAGTTCGAGCACTCCCAAGAGGCCAACGACGATGCACACCCCGCCACACTGCCCATGATGCCCGAGCTCGTCCCCGTCTACGACTCAGACCCCGACGCCGCAGATCGGCCCACCACTCCCGTCCGTAGGGCTGCGTCGACCTGGAGACAGCGCCCCCCGGCGTATACGTCCCCCGCGATCCTGCCTTCTCAACCACTGTACTCCGGGACCTCGATCTTCCCCGTTCGCGCGAGCCCGCTCACGAACCGCAGCGCGCGCAGGTCCGTCGCGCACATCACGCCTACGCCCGCGCTCGTGCCGATGCATCGCGCAGTTTTCTGAGCGCGGTGCGTGCACAGGCGCTGCTGCGGAAGTAAACTTGATCCACGAGTCGACATGTTCTCGCTCATACTCATGCATTCCCCACTGTCTGCGCTGTTTGGTTTCGTCCCACTTCGCTTCGTCTGTCTCTCTGGTTTCGTTCCACCTCATTTCGTCTGCCTCTCTGTTTATGATGCATCCTGCCGCACTCCTTTAGCTCCGCATACAGGCCCGTCTGTTAGCGCTTCGCCCGATCCCATTCTACCTAAAATACCACACGCGTGGTGATCCCCATATCCGCAATGCTCTTACCTAGCGCCCTAATCAGACACGCTCTATAGCTACTTCCTTATTCTATCTTTTCGCTTCCCGTCTTTCACTCCAGGCTCTCGGTTCCCCGTTTCGGATCGCGCAGGTTGCGCTCTGTACACGTACCGCTTGCTGCCCGTTGCTCACTGTACACATTCCCATACGGTTGGCTGGCCACGCATGCTACTTGCTTGAGCTTACTTACTGTATACGTACGTACTTGGATAGATTTCGATGCAAAGGTCCATGGTCGACTTGGAATGGTTTGTCGACGTGAAGTTGACTGCGCGTACGAGTTTTCAACTTTCAACGTCGACGTTGGACGGTTGGGTAACACCAAGGATGTTCCAAATAATATCAGGACAAGGGACTGAAAGCGAGGTTTAATAAGAAGATCTAGAACTGATTGAGACTTAGGGAACGGTTAAAAGGAGGAGCAAAAAGCTGACCAGAAAAACCACAGCACCCAGGATTCCCGCGTGGTCCCCCACCGTGGTACTAACTGGGCGGCACTCCGGTTAACTACGCAGATCGGACGGGATGCGGTGTTTTCGAAGTCCTATGGCCGTGGATAGTGTTTTTGCTTGTTAATAATATATAACCAGTGAATGAAGGATGCCGAAATCGCTTCTAAGTTCTAACGAAGATAGATAACAATGGCATACTCACGCACATATCGTCTCCGCTGTTCTTGGGTGGTGGTACAATTTGACGGAGTGATTGATCACTCAACGATTTTCCTCTGCAGTGATGTCCTCCATCACGGTTTCTTGTCTGTAGGTGACCTACCTTCTCCCGACGATCGCGACAATATGGTGGCCCTCGGTTCTGGAGTATGGTAACTAACTAGAAGCTGTATCTATGAGCCTAATGCTCTCCTACTCTCCAAAGGAATGCTGAGTATCGCGGGTGGACTGATTTGCGCGATGTCGAGTCGTTGGCTTTGAGGCGAGAATATCTGTCACGGTCTTACCACCTGCGAGCAGCAGAGAGAACAAAGTCAGTCTCGCACTCGTGAGTACACGTAGTTCAATGCTTCTGGCTGTGACCTCGCTTACCCGCGTCGCAAACGTTGATGCCTCTTTGGAAGAACGGTGCAAATGCCACGACAAATCTGGGATTTTTGCCGCCTCCAAAGCAAGATCCGGGTAACGTGCCTACACAAACGTACAGTATGTATATTATGCCCCACTATTTCTGTATTCCTCCGCAGAGGTCATCGCCCTGATTTTTTTCCCAGCAAGTTCGCTGTTATCGGCAGTATCGTTGCCAGAAGATCCCAGAGTATGCGCCATTTCCTTGCAGCTGGCTTTGATTTGCTTCTTGGTGTCCCGTCGGCGACGCACATGCGATGGTGTTTGACTTCCCTATTCCACTGTTCCGACGCACGTACGGACGCCCAGGACCGGAGATCCGAATGCATCCCGACATCGGGCTATTCCATGACTTCGTACGACCACAACTTAGCTAACACTGTGGTCCTCATTTGATCGATCTCCATACTCATTTGATCGTCTTATAGGCATCGGCGACACGCATGGGCATGAGGATGGTCTTACCGCGGCAACGCGGCCGTCACGATATAAGCACTAGACTAGGTACATACGCCGCGCCAACGCCGTGCTCCCGATATGCACCCGTTTCTCCGTTGATTTTGTGCGTCCCTGGTGCACTGTTACAACCTTGCCAACAGGGGTGCTGATGCAACTAGATCGGTAGGGTAGCACCCAGAGCGAAGTCAGCGTGGAAGGAAATGTACATCGGTGGGGAAACGTACATTTTCAGCTCGTTATATGCTAGCTAACTGGCCCGGATGGCCTTGTCCCTCGTCCTTTAACAAGGCTCAAGGGGGACCGTTGGGGGCCGGGAGGGACGTGCTAGGCTCTGTACATGTTTCACCCGCAAAGGTGGCCCAAATTCATGCACGGGGGGACTCTCCTCCGAGTCGGCCGCGACGGCCCGAGACGACGTCTCGCGGGAGTGGTCCGTCCCACGATGCGCGGATTCGTGCCCTGTGTGAGTGCAATTGCATCTCTGGTTCTATTTGCTAGCTGAAGGGGGTAGCGCCTCTGGGAGGGACAGCTGTACGGAAGCAGGATGCACTTGCTGGAGATGGAAAGACGGTGCAGAATGCGCTGGCAATATTCCATGCACTATATCAACTGTGCTGCTCGTCAGCCACAGCTGTAGGGGATAGGCGCCAATAATCACATCACGAGCAGTACCCGCTGCTTGAAGAACTTGAAGACTTCAACAGTCCTTTCAGGCTACGCTCATGATTCGCCTGTCTCCATGTTCCGAATTTTTCCCCTTTTGCTATTTACCGCTGCAGCATGTGACAAGTTGGCGATTCTCTTGCGCAGAAGACGTACCGTGACTGTGTTTCTGTCGTTCTATCAAACGCAGTTTGACTATACGGAAATCAGCATATTCTGCACAGGAAAGGCGCTCCTCAATCCACGTACGACTTCGAGCGTGACGACTTGTTAGACGATTCTCAGAATTCCTGTTCTTACAGAATTGTGCCGCAGATTGAAGTGCGCCCATTTTTGTTTCCGCTTCATCACAGATGTGTTGCCTAATTTCAGAATACTAAAGACTACTGGTAACCTCAGTCTTGGTCCAGAACATGGGTCCTGCAGCATCCATGCTCTGCGTCGCACTGATCGGACAACAGTGTTTCAAGGAAGGAGGTAATTTTACTCGAAAGGTTTCGGGTGTAATCCTGATATCCTCATGATCATGGGCGACGTAAATTACGCGCGTACATGCCACCTATTTGTGACAGCAAAACAAAGGTACGAACGATGAGGCGAAACCCCACGTTTCGCTTGATTTGCCGTTCAACCTCCTTATCTAGAGTTTATTGGCTTAGCTTTGTGTATTAAGAGAAGTCCCCTTAAGTACCACCGTTGTATTCCTACGTGCCCCCTTATGAATCGGACGAGACTGGTGCGTCAATGATTTGTTGTTCAATAATTACTGTAAGTTCTCACTTGCGTTCAGGTTTTTTGAATATCTATCCTGTGAAGGTCGAAGAACGCGAAGTTATGTTACATGAAGATTCCACCGTAATTTGCCACGTACACTGATTCAGCTTCTGCGAAGCATTCCTACCAGCATTATCCTGCGACATAGACAAGAGTTTATCCCAGTAATTCTGATGGTCATCTTCCATCTTGTGCTTCGTGCGTACTCTCCGATTCGTGGTCTTGCTACTTACGGTCATCGTCATAGTGGTGATATCCAACCACCTCTCGCCATACGACGCACTTTTTTTCCACGGTGGCATCATTCACATGGACCTACTGCGACAACGTCGGTTTTTCAAACCTGCAGTGGGTGCCTGTGCTCACAAGGGTTAAACTAGTCTTGGCTTCCCCGACAGCAACTACCTGGGCTGTCCTCGTTTCACTGGGTGCGAACATCGACGAGAAGGGCATGATGGATCCGACGACATTGATAAACAGAGTGTTTCCCGAAGAGTGTGGGCTGATTCTGCTTAGCGCGACCTTCTCGTTTCGCCCGCAGACGATGTTACAATCGAGCGCACTATAGAGACCGTTCAGCCGGCCCTTCAGGCACACCCAATGGGCGCTGAGGTGAAGTTGCTGGGGACCTTGACAGCTCTCATCCTCATTATCGCTATTTATTTTCTGTACCCCAAGACACCGCTCATCAAGAGCAGCGAGATCATTGGCTAGACTGTGGACGGGACAGGCCAGACGAACAGGAACGTATTTAGAACAATACTGCGCGATTGGAATTTATTACTACAGCAGAGATCTAATTGATGATCGTGGCCGAGAACTTTGGTGGCCAAGAAGCGGAAGTACGTGACTTTGTCTTCGGTGCTGCTATCTGCTGTTCTATGCTTGCAGGTTGTTCCTCTGATGCTGCATGAGAGCAAGAAAACCTATTGGACCCATCCTCTTCTGCCAGATAAATCAGGTTCCGCTCCTTGCACTGATTGCGATAACGATTGTCGTCCTGGAAGCTCCTCTTTTCGACAGTGCATCTCGCGAAGGCTTTGCTTCTATTTCTACGGTCCCGAGCACGTGTTTGTGGTCGCCGGTGGCTCTTTTGATGTGTTGGACCTTCTTATGTCGGCATTCGTTCGCAGGCCTAAGCAATGTAACGTGGTCCACAATCTGCGTCGACATCAGTTTCCTATACACCCGCTAATCGTATCGGTTTGGGTGTGCTCTGGCACTCTCAGATATCGTAGCCTGGTTGGCATCATGTGCACTTCCATGTCCCGTTCGTCAAGGTCGCTGTCGCGAGCACCTTCGTAGCCTCGTCTATGCACAAGACGTACAACATGCAGCTTTAGGTCGTGGGTACATTAAATATAACAGCTATCGCCGATATCTAAAGGCCAATCCTTAGATTCCGACGGCTAGTTTCATGGAAGTTCTACTATATCAGATGCCGGATTATAGCCTGCATGGACGACCGCCGTGGACACTTGAGCCAGATTCCATTGTGGCTCAGCAGAATGGAACCATCGTTACGCCACTCCGCGTCATGTGCGCCGAGCTCACCGATTCCAAGACACTGAAGTCTAGTGAGTATATTCTGGTACATGGCATCACTGTCTACGTGCCCCGATAGTTCGGAACGAATGCGTTGTCGAACTTACCAGCATACTGCCAAAACCGTTGAGCGTTCCTTAGGGTGCTTACACGTTGGTATATGGGCGTTCTTCTGGTGGTGGCAATTACAGGGAAATGGTTGTTCACGCGTTCACGGCTGTATGTCTACCTCGATCAAATGAACTGCGTCGTACTAACCAGTATCACAGTGCAACGAAGGACGTCCCTCTTTGCACTCTCAGGCGTCAACGCGTCAACTGCCCCGACGACACTACCTCTCGACGAAACTTCGGTAGCCAATGTAAAGACAATTGTAGATAAGCAGGTCCTTGACACCACTCATCTTATTGACCCCACCGTTCTCGACGAACAATGAAACACGAAGCTAGCGCTTGGATGGCTTCACACAGGTTCTGACTCTCCACAACATTACTTCGCCTCTCAACGCCTACCTCGGTCCCACGGTCCTCCGGTCCCACGGTCCTCGTCGCGGCTGCACAGTAGCTGTGGTCAACCTTCTGGGCAATCTGGCCACGGGAGAAATTGCAGCCGCCTGTCAACGCCCAAGGGGCCATACACGACCGCGATGGTGCATTATCAAAAGATGCACGTTGTGCAGGCCATTCATACGCGAGTGGTACAGGATATGCTCGGTGGTCTGCTTGTGTGTGGGCTGGCCGTCACCGTGCTGATGCGGCACTCGGGCGCGATCCAGCCCAATTGGGCGCCGTACGCCATCGAGGCGTAGACGAGCGTGCTCGTGGGCAGCCAATTGTGCAGCTAGATGGCGGAAATAGTCTAGGGAGCGCGGGGTGAATGATGCACGGAGACCGTATCGGTTCGCGCTGGGGAGGATAGAACACGAACGGAAGAAACTTAGGTTTGGATTGGGTATCACTTCGTCTTCCGTATAGCGAGAGAACGCTACGATAGTTCCTGGGAACACTACAATTTCATGATAGAACTAATGATATATCCAAAGATGTCGCAAGGCAAATTATGCACCGAATGACGACGCATCGACGATGAAGAAGTATACCTATTGGAACGGTTAGTAGAAGTTATTACAAGGTGAGGATCAGGTGGAAGTTGAACCACACCGCATTTGGTGTGCACGGTCCGCTGTACCAAGTCACGAAGGAATTGACGACTGTCTTCGTACACCTTGTGACGGCACGAAACAAGGTATCACCTGAGATAAGCTCCGCCCATCCTGAGTGATAGCATGTCCAGCTGATAGGACAATCCAGTTGGCGACAACGGCTTGCTGGATGGACGGAGACACAAGAACGCATAGTTTGAAGGGCCGGATGAACCGCGATGAGACGCGGAATTCGCGGCCATTCAGAGAAAGTGCGAGGCAATCGCATATCGATGTGGATTCCACATCACAGCAATCAGAAGTGTGGTGGTCTCACTGTGTCCGAGCGACAGACCCTCTACAAGCGTTGTCCGAGGATCCGAAGTACATCCACCGTATCGCTTCTAGCGAGCTTTGGCCGACCTCCCTTGGCCACAACAAGGCCGCGTGATATCAGTAGCGAGCAGAAAGATTTTCACGTTTCCAGATTGCTGTTGCAGAAGGAACACGCGCAGCAGTGGGTGCTGGATCCAGTTACTTGCACTATTGAACGAATTGCTAACAGGAAAAATTAGAGCTGCCGGCATGGACAGAACAAAGTACAACATGTCAGGGACACAGGCCCACTAGGCGAACCTTAACGTACTTACTCACCTTCATGTCCTCTTCTTCTCACCTCTCACTTCTGCCCGAATGCGGCACCACTCGGTTCTCCAGCGCAACCACTGTGCCTCCACTCCACCATCTGCCCATACTGCCCAGCTATCCCTCATGCGGAACCATGTGCTTGCAGGATTGGCAATAACGGCGGCCTTCATCTTGCCAAGCACGGAATGCGGATACCGTGAGGGTAAGAGCTCGACAAGGGTATAGTAGCAGGTGCCGAAAAGAGCGCCAAGGCCCAGTCCCCAAAGTACCTGAGGTATCGTATGATACGACAGGTAGAATCTGGTCGTGTGCGCAAAAGATAAGTATGAAGGACCACAGCAAGTCATGCGAGCGATGTCAACAATGAGCGTGCTGGTCGTTCGTCTATATCAGTTCTTCCTCTTACCGTGAATATGCGACGCCACCGGCCCATATGGCCAGACTGAAATACAAGACCACCACCCGTATCAAATCAAGCGCCAGATATCCCGTGGATATAAATCGATGACGGAAAGAGAAATGGCAATATAAAAACGCCGTGAAATATCCCATCCACTGGCTATGAGAAGAAGGGAAGCCATAGCCGGCTCCCAATTCATCTAAACGGTGGTCCAAGGACGTCAGCCCAGCCAGAGTGATTAGAAAGAGGGCAGCGCCACCACGAAGACAATTGGAATAGGACAGTGCCAATTTCCTCCATTCAAGCGTGTTCTAGATTCAAGAGGACTTGCTGCAATTGGATAGGCCTCCGAAGAAGTCATCGACGGCTTTAAATCTCAACCACAGTCTGGTGGTGTCCAAACCACGGATCATCTAACCACTATCGGCGAAGAGTTACAGCGACGACATATGGCTCCATCGACGTTGTCGAGAACAAAGAAGAACTAGACACCAAACCACTCACCGACGGGGCGCTCTTGCCTCACCGCATGCTTAAGGAACCAATTTGACACCTCGCAGAGCAGCTGTCCAGCATACATCTCAATGAAGAGTATTTCGCGAGTCCACATGGCTAGTGCGACATATGCCGGCTGGCTCCACCCTAAGTATCGAATTTATGGACGCTTGGATTGAGGCACAGACACACACATTGAGCAGTATAGGGCTGAGCGTCAGCAATGCGAGCACCAGCTCAGAAGGGGATGATTCATCGTCTAGTCATATGAACTGTTAATAGAGAAGTTGGATGCCATGGCCTGAGGGGAAGAGAGACGTACGTACATACCACATGGGTGACATCCAATGCAACGCGCCCGGCAGGTGGTGAGGTGGACATCTCTGACTGCCAATTGATATATTTCCGAAAAATCGTGGCGAGGCGCTGCTCCGCAAGTTGCAATTGCTAGGACGAGCTCGTCGTTTGAGGGGAAGACGCAGAAGTTTTGAAGAAAGTATTTGCCCATGAACTTGAGGCGCAGGCTGAAGCGCTCATAACCGAGTCCGATGCCACTATCCGCGAAAAAATGGGCCGCCGGAGGCAAAACGTTTTATATTCACAAAAACAAATGGCCAAAAAGCTGTCAAAGGTAACGCCCAATTTCGGAATTTGGCCGGAAATGGTTCAAATTCAGAGGGTCTGCAAAAAAATGCCCGGTCCTTGGTGAATTATCATGGGTCTTGGCGGCATCGCCTCGAAATTGAATTTACCTTTTTTCCTCAGAACAGACCGACTCAAACTCAAATTTAGGCGATGGCGGCTCAGTTCAGTTCAGATTGAATTGCAATAAGCCTTCGCGGAGAAGAATCTCTGCGCTCATGTACCGCCATTTGAGCGGTGCCGCTGGGGTGAGTCATTTTCTAGCGTGGACTCGGTGAGACTCAGTGCTTTGTTTGGCGATTCGGATAACGGGACCGCACCGCTTATGCATTTCCTCGCCGAAGTGGCTGTGGCGGGTGGGTGGAAGATATAAAGCGGAGGTTGATCTGCACCATCCTCCACTAGAAGGAGGAACTCGCCACTCCTCCCCAACTTATCTTCTCAGCATTCACTTCCCAGGTGCACATGAACGGCACGGCGCCTGCCAATATATCGTCCGTCACGGCGTCCTTGGCGGATGTTCTCGATATGCCTCCCGAGTTCAGCGCCCTGTTGACGGCTTTCCTGTCCCTCGCTGCTTTGCGCGATTGGTTCAAGCTTGCCATCATCGGTGGCTTTATTGAGACTTGTCGCAGACTCTACTCCACATCCTGGACTGGGTTTCTCGATAAATTTTGGGTCGTTGCTTCCTTCGATGACGATGACACCAGCTACAGTGAGTGGCGTGGCGTTTGGTTCCGATCGATGATGTTGACCACAATTTTGCCTCAGATTGGATCCTTTTCTGGCTCTCCAAGCATCCAACGTGGAGTAAGTAATACGTCTTATCGTATCGTGCTCATTACTGACGGACAACATCGCCACCACAGGTAAAGCCAGAAGAATTGAAGTCACCACCAGAGATTTTGACCTGAACTCCGACCTTATGGAAGATGATGATGAAGATCGTCAGATGACGTACATTCCATCTCTGTCCTCAAAATACTCCCTCTGGTACAAGGGCCACTACATGACAGTCTCGCGTAGTGAAGTTCAGAATGGCACATGGCGCACGAAGGAGAGAGTAGAAATATGGTACGTTTTGTCCTGCTGGTAGACGCACTCGAGGGACTCACGCGATCGACCCAGTATTCTCAGTCGTGATACTTCAATCCTCAGCGATCTTGTTCTTGAGGCCAAAACTTATTATAAGGCTGCGAAAGACCACTTGATCGCTATTCATGTCTCTGATCCGTACGTGCCACTTCACGCATTGTTACCACGACAATATGGACTCATAGGCCTTTCTAAGTTCAAACAACTGGAGACGGGTCGCATCTCGTCCAAAACGACCCCTTAAATCCATCATCCTTGACCCAGGTATAAAGGATTTGCTGCTCAACGACGCAGAGGATTTCCTGCAGAGCAGGGACTGGTATTCTGACCGAGGTCAGTGTCCCCGCCGCATGAGTCATCGGTCATTCGCTAATACTTCCGTGCGTTGCATAGGCATTCCATTCCGCAGGGGTTATCTATTGGTATGTGGTTGTCATCCTACTTGTATCTCATGCTCATGCGATGTCCACAGTATGGAGCCCCTGGTTCTGGCAAGACATCCATCATTCAGAGCTTGGCTGGTGAACTGGGATTGGATGTCTTCATCATCTCACTCTCACGTTCTGGACTCGATGACAGCTCGCTCAGTGAACTCATTTCTGAGTTGCCAAAGCGCTGCATCGCTCTCATGGAAGGTATGTTCACTCCCGTGACGCACATTGAACCCATGCCAACAATATTTCGATACCAGATATCGACGCAGCATTCCACCAGGGTGTTCGCCGGGACCGCGAGCTGGATGCCACACCTGACTCCGGAAAGTCGGAGAAGCAAGAGCATGACAAGGAGCGCGACTCGCCCCTCAGCCGAGTAACGCTTAGCGGGCTTCTTAACGCGCTCGATGGCATCGGTGCACAAGAGGGCCGCATTCTCTTTGCGACCACAAACGACTACCACGCGCTCGACCCCGCATTGTGCCGCCCCGGGCGTATGGACCTACACATTGAGTTCAAGCTGGCGAGCAAGCTTCAGGCGGAGGAGCTCTACAAGTGCTTCTACATGCCTTCCGGCCCGGCCGCAGAGGATGCTAAGGCACAAAGCGACACGTCTGGCGACTCCGGATACGCGTCGCCTGCGTCGTCCGCCGCGAAGGATCTTGCTGACGCCGGGCCGCCCTCTCCCACTGGGTCCACCGATTCAACCACGTTATCGTCATCGGACGCTGAGAAGCAGAGTTTGCTGTATACTGGCAGCTTGTCTTCTTTCCGCGCGCCACTGCTTCCTCGCGAGAAGGTCCACGAGCTCGCTGCGCGATTTGCCGAGACGATCCCCGAGCGAGAATTATCCATGGCGAGCTTGCAGGGCTATTTGATGACGTACAAGATCCGCCCTTATGAAGCGGTTGACGGTGCACTTGCGTGGGTGGTGAAGCAGCTGGAGGAGAAGGAGAAGGCAAAGAGCGCAAGGGGACGTTCTGGGTTACGGCCTGATGATGTGACGCCTGACAATGACGATTGATTGGATCATGGACACTATAATCTCGATGCACATACCCTGTATTAGTTTGTAGGACCGCACATATAATGAGATGGATCTATATTCGTGCTCAGACCTTCGCGTACACTATGCTTGCTTATTATAGGAGAGATGTGGTCGAGATCTGCAGATCTTCTTCCTCGCCGCGACCTTCAATCTCAACATAGGAGGAAGTAAGTTCCCACCGGCCTGAACAACATGCAACCCTCTTCCCTCGAAAAACGGTGTTCGAGGTTGGTGCAGGCAGCGTACACTGGCCAGCGCAACAGCGTCCGCGACGCGAGATTGCACCGATTGGCGTCCGAACACCCCTTTATTCAGCAGGAACGTCCGTTCGCCCTCTCTATCGGCATACAGTGTCACTTTTCCTGAAACTGGTTGTCAATCCAGCTCGACGCGGTCTTCCCTGCGTCAGATGTCCTTCAGCACGCGTTCGATACGCTGGAAACAAAGTACTGGACGTGTACCTGTGCTTTGAACAAGTTCGTTCAGTATGCTAAAGAACTTGTGGATGAGCATGACATGACAAGGTGATACGCCCCGTCAATTTTTGTCAATCTCGATTTCTGAAAATCGCTTACTGTTAGCAAGATACTGGCCTTAGGGACGGCGAAACATGACAGCGACGATGTGTGGTGCGTAGACACCCGCGGCGTGCTCACTTTGGCAGTTTGCAAGAACACATATGAGCGTCTTGGACTTGTGGGTGACAAATTACCCTGGAAAGGGTGCGAAGATACATTCGGTGAGTGCACTCGAAGTATAACCAATTCGCACAGCTTGCACTCCACATTTGTGGACATCTGTCACACGGATCGAATTATAGCTGACTCTTTTTCTTACGCAGTCATTTGTGTATCTCTGCATCAAGGAGCTCCACTGCCAGATAGCCCTGCCACTTCGAAGTGGCATCGACTAGGTACGAAAGAAATGCAGACGCTCGAGATGTGGGACGTGCAGAGAGGACCTTGGCAGATCCTCTTCCATCATAGCGGTGGTGTGTTTACTATCTCATCCTATTTCTTGCTTATACTCCGTGAATGACTTTTTGAGTTACCAATAGACCCGGTTCCTGTAAGCATAGGCAGGGTTACTGTTCACGAGGTGAAGCCTTTCAGGAGCGACGTAGCCGATGTCCATATCCCGTCATCCATGGATCTGTGCAACACTGCCGAGACGTCTCAGCTTGATTGGGCAGAAAAAATGTCCGCGCTATTCGAGTGGGTCGGGATGGCTTGCCTTGGTGCACAACGGTGATTCCGCTGTATCGTATGTGGTAGGCTTAGATGGCTGATGTGGCCTCCCGGCAGTTTGAAAGCGAATGATAGAGTCGATCCGTACGTGGCGGTGTACACCCCGCCTACGCCTTCTCGTGTAGGGGACATCACTTATATGCGGTGGACCGGGCTGCTGACACCAGAGTTCGTCCAATCGGTCATCGATACCTCTATGTGCGTCTTCGTGTATCTCATCAGCCTGCCTTCGATCTTCCCTATTTATGATCGTCATTCCAGCGTGAAATTGTCCGCCTCCTCGTCCCTCATTTCCCTGACGATGCACGGTGTCCCGTCCTCACCTGTAGCATATCTCCGGCCTGCCCCAAGTCTCACTGCGCCCTTGCGTGCTCCCAGGCCGGAATCTGAAGATACATTGTGTCTGATCCTATCGAGCGAAAAGGAAGGGCCCCGAGGGGAAAAGTTGACGTGGGCCTTGGCGAAGAGCATCGGGCAGTGGGACATGCAGTGGGGCTAGAACATCAAGATTGATGTTTGCAGAAACGCTGCGTGCGACATCGTGCGCTACTGCTACCCCTTGTGCACAGATTTGTACTTCGTGGTGATGGTGCTACTGTATGTACAAATCCGATGTAGCGGTGAGAAAACTACCTCATTCCTACACTAGCGGGAAGGAGGTATCGGGATCGCAGATGCAAATGTATTTATTCTACAATGATTAGAAGACTTCAACTTAAACAACACATGCGAGTGGTTTAAATTCTATTCAATAATGCCCAACGTCCTACCGTCGCCAAGAATAACATTATCGATCAGCCTCGTCCGTCCAATCCACAGCGCCCCACTGAGAATCACCGGTCGCCCTTTCACACCGTCCTGCAGCTGGGTCTCCCACTCCCGCCTTGTCACGTCATCCGGGAGAACGTCAAACGTTTCCGGATCGTTCATCTCGATGTAGTCCAGTCGAATCTCGACGGGCTCCACGTCAGCATCGCTCACCAGCTTCGGCGAGGTCTCGTCAATGACGGCGATCGCACGCGCTATACACTCCGCCTTGCTGCTCCCCGCCGTCCACGCGCGCTGGCCAGCCTGGAGCGCGGCGTACAGCGCAGGCGCAGCGTACTTGCGCTCGCGCGGGGTGAGGTACGCGTTGCGTGAGGAGAGCGCGAGGAGGCTTGCTCGGTCTCTGCACCGTACCGAATCGTGTCAGTACATGGACGGGGGAAACTGAATCACTCGTCACTATCCGGACGTACCGCGCTGTGGGCACGATGTGTAAATTTTCAGGAAGAGGATGAGAGAGGAGGAGATCGCGCGTGAGGCGCTTGAGAAGGAGAGCTTGCTGAATGTCTTTCTGCCCGAAGTATGTTTGCGTGGGCTGCAGGTAGTGAGCGCAACGGTCCAGGACGGGATGGACGAGGGTGCACACACCTCTATCACGTTGAACAGCTTCGTCACAATCGTCGCCACGCCACGGAGGAACGTGGGTCGAGCCTTGCCTTCCATCTGGTGCCCGTAGCCCTTCACCTCGACGAAGGTGCCTTTCTGCGTAGCAACGTCCTGCGAGATTCCCGTGGGGTACATGTCGGAGACAGAAGGCAGGAACACCGCTGACGGCCTGCGGATAACCGGGGAAGTCGAGGACCCGTTCGGCACAGTGACGGACACGGTGGATAGCAGCTCAAGGTCGTGCGGCAGGGTGCGCGGGTACGTCGCGAGGTCTTCCTGCGGTGCGAACTGCGCAGGGTTCACAAAGATGGAGAGCACAGTGAGGTCGTTGGCTGCTAACGATCTCCGTACTGGCAAGCACACTGTGGTGAGTGTCTCATACCACGCATGGCGTGCGATCGATGCTCACCAAGAGATAGATGCCCCTCATGTAGCGCGCCCATCGTAGCGACAAAACCAACCGATTTTCGTTCTTCGAATGCCTTCCGCCGCCATGCACGGTAGCTAATTAATGAGTCGAAGACGGGTATTAAAGACGGCGGAAGCGCTGAAGAAGACATTCGTCGATAGTACACAGTTCGTGGTATTAGAGTGCTCTTCAGTGGCAACGGGCGGGAGGTAAGATACATGCGCATATGCAGTGAGTAAGGTGAATATGCGACGATACCAGAGATATTCAAGCTTGTAGGACGACGGACATGACTAGATGGAAGACTGAGAAAAACTGACAATTAGACTGAGAGTGGGCGCGTGAATTTCGATCGTGCAGATCACGTGACTATGTCTGACTGGTCATGAATGACTACTACGACGCGAGCCGCGTGGTGGAGGTAGTGCTCAAATGAAATTATATTGAACCATCTCAGACATTGAGTCTCTCATACCTCGGCGGAATGCAAGATGTATTTATTTCCAGCTGACTGAATCTCACTAAAGACGAAACGCATCATAATTCGAAGGAGATGAAATTCGTGGGAGGTGTTTGCACGAATTGCCATGCAGAAATGCTTCGAGAGAACCCAAGTCAGACATTTTGCACCTTCACAACTTACGATTTGAACCCTCTGCACATGTGGTTAGGTTGACCATCCGTCTTGCACGAGAACCGTGAGATCTAGCCACCAGCTTGAAAAAATCGTCAGTAAACCAAGCTTTCAGTAACAGCATGCGCTATAACAGTGACACACAGAAATTTCGGTGCGACTCGTCAACGATCCATCTCACCACAATACGTGGATTCCGTGCTCTCTGAACGCCGGTTTGGCATTCGAATATCACCGGAAGTCAATCTGAGAGAATAAGAGCGGCGCCATCAGAAGCTTACGGTCGGTGCTGCAGTGCAGACCTCGAATTACAGCATGCACAGCCTGGAATTAGCAGCTGAGATCTGCAATTGGTAGTAGATGCTGTGCGAGTGCATTGGGGAAGACCATCGGGCTCACGACGGGTCCGTGATCGACAAAAGGTGATCGATCTAAGTACCTCCGAGGGAGCTGGGACCGGAAATCTCGCTGCGCATGCGCGGAGTTCCTCAACTCGCCCACCTGTTTTGCGTCCAACGCTGCTCTGTCGACGAAGAAAAGTCAAGAGTAGAGCCATAGCCTTCCGAATTAGCCGACTCGATTCGGATTCGGCACGGCATTGATCACATGGCAAGCTGCTCCATGCAGCTGTTGCCGGGTTCCCAAACAACCGTTAGTATGAAGATGTCCTTTATTGCTATTCGCCGTTGATTCAGTGCTTCAGTGCAGGGCTTTGCCAAATGTTGGTGATGTGGTGCTGCCTTCCGGAGGACCTGAGGGTCCGCCAGGGCGTGACATTAGCCATACTTCATGAAGGCAATCAGTCACTCAGTACATCCGGTGATGAAGTTAGCTAATCAACGCGATGCATCCTTCCATTCTGGACGTGTATGGTCACATAAATGCCAGCAGACCGCACTTGGACTATTCTCGTCTGATAGCAGCGATGGCATCCACTCATGTGTCCGCGCCACCCCTCGCGCAGTTCAAGGTCGTCGAGGTACCCCACTATGTGGCAGCTTTCTGCGCTCTGGCGCATCGCTTATGCCCATCTTTTCCCTGGTAGTTTGCGGGGATTGGTCCAGGGCCCATGGTGGGCATGATTCTCGCCGACTTCGGTGCCAACGTCATCCGCGTCGACCGACCCTCCCTCTCCACGCCTGATGTCTTCAATCGGGGAAAGCGATGCATCACGCTCAATGCCAAGGTACGCCGCCGATCATGCCCGCCACAAATCGCGCTCATGCCTTCAGCCAGGTCCCAAGCGCCCGCGATGTGCTGCGCAGGCTCATTGAGCGCGCAGACATCCTTATTGATCCGAGTCGTCCGGGATTCATGGAGAGCGTGGATCTTGGACCTAACGTGTTCTTGGGCGATCCAATAACGGGCAAGGAAGGGAGGAACAGACGGTTGATTTATGCACGGTTAGCGGGGTAAGCCATACGCCGTGTTCGTTGAGATGAGAGCTCAAATCTGACAGGTTCTCTCGAACGGGTCGGTGTTTTGTGCACCTGGGACTGTTCATTGATGCATGCTGACGTTGATTCAAGGCCCGCACAAAAATATGGCCGGTGAGTGCGTTCTTGCTCTGACGAGAGAGCAGTACTGATGACAGCGTGATACAGGTCATGATCTCAGTTATCTTGCCTTGAGCGGTGTACTTTCAGTAAGCACGCACCGATGTCCGGTGCCTCCAACTCTGATTTAGAATCTAACAGCTTTTCCCTGGAGAAAAGAAACCAACGTTCCCGCTGAACATCCTCGGGTCTTTCGCGGGGGGCAGCGTCGTCTGTGCTCTGGGTATACTACTCGCTCTAGTCGAGCGCCAGCAGAGCGGCCTCGGGCAGGTCGTGAACGCAGACATGGCAAGTTTTCCCCGATGTCAGATCCCACTACGCCGCTGACACCGATGCATACACAGGTCTCCGGCACACGGTACATCTCGACGTTCCCGATCCTACACAGCCTGTACCCGACGTCCGCGAGGGTCTTCACGGGCCCGCGCGGCACGAACATGCTCGACGGCGGTGCGCCGTTCTATGACACCTACACGTGCGCGGACGGGCTGTGGATGTCCGTCGCGTGCGTCGAGCCGCACTTCTTCCGCGCGTTCCTCGATTGCTTTTGTGCTGCACTCCCCGGGTTCACCCTCGATGGGTGGCGCCCCACGTATGAGACGCCCGAGGACCATAGCTCGTGGCCACGTCTTAGGGAGTTTATGGACCGGGGGTTCAAGATGCACTCGAGAGACTACTGGACGCGAGTCTTCCACGGTAGGTAGTCGGCATCCTATGCTCAACTGATTAGATACTTATTTGAGAATATGCTTGCCGCCGCAGGCACGGACGCATGCGCCCTTCCTGTCCTGTCCGTGACAGAAGCAGCAGCGTCCGTCTCTGGCAGTACGTCAAGCTCCGCGGAGTCAATGTCGCCTGTCCCCGCTCCCCATCCAGAACTCGCTCGGACACCCTCGGTCCCTATCAATGGCATCACGTCCGCAGACTCGTTCAACATGCGCGGACAGCACACGGACGAGGTTCTGAGCGAACTGGGGTTGACCAAGGAAGAGAAGATACAGCTATTGCATGATGGAGCGTTAGGGAAACGGACTGCGAGGCTTTGACAAAGGTTCTAGTCGTGCTTGTCTGTACCCTCTGTATTACTGTACCTACTTATACAGTCTGTACATACTACATGTTGTTATCGCCTTCATGGGGGCCATCTCCAATCAATAGTTGACGATCGTAGAGGTTCGAACTTCAGGAAGCTGATGGGCCTAGCAGCGCATCTCAGTGCCCAGGCTGTGAACGTTTGAACGGTCGACTGGTAATCATCTTCCACCTCGTTTCATTGCCCCGGATTAATCTACTAAGTTCACAACACACTGTATTTTGTCCGAAACTGGATCGAGGTTACTTTTGACCGGCCAGTCACGCGTCACAGCAATTTTCAGAGATTTCGCCAATGTTTTCTGGATTTTTGGGAATTTTTGAGATTTTTCGCACTGTCCGAAAAGGGCGAAAGTGGGCCGGATTAGTCGTAAAGGCAGTTGGAGCATTGGCGCCCATTGGCTCTCTAATGATCTCTGTCCCTCCTTCATTTAAGAAGGATGATGATTTTGTTTCGAGACTAGGAGAGTCTCTGCCATCATCAGAGTAGCTGTGAGTGCCGTGCAATGCGATTCTGCGATGTATAACAACACTGATATCAAGCTAGCCTGGATTCAATCACCAATACGATCTTCTGGCGTTACGACAACTCAAGCTCGACCTCAAAGTAGCGCACTTGATGCACGTTTGTCGTCTTCTCGAGACTGCGCTCTCTGCTCCGCTTATGAGGCCACTGAGACTAGCAGGTAAGTAATGCTATGACACCATGCAAAGGGAGAGCGTCACGTACGTAGTCTCTGCCTTCGAAAAAGGTGAGAGTCCCACGAAAGTCTGAGAAACACGTCCGAGCTGAGTGAGATATGTGCACGCTCTCAGAGATCTCTTGACCTATCCGACATGATAGATGGCATGACAGAAGCCATCTCTGGCGAGCAAATGCACTGCCTTCAACTCGTATATATCGTGGTTAGTTCCGAGCACGAACCAACATTCCGATTATGCCGCCATTAGTCTCTGCAAATCTGGCCGCGTTTTGCGTTGAGACTCTCTTATATGGTGTCTTCATTGTTCTGTTCGTGGCGTCAGTATACCTTCAAGTGCGGCGGCAGCAGCAGCATGCCGAGGCTAGCGATCGAGTAGCCACTGCGATGTGTCGCTTTCGACAACGGATGTGTGCAACACCAATGTTCATGCCGGGAATATGTCTAGGCATCACTGTGACGGCCGTAAGTTCCCACTATGCTTTCGACTGTTTGATGACTATTGATACTGTCTGAATCAGCATTGGACCCTTACTGTCACCCGTTTGTTTCAGGCGTTTGTCGGCATTGATGGAGGTAACCAGCCTTTCCTGTTCTTCGCTGACCTCGGTCAAACTACGAACGTTGTAAAAACCGCGTTCCTCTTCGCTTCATGTATGATTGGAGACGCAACGTCTGTGAGTGAACTACTGCATTTAGGCAGCCGACCGTTCTCATGACTTTTTCTCCCGATAGATATATCGTACTTGGGTCATCTGGAACCGTATGCTCTCGGCTGTCATATTTCCATTATGCAGTTTTATTGGTGTTGTTGGTTGGTAGCTCTCATCATTCTGCGTGCGAAGCGTGCTAACATTGAGTACACTCCAGTAGGTGGGATCGGAATCACCTGCCAGTTCGGTATCTACAAGTTTGCAAAAGATGTCTACATGGCCGAAATTGGCCGATGGGTTTTGAGCCATTGCATATTAACATCCTTGTTCGTAATGCCAGTTCTGACGCTTTCTCTCCACTTTTCCAACTAATCTCACAGCACCAACATATATTGCAGTTGTAAGTTCTTTTTTCTGCTGCCATTGGAGACGGTCTAGCCAGCTCTACTTTTCATCTAGGCATGATTGCCTACAAGATCTGGAGCACAAATCGTTCAGTCCGTGCATATACTGGGGGAAGAACTATGGTAGGATCTCTGCTCCATCAGCTCCGCGTGTGCTCAAGCCTACGTAAAGGGTGCACTTATTATCTTCGTTGAGAGTGCTGCCCTGTATACGTAAGTCATCATTCCGTGATTCGCTATTGCTTGTGATAATGTTGTGTTTCTGCGGCACAGCATTTGGTCGCTCTTCTTCTTTATCTCCTTTGAGTCCCGTTCTAATCTGCAACTCATCGTCATCAATGCGTGGGCTCCTGTTACTGGAATTACTTACACGCTTATTATTGTCTGTGTCGCAGTGAGATTGGTCTACAAGGCACCAAGTTACCCCCAATCCCTAGATTTGCATTTATCCCCGCCCAATAATGAGCAAGACACCATGCGCCCTGTAGCCGCCGATATCTCGCAGGTCGCGAATGTGGAGGATGTTCCCGCTTTGTCTACTTCACAGCCTCCAGCAGATATCAGTCAAGCTATTTTTTGTTAAAGGCGAACTTCTAGACTGCATTTACTCCAAAAAATAAACTTGTTAATTGTGTTGTATTTCTTGATCTTGGCTTGCCTACCCTTCGGGTGGTTCCACATGCAATAAGTGTCAATAGAGATGTACAATTTGACGATTTGAACTGTAAGACACATCGCATGAATGAGATCTATGTCTTTTATCCGTTCCAAATTAGGGGAAGATTTTCTCCATCCTGCACAAGAACAGGACATCGCCAACTTTATCCGGTCATCCGTTAGAGAGCGCAAATTCGTCTCGAATGCATGCCCAAGTCATGCTGAAGTGGCCGTGATATCCACACCAAACCTCAATTTCCCCTGCTCATTTTTGCTAGATCTCAATACGAAGCGATACGGCTTCAGCGCATCGTTCAGCTCACGGTTATTCAGAGTGGGTGACTCCGGTGATGTATTCTATGCTGCGATTGTCCAGGATCCATGGTTCATCGGGACCGCGACTCAACCGCGCCCACGGCCGGGATAGGTTCAGCTGTAAGACATATCATACATCTGCCATATCCAGTCCACCACCACGAGCACTGCAAGGGGGAGTTATGTCCACACGAATACCAATCCCAAAGACGAAGGAGCACTGTACGGTGACCAGCGTACGAGGACCTCTGCCGAAACTATAACTAGAAGGAAGAGTATGAACGCTCCAAGTAGAGAATAGGCTTGCGATCACTGGATCCGCAACGATCGTGAGACGAACTAGCAACAATCGAACAATCGTGCTCGAGTACCAACCCTACACCATATCCAAACGCATGACATTGACGGAGACACGTCAGGGGTTCTACTCCGACCACCCACCCTGCTCAACCGCAAACGCCACTGCAAGCTTGGAGAACTCTAGCATGTGGGTGAAGCTGAACTCGTCAGAGATATCTATGCGGCTGAAACAGAAATCAGCATAGTACTTGCAGCACCGTCGAAAGAGGAGATTCTCACTCGTTGGTGCTGTGAATGTTCTGATTGCTGTTCTCAAACGCGCTCTCTGCGAAACACCGTTAGATCGGAACCAGGGAAATAGCAGTAATCGAACACGCACCAAAGCTGCACACGACAGGATATCCGGCTTTGAGGAATGAAGCACTGTGAATAGTCAATCGCGCCGTCGTCGCCAGAAATCAACGAGCTCTTACTGGTCGCTGCATGCGTAGCCACACTGTGTCTCGACATACGGAATGTCAAGGTATGTGTCTACCAGCTTCTTCTGGAACTCCGTCAATCTGTGCAGTCGTCATCAGGATCGGATCTCCTCAAAATGGTACAAGACTAACGCTGGAGTAGTGAAATCTGTCAGAATTCCGACTTCTTCCCGGGTGCCACGCTTTACCCAAGCTGTCATGTCATACTACAATCGGATGTCAAGAGGCGGAGGTATCACTTTCATTGAATGTTCTCACGTGGCTCATTGCAGTGACGTTGACAGATCGCCGTTCATAATCTTGAGCAATTGCTTGGGATCCCAGAAGTCCTCCTTCCTGTTGCCACAAACACCGTCAGACGCCTCAAAACTGGTATGAATGAGATGCAGTACCTCCGCCGAGTACCACTGGAACTCGACAGAGCGCGTGGGAGTGAAGTTAGCCGTAAGCAAACCACGGTAGGCCTCGAGAATGCTCATCGATCCAGAACCGTCGTCATCTGCGCCTACATCACGGTTAGACACGATGATGCTCATACTAACACGGGGAAATTGCATACCTGGTGCAGGTAGGAAGGGCCACATATTTGTACTGGGAAGGCCGCGGTTCAGATCCAGCAAAATGGACATTAACGAAGATTCTTCTTACCTGTCTAAATGAGCGCCAACGATGACCACACCATCGTCGGTGGGAGAAGAGCCGTTGATCCTCACAATCTGATGTGGCATTAGTCTCCACACCGACCATGTGTTTTATCTCGAAAAACTAACGATTGACTTCTGAATCCAACTATGTGTAAACTCCTTGATAGAAATCAGATCCTGCAGATAGCCAGGTGCATAATCCGCCGTGATCTAACAAATAGTGCCCATAAATAGAGTAGACAGGAGTGAATTACGATGCAGCAAACCTCAGATATTTTGGACAAAAGCCACTGCTGGCTCTCTCTTCCAGTCTGCGGGACATTTAGAGCCTAAACACGTTGTCGAAGGCTGTTACAGTACCTCACTACGGTAGTCTAATATTTCAATCAGCATAAACTCAAAAATGTAACAGGATATCACATACAACGCGTGCGGAAGCTGCTAAACTTGCGCAATGTTTCCTCAAGATGATTGGTGGAAAGTGTCTTCAAGATGGGGTTCACCTTCTCCGCGTACTGAGGCTCAGAGAAAGTAACTGCAATGCTGCATCAAAAAGTAAGAGTAAGCCAATTTGGTTTGGGCTCACGCTGATTGGCGAGCCTCAGATGAGCGGAAAATCCAAGGTCCGGAGTCTCAGTGCTGTCACATCGAATTAGTGAACGACGCGTCATCGTAGCTGGACTCGTACACGTCGAAGAACCGGACTCCTTGAGCCTTCAAGTTGATCTGGACAAAAAAATTAGACGTGTCAAAGTCAAAATCACTCTGCAAATTAACCTTGTCAAGCTCTGTTATCAACACTGGCTCGTGTCCTTCTAGCTGCACCCAGCGCAACTCGTTCAAATCCAGGTCGAAACCTGGATACGAGAGAGGTAGGCCCCCCAGAGGGACTTGTGCATCTCCGTTGAACAAGACAGACGCAACAGACAGAGTCACAAAAGAGAGAAGAGCCAAAGTCTTCATGGTGCGGCAGAAACAACAGTGACTTTCAGGCTGCGGGCTGCCCTGAGGCTTCAAGTCATCCCAATTCGGTTAATAAGGTCACATGACACTGAGTTGTTTGCCGCATAGCTTCGACGCGACGCCGGACTCTGATTAGACGCACTTTCAAGTTCGAGCTTGCCCACGGACATTGGCACATATATCGAGGCCTACCCGGTCATCTCCACGTATCGAACGGTCAAGTTTTTCTCATGCTCGCTTACGGCAACCATCCGTTTCAGAAACCGTCCGCAGACTTGGTCGTAGCTTCCGCGGACGACATTGCATTCCGAGTTCACAAGAACATTTTGGCTGAGGCATCGTCGGTCTTCGAGCATATGTTTGGTTCGCCCCAGCCGCAGCACGACTCCTCCGACGCAGTTAGGGGAGATGAGGTATTCGATGGACTTCCCGTCGTCCATCTCACGGAGCACAGCACCACCCTCGAGAACCTCTTTCGACTGTGTTATCCAGTGAGAGATCCAATTATCACGTCACTCGAGGCCGTGCGCGATACATTGGTCGCTGCGACGAAATACGATATGGAGGAAGCCACAGAACTTTTGGTGGCGCGACTAAAGGAATTCGCTGGGGCCAAACCTCTGCAGGTATATGCCATCGCCTATCGACATGAATCGGAGGAGGTTGCTTTGGCAGCGGCCAAGGGGGTTTATGTGCATGGACTCTGTTCCAGGTATTCTCCGGAGATGGAGGATATCAGCGCGGGAGCATACAACCGCCTTCTCCTCTATTGCAGAGCCATGAAGAAGGGCAAAACATACACTGATTATCTCTGTCAGCCGCGACGTCACAGCGACAATTCCGCTAACAGCAGCGTGCCGACGACGGATGGTGCGGAGCCGGATAACGCCAGCACAAATACCCTCTCGCATCCCTTCACTATGTCGAATGCAGACTTCTCGAATGCAGACTTCATTCTTCGTTCTTCAGATCATGTCCCGGTCGACTTCCATGTCCACCGAATCGTTGTAGAAATGGCATCTCCTGTCCTTACGCAGAAGATTTTCCAGGCAGTATCTGCCCATCACACTGCGACGGACAGGTCTGATGCAGACCTCCCTGTTGCGGTGCTGGAGGAGAAGGGCGGGACGATATCAATTCTGTTGCAGCTATTTTACCCTAACTTCCTCGAGCCGGATTTGGAGGACGTGCAAGAGTTGGTGACGCTACTTGCTGCTGCGCAGAAATACCGGATAAACAAGGCCGTGCAGCTATTGTCTGCTAGATTACTCGCTCAAAATGCGGAACCCATGAAGGTTTATCTCATCGCATGTCAGTTCGGCCTTACGGCCCTGGCCAAAGAAGGAGCCAAGCGTATTCTGCGCCTGGATGATGACGACTTGGAGATCTATCATGCGGAGATGGAGGACATTTCTGCTGGGCAGTACTACCGTCTTATACAGTATCATCGGGTGCACCGCGAAGTCGTCGATCGGTACACCAGTGATGGTCAGTGGATATCTGTGGAATGGCGCACCAGACTTCGGAAACAGTGCACCACCAGGAGTATCAATAACGGTCAGGGACAATCCTTGCCGTGCTGGTGCACACCGTACTTCCGCTGTCTTCGCGATCAGAAAATTGGCGATGTGAAGGCCCACGATCCGTTCCATCTCAGCATCGATGTCACTACTGGCGCTGTCGAGTCCGCATTCAAGCGACTTACGGTTTCAGATGCATGCGGAGGCTGCCGGTCATCGGACGCTGTACTCCTTATGCTGCAATTTAGTCACTATCTGACACAACAATTTAGCAGTGCGGTATCCATGGTGAGCCCGTGTTGCACATGTATGCAGCACAGTTGAAAATTGTGATTTCATCGGCAGACGGAGCTTGAATGGACATAACCCGCATACCACTGAAGCGGAACGCCATGAAAGCGCCGAATTTTGCCTGGATGAAACATGGTGAGTTGCACCAGGAGCTCGCTGAACGATATACCTAGACATGTCATCAATTCTGTCTTCTCTACTTCCACTACTTATATCACCATCACATTTTTTCAAGGCGAGCATTTCGGTTAGATGACTTTTTTCATTGTATGGACACAAGTTATTGTACTTTGGCCTCAAATCATCTCGAACCATTTGAAGCTAAATGCTCACCGTGAAGTCTCTTACTGGCCGCATGTTATGATTTGTATACTACTGAACGTCTGCAGCAAGTAGAAACACAAGAGAAAAGACGGACTAGACGGCGAAGTTTGTTTGCACATGTTATATTCCGAGGCTAATAGCCTTGACGCCCATACTCTACAACGGTATCACATTCCGAGGCTGCGGACCAACTGCGGACCGTGACGACAGCTCTAGTACGTCCTCCGAGCTCGTCAGCATCCTGCGATGCTCATCCCGTTCATAATTGCATTGGTTCTTCCTGTCTGTGTGCTGACCACACAGCATGCCCTTTCTGTCCCAGGACCCGTCGATAACTCCACTGCGCCATTTATTTTCAACTCGCTAGCGTCTCTCTTGGCGCAATGGCCTAACACGTACCATGCTAATGGCCATACGATTATTACTGGAGTACTGGAGCCATTCACACTTCTGTACCATGCCAGGAAGGATGCCAATCTTCCACCATCTCCGGAGTGGTTCGCGTTCGATGCCGAGATGAGCTACGGAATCATGGCCGGACGTGGCGGACAGACGTATATGCTCACGTACAGGAACATACGTCCCATGAAGATCGTCTATTTTGACGGAATGAGCGCGTCGCTGAGTGGTACAGGTTGGCTCGACACCCAGGAAGTCCTTATCGCTGGTAAAGGCCAGAACGGAGAGCCGGATAGCATTGTCTGGTGGGACGAATACACTCGCGCAGACAAGCTGTGCAAGTGGGCTATTCCGCGTGGCGTGGAAGGCATCGTGCGGATGAACGCCGGCTTGTGAGTGACTTGTCATCTTCGACAATGCTGCTACCTCACTGCTGACTGAAGTCAGTGAGGTGCTGTGGTGCGACTTCAATTCGCCGGCGATACAACTTGTAAGCCACCTGAACATCACACCTCCGGGGACGCCTCCCTCTACTCCTTGGGTCCCTCCTGCTCCTGCTCCTGGCCCTGGCCCTGACAGACCCGGCCGCGAACCCGGAACAGGTCGTGGTGGACCAGGTTCGGATCGACGACGCCCTGGAGGACCATGGGGACAGCTACCTCCCCTATCTCTTTCAGCATCCAACGAATGGCTCCGTGCAGCGAACCATCGCTCTGTCTTCCCGCAGCCGCACGTATCACTCGACTATTCGACCTTCGTGACATTCTACCATCCGCGCCTGCACAGCTTGGTACCATCGCGGGTGGGACAGCACATGCGGCAGCACCGCATCTGGCCGAACGTGTCAGAAGCTGATGCACACTCTGTAATCCACGAGTTAGACGAGGTGCTGCGGCGCCCAGGGTGGAGGAATGGCTGGCCATTCGGCACGGGAATGGACTGGGCTGCGCTCGCGCGGGATATCGTTGAGGAGTGGGCGGACAGGATTGACCAGCTGCACGAGTTCCTCGGAAATACGACGGCTGAGATGGATGGCGGGCATTGGCAGACATCAAATACAACGCAGGCACTTGCAACGGTCCGCCGGCTGGCTTACAGTCCACTGAATCCGTACATGGACACAGGTTCAGCACCGAATGTATCCGCATGGACACTCTTTTTCGAGATGAAGTTGTCTCCATCGTCACTACTATTTCCACACCGGCCTCTTCCTTACAGGGTCAACACGACAGCACTTCAGCGCTGTACATACAGCTCGACGGGTTTCCTCCATTATAATCCACATCTTCGTATGACATCTCAGGAGGAGCTTCTGCTGATCAGCATCGAGACCATACAGGAGCGATTATGTACTGATTTTGGCACGCTTTTCGTGGAAAGCATGGGTGCCGACGATAAACTGGAACTCGAGGAGGCGCAAGTATTTTTGCAGAACTGGGAGACGAGAATTGCCGCACTTATGGACTGGCTGGACTGGACAGAGTGGATGCGGTGCGAGGAAGTCTGCCCGCGGGATGTGAGTCCCGCTATAGAACCTTTCTTCCGGCCGTTCACGCTGATAGTTTTTCATCTCGTCAGAGCGTCTGTACGATGCCCCTGTGGCCTGTTGTAAGGTGGGGTAATTGGCCTCGTGGAAATTCAACCAATGAAGACGACCCGTCCTCTTGGAAGCCCCAGTGCGTGAGCTTGGTTCCTATGGAGCGCTGGCCCGGTCCGGGTCGGCGAGATACTTGGGATGACTTGTACAGGTAGAGAGCCGTGCATTGGTCGGATTTCATGTTGCCATATGTTGGACGTTCTGTAGATTCACGGCTTGGTTTGTTGTTTTCGTTTTTTTTTGGCAGCATCAAGGTCTTTTCCTCATGGTCATACCCATAGAACGGCTCGGACTTTGGTCTACTTGCATGTGGAATGTACCCTCTTATAATTTGGGATATAGACAATCAAATACCCTAAACCAAATTTCGAATGATCATTATCATGAGATGCATTGTCCGGGAGAGATCCAATGCATATGGCCGACTGCTTCCAGATGTCACATATCCATAGCAAGTCAATCTTCAGATCAAGTGCACCTGTTCAAGTACAACCGGTCCACGGTCAATAACTTGGCGTGTCTCGAGTAATACCAGCGTATCGTACCTTTGACAAAGAGGCGTTGATACTTGCGTCTATATCCTGCATGAAATCCTCCAACCGACTGGCGAACTGCCCGCATTCCCATGGCACTGAACCTTGGTAAATTCTCGGACAGTGTTCTTCAATGTTAAATCGGGGATTCCTTCTCCTGACTGGTTGGTAATGGTCTCTTGTGCGGCGGTCGTGCAAAGCTTCCCTAGATGTCGGTCCAGGCAGTCAACGTACCGCCCTGACCCACCCTGACGACGGCCCTCGAGGTATGACCCGAAGGTAGAGGACCTGATGACGTAACATGTCTACTTCCAAGCATTCGAATAGGCCTGTTTATCCATGTTCGTCCTTTTCCTGTCAAGCGGTAGCGCACCTGCAGTGACAGACTGCCATCGCTGGTAACAGAATCCGGTGCATTGGAAACACCAACCAGATGTCTGCAGCTTCATGGCACAGTCATCAAATCCGCGTTTGATTGCTGTGTAGTATGTCCACAAAGGCTCCGTGGCAGCTATGATTAGCCTGATCACCCTAGCTTTACTATAATTCGTAGCGGCCTCTGGCATCTTCTCGATGATTCCAAAGTCCTCTACGGTTATAACAGCATCCTCTGTATGGGACCAACGGAGAACGGGAAGTGCGTCAGGGCGACGATATTGGGACGGCAAAGCACAGAAAAGGCATTTAAAGAGCACGCTGTAACCATGCAGCAGAAGAACGCCTATTCCAGGAGAGAAACCATCAGTGTGTGTTCAAAATCGGCGCACGGCGGTTGTTTGCACCTGTTACCTTCCAAAGCTATCGCCTTTGACGCCCAAGTGTTTCCACCGTGATCTAGACCGCTTGGGAAACCATCGGCGCGTGCTGCTGAATCGTAGCTTCCGTGGCAGTGGTCATCTGTTTCTCAGTCTTCTCTGCTCTGTTGGTGCGTTCTCGGACTCTAAAGCGAGCACTGGCCTAGTTTACTCGAGTCGACACAGCGCTAGGCTCGCGAGGGCTCGGCACTCAGCTCTGGTCTCTGTCGGCATGACTAGGTGGCCTTGTTGTACCTGGAGAGAAAACTGCAATGGGGCGACCTCCGAGACCTCCGAGAGTTGAGAGGACTGGTTTCAGTCGTGGATGGCTTGACGGCTTGCTTGGGAGGTCGAACTTGAGAATGTTGACGTGTGTACACGTCGATAACTGAATCGCCTGGGACGTTCCTCACCGCGTTGCCTCAACGCGCGAAGGATCCTTGACAACGACATTATTTTGTCTCTGCCTTGTGGCTTGTTGTTGTCTCCATCAAAAGCAGATGCCGTGATGCGCACTTGTGGGGAATTTGCGATATTCCAATCTGATTCAATCGCCCGTTAGCCATTGCTAGGCCAGGTGCATTGCACATGCTACAGCTTCGGACGGAGCTGACGGTGGCTTCTGAATGCGGAGTTTCGGGAGCAGGGACGGCCGCAAGCGCGTTGGGGCTTGACCCAAGTTGACCGGCATTTTACCTGGACCTCTCCTTCCACTCGTGACTTCTTCTGTTCTTTGTGGCAATGGTGAAACCTGAGTAACAGTGCGCTCAGCCTGGACCGCGGGAGAAGGCTGTCCCATTGTATTATTGTCTGCACAAAACAAGGCCTTCGTTGGCCAAGCTGCCTCGTGTACGCGAGGTATAAAGTCTTCGGAGGTAGAGCATCTCCATCATTCACAAACTGTTACACTCTTCCTTCGAACCGCCATGTCTGAACAATCCTTTTACCTGTGAGTGCTAGATTCCTATTACTGTATCAACTTGATATGAGTCTCTACCTTTAGCGCAAATATCGACCGTGAGGAAACGTACTCAACGAGCTGTGGCCCAATAAGAGAAACACTTTTCCATGCGGGTATTGACGCATCCCTCACTGCACTCATGACAGTGCCGCGGAACAGGCAGTTTAACCATCCTGTCGTCGTGCGTGTTCCTGTCTTCTCCATTGTAACTATGTTGACAATTTTTATTGGGTCATACCCCAGGACAGCTTGGGTGGCACCTACCAGGCGCCCGGACTGCCGCAGATGCTCTGTCCACCTGAGATCAAAGACGAACCGGAGCGTATCCGTAACCACGTCAAGGCATTCGCGGGGCGATGGGCTGGCGAGCGGCTCATCATGATTGGCAAGGACTCGTCGGCCGGTGAACTTCCTGTGTCTGTGCTCTCTAACAGAGGGACGGAGGTCGACCTGTATGACCGCGTTCAAAAGTACTATGTTGATCTGTACCAGGTTGAAGATCAGTTCGTCAGTCGCTTCGGACAGTCATCCGCGCTCCAGGAAAACGACCATCCCAACCAGCCTGCCTGCGACTGGGTACTCTGCAACCTCGACCAGAAAGAATACGTCCGCTTAGATGACATTCCCGCTGCGCTCGCAGACAGGAAGTGCTTCGGGCTTGGTCACGTCCTCATCTTGCTTATATGTTGGACTGATTCAAAGAAGCGGTACGACGCCAGCCTCGGTCGAGGAAGGTGGGCCGGCAACCGCATTGCTGTAGAGGCGGCCATTCCCCAACCGGGCCCTGATGGAAAACCCTGGAAAGACATCAGCGAGGAAGCCTTTGCTAAGGTTAAGACTTTCTGGGACGTGAAATATCGGCAACGCACACGCACCGGGTTGAGGTCAGATGGACCTGTCGAGTGAATGTGGATCTTTGTCCTTGTATCTCTCTTGTCAGGTGCAATATCTTAATAGCTATCTGTTTTCTAATCAGTGACGAGCTGGGGATTTGTGTTTCTTGAGGTATGTAATTAAGCGGCTGCCGTGCGTATACGGAAGCCTATTGTTGGTCCGGATATGCCAAATTTTGGCATTTCTGGTCCCGCTGCACGATGCCTAGCACGATAGTCTCCGGCACCCCACATAGTGTTTCTATGGTATGTAGAACATGATAGGTGATTTTTCTTGATTTTTCTGAGCTATGTTGAACGTCCTGGAGAGGTGCCGCTGTGTGGCGCCAGCCAACTACAGTCCTACAGTCGTGATTTTTCTGGGATACAGCCTGCAGGCCACACATGCTTTCCGAAGAATTGACACATCAAGAGTAGGTACACAGGCTTCTACAACTGTAATTTCAAAGGAATCAAGTGAGATTTGAGCCATGGAAAAGAATATGGCACTTCTGGGTCATTTGGCATATTCAGGTCAACGATAGTAGTACAGCGCTCTGCTAGACCCTCCAGTGCTTCCTCTGCTCTAACTCCAGTTTACCGAAATAATGTGCAGCATCGTCACTAGCGGCGACTTAGCAAATACGTATATCGCGAACAAGCCTCCACAAGGCGCATTCCACCTTTTTTCCTGGGGAAAAACCTGGGGAAAACGACAAAGTAAGTCTCCGGGAAATATCCAGGAAAAACTGTGAGAAAACAATAGTGTAAATCCTGGGGAAAAACCGTGACCCAGAAAAAGCAACAGATTTCTCGGAGAAAAAACCTAAAAAACCTTTGTTTCCAAATCGGGATTTCTGCATATCTCTTCATCAGCAAAAGTCAACTCTTGCTTACCCAGATTATTCCCTTGATTAAGGAAATTTTAAGGAGATCCTCATTATTATTATTCCTTATTCACCTTAATTGGCCAAATAGGGAAGCACCTCCTTAATCAAGGCAAGGGAGCCAAGAGTTGACTTTTCCTGATGTTGCAGAAATCCCGATTTGGAAACAAAGGTTTTTTCTCCGAGAAATCTGTTGCTTTTTCTGGGTCACGGTTTTTCCCCAGGATTTACACTATTGTTTTCTCACAGTTTTTCCTGGATATTTCCTGGAGACTTACTTTGTCGTTTTCCCCAGGTTTTTCCCAGGAAAAAAGGTGGAATGCGCCTTGTGCTCCAAAGTTTTCATTCTTACCATATCGAGAAACTCGCCTCGCCTTATGTATATCCCTCTGACTTAATTTCCTTTCTCGTCTGTACCTTTGTCATCTGTTTTCTAGGAGCAAGCTTGTCAGAACCCAAGCAGTCTTCAATCTGAGTTAGAGTAGAAGAGGACCGGGGGTACAGTGTATAACTTACGATTTTACTCTGCCAGAAGATTCTACCGAGCCGTGTCTTCTGCTGTACGTGTTGTCACCTGGAAGATACTGCGTCGAGTCGTTAAGCCCCTCACCTAGTATATTCGTAGCGCGTTTGGGTACCTCCAAACCATGTAGTGGTGCTCACTGCTCAAGATGCTGCCAGTGGTCAATGCCAGTGGAATCTCTACGCAATGGCTACCATTCCAAGGTTACCTGATTTGACTCCGGGTGAGAAAGAGCCGACACTGGTTCTCTGGCCCCAAGCTGAAAATCGAGAATTCCTCACAAGAAGAGTGAAGCACGTGCAGAAGCGGCCTGGTGAAGCTGGCTGAGGAGCATAGGGCGGAGGTGGAAGAACTGTGGAGCGGAGGCAATGTTGCTGAGCAAAATATCTAGAGCGAGGAAAGCTCGCAAGGAGCTCAAGCATGGGAAGAGGTCGCGGAACCTGGTATTACAGGAGGCAATCACGTCGTACTCTCCACTGATATCCACGTAGTTCCAGGACCTAAGTCTCAACCGCCGATCTCTTTGTACGTCTTCCGTCGATTTGCAGCTCTATCCTGCACTGTCATGCCAGCGTCATTGCACTCTCTTAACTTATCATCGCTCGAACAGGGATCGGGCTCCACGTCTCCCAAACATTTTGTTTGTCATTCAGGCTCCCGTGAGCCTGAGGGATCTTCCGGAACTAGGTGGTATGTGGGGGACGCTGAGACAGTGGGTCGAACGAGATGCTTCACATCACTAAATTTCTGTTGCTTACTACTCCTGTAGCGAGGCTATAATTTGATCCGTGGCTCGAGTGGTCAGCGCATCACTCTGAGATAAGTCCAACATACTCACCTTCCATGTATGGGAGCGCCGCCTGCCGAATAAAGTTGACATGCCTACGGCCCGACGATCGCTGGATTTTACACAGTCAGCCCGCTGTCGTGCTTACTCAGAGGAACAACCATGCCCCGCACTAGTCCTGGCAAGGGCATCAGGATAATAAAACCTGTCCTGCGTCTTTCGCAGAGAATGTCATACCATCCCCCTTCCTGATATGTCCTCTCAAAATCCTGGGACATTCACTGCCGTTCTCGATGTGGAGAATTCAGCCTCTCGCACTCTGCAAGACAAGTCCGAAACATCCACGGCAATAATGAACACAGAGAAGACACCGTGTGATGGGGAGAATGGACGACCGCCGGGCCAGTCTACCATAGGGGACGTGAAGACCCCGCCTTCCTCTGAAGATGAGTACTTGGTCAACTTAGATGCGGCGGAGAATCCCAAGAATCTTTCGACCGCCCGGAAATGGGTCATTGTGATAGTCATCAGCACCGGCGCTCTATGTGCCACATTTGCGTCGTCAGTGGTGCGCTGTTTGTTTTAGCATTAATTGTGCCCTTCACAGATCTCAGATTCGTTCCACCAGGCTGCCTTCACGGAAGCGGGCCTTGCAAAAGACCTGCATACAGTCCACGAAGTTACGATATTGAGTATCAGTCTTTTTGTTTTTGGACTTGGTTCGTTCATTGGCTGTCCGATGATTTTCTGCGTCACACTAACGTTAATACAGGTATGGGTCCCCTCCTGGTCGGTCCTCTATCCGAGTTGTATGGACGGAACATTATTTATCGAATATCCTACTTGCTGTGTTTTGCTTTCACGTGGCCTACTGCTTTCCCTCCAAATATCGGTAGGCGACAGCGATCGCTCTCTCGATGTTCATGAGATGCTCACGTTTGAGAAGAGGTCTTCCTCGTATTTCGATTTATCACCGGTTTCTGCAGTGCTGCCTTTTTGAGCGTTGCAGGAGGCAGTGTGAGTGATCTTTTCGTCAATGCGCAAGTTGCATCGTAAGTGTCACCGGTGTTCATAGCTCATCTTCTGAGGATTGTTGTAGTCCTATGGCGGTCTATACTATGGCTCCGTTCATTGGCCCTGTAATCGGACCCATAGTCGGAGGGTGAGTCGACATCCCTTCATGATCGGTGACATGTTGTTGACTCTCCACCAGCTTTATTAACCAAGTAGGCTTCCCACTTCTCGAGTCCTGAGATATGCACACGATTTACAGCATCTCCCAGAATGTCGATTGGAGGTGGACATACAGGGTGCTGCTCATGTGGCAGTTCGTGGAGATCATCTTGCTGCTACTGGTATGCGTTAAGCCCTTTCTTATTCGGTGGTTTTACTGATATACATTAGCTTGTCCCCGAAACATATGAGCCGCTACTCTTGCAATCCAAAGCTCGACGGTAAGATGATCTTGTTCCAGCAATTGTGATCCGTTCTCATGCTCAGGTCAGCGTGCGCAAGGAGACCGGCGATGACAAGTATTACGCGCCTCTCGATCGGCGGGAGCGGAGCATTCTCAGCGCAATGTTGTTCAGTTGCTATACGCCTTTCAGTAAATACTCGGGTTTTTTGATTGTTCTGCGCACGTGTTAACTACGAACTGTCAGAGCTCATATTGTTCGACAGAATGGCACTTGCTCTGGATACATGGTAGGTCCTGGGCTCTACTGCGGAGTCCGTTTATTTAACGTGCGTCTTGCAGGAATGCACTCCTTCTGGGAATTCTGTATCTTTCTTTCCAGGCCTTCCCCATCATCTTCGGAAGTTTGCACGGCTTCACCTACGGAGAAACAGGACTATCATTCCTTGGAATTGGTATAGGAATGTTTGCCGCTCTCGCGACGCAACCATTGTGGAATCGGTAGTTATCTGCCCATGGCAAAACCAAGCTGCACTCATGTTCTGCTTTCAGTTTCTATCGGAAGCAGACGATCAAGTACAACGGGCCTCCTCCGCCAGAAACCCGCCTGGTCATGGGCCAATGGGGTGCGATCATGGCACCGATAGGTAACGGAAGAGTTTGGCATCTTTTCGCCTAGCTAACGCATGTGATGAGGTCTCTTTTGGCTTGCATTCACCACATACAAGCACGTCTTCTAGATCGTACCAATCATCGCCTCCGTTCCTTTTGGCGCCGGGATATACTTCATCTTCACGTCGACGTTCACCTACCTCGTCGTTGCGTATCGTCCCATCGCTGCATCCGCCATGGCGGCGAACAGCTTCGTGCGGTGCACGTTCGCCGCTGTATCCCCCCTATTCGCCTCCGCGATGTATCATAGGCTCGGCACTGTCGGTGCCACGGCGCTTCTGGCGGGCCTGTGCACTATCATGGCTCCTCTTCCGTGAGCGATTATCTCCTAGGGTCCAATGATGACAGACTCTGATGCTCTCCAAAGTTTCATATTCCATAAATTTGGAGCACGACTGCGCTCAAATTCGGTTTTTGCGGATAAATCGTGACTATGATGCCTGCCTATGACTTACGAAATTATTCAAATCTCCACATCGGACTGCTTTACTTTTATCATTCATCACATACACCAGCATATACTTACAGTACTCTTGGCATAGACAGCCACACAAAACATATCGTCTACAATTTTAGCATCAGATGCACCGAAGGTTGACTAACACACCGTCAGGGATCGAAACCAAAGTTCGAGGATGGATTTTGAGCGGCAAAGCTGACAGAGTCGGCCTGGATGGACTGAGGGCCGGACGTGCGAGGTGCTCAGGCATGAAGCGCCACATTCGCTGCGTTCGATTAATACATCTTGTACACGTAGCAGTTGTTGAAAGGCGGAACGAGTGAACTGTGTTTGGAGTTGCGGTACGAACAGCAGCCACCGCTGCGGCCCGCGGTGCCTGCGTCCGGTTATATCTCGCATCACTCAGAAAGTTCAGAACCTACGAGATTAGAGCTTCTTTCTAGCTCAGTTTAGACCGTCAACATCTATCCACATACGTCGGTGCTACTAGACTCAAGCTTATTGTAAGGGCCCGGGGCGCGGCTCACCTTTGAACAGCCTTCAAACTTCAACTCTACCCCCTCATCTGTTTATTTTTCTGTCCACGACCATCAAAAGTTCCCACTCATCTTTACCTCTAGCTAGCGAGCGATTGTACTTTATAGGTTAGCCTAGTGAGTCAAGCTCGATTCAAGCCTTTTATAAGCAGGAGTACTATGACCATCTCCTCCAGATCTCTGGATCCTCTACCTTGACTACCCGTCGCATGCCGCTCTACAGAACCCATCGCCCATGTTGACGTTTCTCTCCCACAGCGCTGTATCCCACCATTTTTTCTGTTCAATTTGATGGTCGATTTCATCAACGAGAACAGAGCGCATTGCTCCAGATGTCGAAAGCAGCTCGAAAATGTCAACGTGATGGAATTGTTTTCAGCTAATGCAGCTTCCGAGAGTTTCGGAAAACAGATCGTTATTACGTATATGCTATTACAGTAGCGCCTCAATCATTCATATCGTCATCAGTAAGGCGTCGTCGCAAGCGTTGGTGGCGTTGCCATTGTCCTTCAAATCTAACCGCTTGAAGCGTCTCTCGTCTCGCTGATATCGCTGTCTTAAAATCAGGTACGCGCTCCCATCCTGGCCAGACAACTCCCCTAGCATTCTTCGCTTGATCATCACATCTGATACCCGGGCTCCCAGATCGCCTCAAATACATACCGGCGACGAGCAGCTCCTGCTCCCACACCCCCACTCCTTACCCCACTGACAAAGCAGTGACACCGCGATGGCTCCAGTAACGAACGGACGTCTGCTCTTCAACGAGATCCCCACTGGTGAAGTGCAGCCTCGGACCACTTTTCGCACACCCCTAACCGCTGTATTTACTCCCAGGGTACCCCGAGCCAGGAAAGACAACCATCTATGATACCTCGCAGACTATCGACCTTGAGGACGTGCCGCTCGACGGCGGCGTGCTCATCAAGATTCTCGTTCTCTCCAGCGATCCGTATCTGAGGGGACGGATGCGGGATGCGAAGATCGAGACCTATTCCGTATGTCCTTCCAGAATTCTATGTGCTCATGCCTTCTGACCGATCGAAATTGGCGGATGTCGGTACAATGTGTTGTGCAGGCCTCATTCCAGCTGGGAAAACCGTGAGCGGACGTGCTGCTGAGGAGTCCATGTAGGCTGAAGAAAGACGGATGTGTTCGATCTTCAGAATTGAGAATTTTGGCTTCGGCGTCATCTTGCGCTCTGAAGATCCCGCATTCAAACGAGGAGACCATGTCTTCAGCCGCAAACTGCGTAAGTCGGATTGCTTGTTCTTGTGTCATCTGGCGCCTGACAATATAACCCATAGCTTTCCAGCACTATTCAGTGTTCAAGAAGGAGGAACTCGGTACGCTGCGGGTGCTCAAGAACGAATACAAAAATCTGCCGTGGTCCGTGTACATCGGGGTTTGCGGGATGCCCGGTATGTTCCTGGATCTTTCTCGTGTTTTCAAGTTCGTTCGCCGTATGATGCGCCGTGAGGCTGACCCATCGTGGCTCTGCTATAGGCGCGACCGCATACATGGGATGGAAGGAGTACGCCCACCCGAAGAAAGGTGAGGTAGCCTACGTCACCGCAGGATCAGGTAAGCCTCCCCCTTCTTGGCGCCTTCCCCGCGCACTCATCTCTTCGTCGCCGTCGCAGGCGCCGTGGGCGGGTAAGCTCACTCTCGTTCTCAGTCCCTCCCCCGCGTGTGACGCTCACTTCTTCCAGCCTCGTGTTACAGCTCGCGAAGGCGGATGGCTTGAAGGTGATTGCGTCCGCTGGCACGGACAAGAAGGTTGCGTACCTGCGCGAGCTGGGCGCTGATGTGGCGTTCAACTACAAGACCGTACCGGTGAACAAGGTCCTGCAGAAAGAAGGCCCCATCGACATGTGCATCTTAATTCACCGTTTCGATGGTCCGTTGGTCGCTGATGCTGAGCATGCAGATACTGGGATAACGTTGGCGGCGAGAGCTTCGAGGCTGCGATCACCGCGGCGAACCGACTAGCACGGTTCATCGTAAGTTCTTCACATTTACGCCCCCCATACCTCCCCCTCGACCTCCGCCCTCGTTGACTCACATCGTTTTCCGGGCAGGAATGCGGCACCATCTCGGGCTACAACATCCAAACCCCGTACCACGTCAAGAACCTGGGGCTCATCGTCGGCAAAGAGCTCCAGATCTCGGGGTTCGTCCTCAGCACTCTCTACGCCAAGTACAAGGAGCAGTTCTACAAAGAGATACCGAAGAAAGTGGCCAGCGGCGAGATCAAGTACAGCGAGGACGTCACGGAGGGCCTCGAGAATGCGGGGGAGGCGATTTTGGACGTGCAGCTTGGGAGGAATAATGGGAAGAAGATCATTAGGGTTGCCAACGAGTGAGGCGGTCTGGATCAAAGCGTGCCTGACAATTCGGGTTGAACAGAAATGGGAAGAGAGCAAACTTGGGATCCAACTTCAATGTGTACGTTTGGAATTTGTACAGTACTGATCGTTTATGAGGATTTGATGTACCGGTGGTCTTTTCCTGTCGAGTGCCTTTGATCTGCGAAAGGACCTGCGAATGTGAGACTGCATGCAGCACGTAATCGAAACCCTAACCATAATCTAGGTGATGGAGGGGGAGTAGAAATCAAATAAATAAGAAAGAATAAAATTAAAATAAAAGCAAAAATCGCAAGAGTCGGAGTCCTCACCGGAGCAGTTGCACGTCGATATCCAAAATGACGGAAATCCCAGACTTTGAAGGTAGATCGTTATTACCCCATCGCGCGTCTCGACTATCCATCGATGCACATCAACTTTTCCATCGTGCTATGGCTGGGCTTAAAAGCTTCGTCCAAGCCTACGCTTTAGACCCACCGACCGAAATGTCTCTATTTTCATCGTAATCGTCCACAGCAGCCTCTGTGTCGAAATGACGTACGTGTAGCCACCCTGGGCTGACAACTCCCCCCTGTAGCCTTCCTCGCTTGGTCATCCTATCTCAGGCTGGTCCCCGGGCACCGGGATCGCCTTAAATACCGGCGAGGAGCTTGTTCTTCCACACCCACCACTCGCTTCACCCTATTGACAAAGCGATAACTTCGCAATGGCTCCAGTGACGAACGGACGTCTGCTCTTCACCGAGATCCCCACCGGTAAAGTACACACCCTCTGATCGCTTTTGGCGCACAGGTAATCGTTGCATTTGCTCCCAGGGTACCCCGAGCCGGGAAAGACAACCGTCTATGATACTTCACAGACCATCGACCTTGAGAACGTGCCGCTCGACGGCGGCGTGCTCATCAAGACGCTCGTCTTGTCCAGCGACCCATACTTGAGGGGACGGATGCGGGATGCGAAGATCAAGACCTATTCCGTGCGTACTTCCAGAATTATACGGTATAATCTCTTGATTTCTGACCGTTCGCAATTGGCGAATACCGTGCGATGCGTGGTGCAGGTCGCCTTCCAGCTGGGGGAACCGTGAGCGAACATGCGTAGGAGCCTTTGTGGGCTGAAGAATGATGGCCTCTTTAGAATCGATAATCATGGCGTCGGCGTCGTCCTGCGCTCTGAGGATCCCGCATTCAAAGAAGGAGACCATGTCTCCAGCCACAAACTGCGTAAGTCGGATTGCTTGTTCTTGTGTCATCTGGCGCCTGACAATATAACCCACAGCTTTCCAGCACTATTCAGTGTTCAAGAAGGAGGAACTCGGTACGCTGCAGGTGCTCAAGAACGAATACAAAAATCTGCCGTGGTCCGTGTACATCGGGGTTTGCGGGATGCCCGGTATGTTCCTGGATCTTTCTCGTGTTTTCAAGTTCGTTCGCCGTATGATGCGCCGTGAGGCTGACCCATCGCGGCTATGCTATAGGCGCGACCGCATACATGGGATGGAAGGAGTACGCCCACCCGAAGAAAGGTGAGGTAGCCTACGTCACCGCAGGATCAGGTACGCCACCCCCTTCTCGGCGCCTTCCCCGCGCACTCATCTCTTCGTCGCCGTCGCAGGCGCCGTGGGCGGGTAAGTTCACTCTCGTTCTCAGTCCCTCCCCCGCGCGTGACGCTCACTTCTGCCAGCCTCGTGATACAGCTCGCGAAGGCGGATGGCTTGAAGGTGATCGCATCCGCTGGCTCGGACAAGAAGGTTGCGTACCTGCGCGAGCTGGGCGCTGATGTGGCGTTCAACTACAAGACCGTGCCCGTCAACAAGGTCCTGCAGAAAGAAGGCCCCATCGACATGTGGGTCATAATTCACCGTTTCGATGGCCCATTGATCGCTGACGCTGAGCATGCAGATACTGGGACAACGTCGGCGGCGAGAGCTTCGAGGCTGCGATCACCGCGGCGAACCGACTAGCACGGTTCATCGTAAGTTCTTCACATTTACGCCCCCCATACCTCCCCCTCGACTTCTGGCCTCATTGACTCACGTCGTTTTCCGGGCAGGAATGCGGCACCATCTCGGGCTACAACACCCAAACCCCGTACCACGTCAAGAACCTGGGGCTCATTGTTGGCAAGGAACTCCAGATTTCAGGGTTCATCGTCGGCAGCCTCTACGCCAAGTACGAGGAGCAGTTTCACAAAGAAATACCGAAGGGAGTAGCGAGCGGCGAGATCAAATACAGCGAGGACGTCACGAAAGGCCTCGAGAATGCGGGGGAGGCGATTTTGGACGTGCAGCTTGGGAGGAACAACGGAAAGAAGATCATTAGGGTTGCGAACGAGTGAGGTGATCTGGATCAAGGCGTGCCTGACGATTCGTGTGAACAGAAATGGGAAGAGGGCAAACTTGGGATCCCACTGAAGTACGTTTGAAATGTGTACAGTACTGATCGTTTATGAGAATTTGATGTACCGATGGAACTCTTCCGTGGGTGCCTTTGATCTGCGAAAAGACTGTCAAATGTGAGACTGCATGCAGCTCACAGACACGTACTCGAAACCCTAACCATAATCTAGGTGATGGAGGGGCAGCAGAAATCAAATAAGAAAGAATAAAATAAAGAAATTAAAAATAAAAGATCGCCAGAGATGCAGCACATCGAGATCCAAATTGAAGGAAATGCTGCAGCCTCCCCGGCTTTCAAAGCAGATCTCATCATGCGTCTCGACTATCAAGTTTTTTTTTTTTTTTTTTTTTTTCCCGTTTATTGTCCTCGAGGGCGGAGCCCTATGGTAGACAATAGCTACTGTAACTATCTGTAGTAGGGGACTAGATTGGGATCAAATGAAACATTGTGCCTATGCAAGCATAGGACTTGTGGAATGGGAAAGTGAAAAGGGACCTGTGGGTAAGATGGTAAGTATCGAGGGAATTCATGGGGGGTGGAGGAAAGGTGATGAGGAAAGGCATGCTCGCAAAATGCACATCCAGTGCCCCCGGCGAGTGAACGCTAGAGACCAGGATCTAAACCTGCTGCCCTCGTGGGTGGTAGGAGCTACCCCCGGGTCTTTGCCTCTTGCCGCAGTCAGGGATCCGTCCGGTGGTCCTCCACCGGCCGTCAAAACTCCCCTGATCTCTGGGGCATGGATGTGCTGCCTGGTCGCCTCTATGTACAGTAAGGTGGGGTGGGAGGAGTGGGGTGAGTGCAAAGTAGTGGTAGCGTGGGTGTAACATAAAGGGGGGAGTTGGCCAACGGGGTGTTGTGCTAGGCTCTAGCATGACGGCACTTGTCGAAGGTGTTCAGGTGATTGAAGACAGTCGAGAAGCGACCCGTGGCGTGGATGTAACGGAAAAGGGGCTTGACAGCGCGAGGGGAGGTAAGGAGTTTCGCCAGGGAGCGCGCTGGGCGGCCGAGCTCCTGCGTTAAGACGTCCCGTTGTCGGCGGTACGACGGACATGACAGCAGGAAGTGCTGTACCGATTCTGGGCGGCCGTTGCAGGCGGGGCAGAGCTTGGTCGGGGAGCACTTGATGCGGTGGAGGTGGACATTGAGGGGGGCGTGGCCAGTCCTGAGCTGAATTAGTAGGCTGGCGTGGCGACGTGGGAGGTCAGCAACGAGTTTTTCAAACTTGGGGGATGGAAGGGATGGGTCAATGCGACTGAAGGCGTGTCCGCGCTCGGAGCCTTTCCACGCTGTGGCTGCTTTCGACTTGAGGCATTCAAGGTGACTCTGCCTGAGTTTCGATGAGCTTAGTGGCAGGGGGCTCTGCAGGCTTTTTGGGAGCATTGCGAGAGGACTGGGATCGCCGCGGGCTGCCTTTTTTGCTTCCAAGTCCGCACGTTCATTACCCTCAACATCCTTGTGGCCCGGAACCCAACGTACGGTGAGAGCACTCTTGCCGATCTTGTGCTTCCGAATGAGCAGGTCAACGTCTCTGTGTAGCACGTCGAGGAGATAGTGGCTCGGGGCAGGACGGCGGAGTCGGGTTGCTCGTACGGAGGCCTTATTGTCACCGGCGCACGATGCAGAATAGACTACAAATTCACTGTGGATTAGTTTTACTCCCAGAATGAAACCTACAACTTCTGCTTCGTAGACTGTGTGCTCGGAAGACTTTCCGAGGTAGAACCGGAGGACCTTCGGATTTGCGCGATCGCCCCTGTACAACACTGCTGCTGCTCCTACGCCACTGTCAATGTCTGAACCATCAGAGTAGACTCGGATACCGTGTTTTTCTGCCCATCTTGCTTCCTCCTTCAAGGCGCTGTCCTTGCTGTCTGCAACTGACACTTGGAAGGAGGGGGACCAGGATGGTGAGTAACGGATGGGCGAGATGGTCTCGGTCTTGTCCGGGTCGAGTTGGTATGTCTCGAGGAGTTCATGCAGAGGGGATCGGTGGTGTTTGATGTAGCGTGCACTAGCTTTCTTGACATGCACGTGCAGGGGGTGGGAGGGTGGGAGGGTGCAGAGGTGCACCGCGGCTCTGTGGCAGTGCTTATCAATGAGCAGGGCAAATGGGAGAAGGTTAGCATGTGCTTCAAGGACGTCACTCGCAGTTGTCCTCATTGCACCCATGATGAGGAGTGTTGCTTGTCGTTGTACTCGCGCTAGTTTTTTGATTGCCCCCACTGAGCCGTATGTAGACTTGCGTCCCGGCACGTTCCTGAGGGGGACGAGGAAGACATCAGCAGCATAGAGGATCCGGGGGACTGCGATACTCAGGTAGAGGCGGCGCATGTGGGAGAACGGAATACCCCCAGAGGTCCGTGCCAGGCGGCGGAATTGCTGGACCCAGGCAAATCCTTTCGCAAGTGCTCCTGCTACCTGTTGGTGGAAACGGAGACGGCGGTCAATTGTGACTCCTAGGAACTTGTGAGCTTCGAGCGGCTGGATGTTCGCTGTCTGGAGTTGGAGGGATGGGCCGAGGTCAGGCGACATGGCGGACATGTTGAGTAGGCCGAATTTGTCGAGGGAGAACTCAGACTGGTGTTCGTTCGACCAGGTCATGGCGCCACCTTCCTCGTCCATATACCTGCGGAGAATCTCGTGGGTCTCAATGTAGTCCTTACCAGTTGCAATTATGGCAGCGTCGTCGATGTATCCGAGGGCAAATGAGTGGGGGATTCTGTATGCGATCTCGAAAAGGTCAGAGTTGTAAAATTCATAAAGGATGACTGAGAGAGGGCAGCCCTGGTCAATGCCGTTGATGATTTCAAAGAGTGCGGACTTGAAGTCATCAAACAGAATCCTGGTGTGCCGGCCCGTCAGCCGCTGTCGGAGCCAGTTGACGATTTCCTTGGGGATGCCACGGGATCGCATGTTGTGAAACAGGCGTTCAAGATTCGCGCTCGGAAAGGCGGCCTTGATGTCTAGAAAGAGAATAGATACTACCTGTCCTCGGCGCCATGCGTCCTTCACTGTCTTGACCAGGAGGTGAAGGGAGTCTGTGGAGCATCTACCTGGCCGGCCTCCGAAGTGATTGCGTGCGAGGAGGCCATGCGTCTCTGACTCATAGACAAGGACATCAGCAACGCATGCAGAGAGGATCTTACCGATGCAGTTGAGAAGAGCAATGGGCCGATAGGCCTTGGCAACGGCGTAGTCTGGACGTCCCGGTTTGCGCAGTGCTGCTGTGTTCGATATCTTCCACTCCGATGGGTAGGTGTTGAGGGTGAAGGTTGCACGGAAAAGGCGGCCTAAGTGTAGAAGAAGAAGGTCAATGCAATGTTTGTATACCTCGTTCGAGGCTTCGTCAGGGCCTGGCACTTTAAGCTCCTTCAGTCTCTTTACTGCTGCTGCGATCTGCTCGTCAGTGATGGGTGAGAAGTGGAAGGCCAGTTTGGGGTATCGGTGGGTGGCAGGGAGTGAAGGGGGAGGGCCTGGTGGGGGAAAGAAAGCCCTGTAAAGTATACCGCTCTTGGCCTCATTTTCCTCTGCTGCTGGTGCATTGCCATCTTTTAACGAGGGTACTCGGGGACGGCTGCCATCGGATGGACCGGCCGCTGTAAAACGGTTGATTGTCCAGATGGAATCTGGGTCTGCAGATTCGAGCCATGCTTCCCAGTGGTCTTGCTTGGCTGACTTGATCTCGTCCCCGTAGCGGTTACGTATCTTGCGGTATTCAGCATGTGAGGGGTGGTCGTGGGTGTTGCGGTGCTTATACGACACTCGTGCTAGCCGTTGCACTGCTCGTCGAGACTTCGCGAGGTCTTGTGACCACCAGCGTTTGGTGAAGGGGGGTGGTCTGGACAGCGGGACGGTTGCTTTGATGGTCTCGGAGATGGCATCGGAGAGGTTCTTGAGTACCACGTTGAACTGTTCCAGCGTGGTCAGCTCTCCATGGCCTAGCATGCGCGAGTCAATGTTCCCCTTCAGGCATGTGCGGAAGTCTTCCCAGTCGACCTCACGGAAGTTTCGGCGTGGGGTTTCACGTGCTGGGTGTGGGGTGACATCGAGGGAAAGTGAGATAGGGAGATGGTCAGTGCATGGAGGGCGGAGAGCGGGGGCAGTGTCGCATGTGAGGAGGCGGTCCGCGATGTCTGTGGATGCAAAGATGTTGTCCGGTCGTGTATAGTTCTTTGTCAGGGTGGCTTCAAGTGTGGGGATTCCTTGCGGGAGGAGCATGGAAAGGTCGAAAGCTGCGATGTTGTCTAGGAGAGGTTGGGCCATGGACAGTGCTTCTGGGGTGAACAGGTGGTGGTTTCGTTCCTCATCCCACAGGGGGTGGTGGCGATTAAAGTCCCCCGCCCAGATAACGTTTGCAGCAACAGAGTTCGGGCCGGTGAGCTGTCTTGTAGTGCGCGCCAGAAGGCTGACGGAGTCCTGGTGTCGCTGGTCATTGTAGACATTGAAAATGTGAAGCGTGCCCGATGGCGTGCGAAGTGTGATGGCTGTGATGTCTGGGGAATTGACCTTGATCTACGACCAAGACTCGCCTGCGATTCGTTTGCTGACAAAGATGACTGAGCGTGTGCGCCCCCCTGCATCTGAGTAGTGGGTGTGCGGGTAGACTACTATCCAGTGTGAGGTCGCACGTGTGAGGGATGTGCGAGGGTCGAGGTACGGTTCCTGGAGGAGGACGATGTCGAAGTCAGAGGTGGAAAATGAGTTGATGAGGGCAGATTGTGCTGTAAGGGACTTGTTAAGATTCAGCTGCAGCAGGCGTAACGTGGAGGTGTCATGTGCTGGTGTATCAGGCATGGAAACCGATGGGGGAGGCTCTGGCGTATGAGAGTCTGGACGATGACCGGGAGTTCGAGCGGTGTATGCGAGCCTGGTCCAATGGCTGCCGCGTCTGCGATGCTACACTGGAGTGCTTTGCCTCGCGGGCCCGACGTGCCTGTGAAGGGCGAGGGAACACGTTCGGTTGTGGGTAGAGTTCGTCAACCTCGTTCGCCCAGCTCTGTGAGGATGGTGCATTAGGTGGGGGTGCGAGAGCATGTGGATGGAAGTGTGGAGGTGCCGCAGGTGCTGCGGGTAGTGTTGGCTGGCCTATGGTCTCCCAGGAGAATGGATCATCTGTGGGGAAGAAACGATACTTCGCTTCTGGCTGGCGGTCCTCCATGCGACGGCAGTGTTCGAGGAAGATGGGGCAGTCGCGGTCCCACGCCGCGTGGTCTGCATTTGCTCGTCCTGCTGAGATGCAGTTGCTGCATCTGAAGTCAGTCGGGTCTGCCTCGCATACTGAAGTCCTGTGGGAGATAGAGGAGCAGTTTCCACAAGTATCGTGGATCTGCTTGCAGTCACTAGCAAGGTGCGGGACTCCGATTTTCTGGCATTTGAGGCAACGACGAGGTTCCCGGATCAGCTTTCTAACTGAGACCTGTTTGCTGGCTATGATGAGGCCGTCACAGATGGAGCGGTTAGCAGCAGTCGGGCTGTTAAAACGAAGGATGAGGTGGGCGACTTTCTGGCCTTTCGCTCTGCGTTCCGGAGGTTTGATCCAGCGGGCTTCTTCAATCGAATTCGGGTCAAGGTTGTTGAAGCCCTCGACAACCCGGAGGTAGTTGCTGTTACTTGGGTTGCATGCTACAGGGACAAATTCAGCGAGGACTGAGTGTAAGTGTATCTTCACGCGGGAGGCCTGGTCACCAAAATGTTCTAAGAAGCTTTTCATCACATCAGATCTGCGTAGCCACTTAGCTGATTCTGGGCTATCCAAAGTGTAAGTGATTCCTCCGTTGCGCATGTAGTGAACCGACTTGAACTTGAAGTCTGAAGGGGCGTCTGCCCGTGCCACTCCCATAAGGTCGAAGGCCGTATTTGCTTTGGCGAGGAGTTCGTCTTCGTTGAGGCCTGTACCATCAGCATGCTTACACGTGGCTCCGTCGATGATGACTTGACAGGTCCGGGTTTTTTCTCTAGCAAGGGTCTGTGTATGCGCAGGCGGGAGGGCTTGACTGGCAGCTGCGGCATAGGTTAGTGGTGCAGGTTGAATGTAGCTGCCTACCTGCGGGACGGCCTCCAGTTTATGTGTTTCAACGAAGGACTCAGCGGCTTCCCTCATGGTCCGTCCTGCGTCGGCGGCCATGCCGTGGAGGTTGTCGGAGATGGTGCGGAGAGACTGGTGGGTGTCTTTAATGTCGCCCGCGTCCTCTCCTAGTCGTTGCGCGAGGCTGGATAAGTTGTCAGTACTCTGTTTAGCCTGCTCGCAGGCCTCTGTGGCTGTTTTGGCAATCTTCTCTATTTTTACCTCATATTGCTCAAGGCGGGAGCAAACGTTTGTCATAGCCTTGAGCGTGCTGTGTTCCTGGACAACTAACTCTGAGTACCACGCGAGCGCGACTAGGGATTGCATAAGTTTAGTGTCGGAAGAGCGGGACTTGGCGAGGCGGGCAAGTGCCCGGGTTAGCGTCCTCATTTCTGCTGCCTTACCCGTGGTAGCATATTCGTTGTTGCATAGAAAAATTAGTGCTTTGTCTGGTGTGTCAATGCCGTGGGTGAAGGTACTCAGCCAATCTATTATAGTGGAATTCTTGCTCGTGAAAGGGTCTGTCTTCGAGCGGGTTGCCGGCCGATTGGAGCTTGCGCTCGAGTTCGGCGTGGCTTTTTCAGCGGGCCGATGGCTCATGTTCATTGTTTTTCTCTCAAGTAAGTGCTACTGATTCTCTGAGGCCCGAAGAGGTGCTTGTGGGCGCTCTGCAGCCTTCAGAAAGAACCACACGGATGACCTACTCCTATTGGTCAGGACCGTGGGAAAGTTGCCTGAGATGGTGGTACGAAGCCAAGAGGAGTCCGACTATCAAGTTTTCACCGTAACCGTCCACAGCAGCTGATGACTGACAACTCCCGGGCCCCTGTCGCTTGGTCATCCTATCTCCCCGGGCACCGAGATCGCCTTAAATACCGGCGAGCAGCTTGTTCTACCACACCCACCACTCGCTTCACTCTATCGGCAACGCGATAGCTTCGCAATGGCTCCAGTGACGAACGGGCGTCTGCTCTTCACCGAAATCCCCACCGGTAAAGTACACATCCTCTGACCGCTTTTGGCGCACACCTAACCGCTGCATTTGCTCCCAGGGTACCCTGAGCCGGGAAAGACAACCATCTATGATACCTTGCAGACCATCGACCTCGAGAATGTGCCGCTCAACGGTGGCGTGCTCATCAAGACGCTCGTCTTGTCCAGCGACCCATACTTGAGGGGACGGATGCGGGATGCGAAGATCAAGACCTATTCCGTGCGTATTTCCAGAATTATACGGTATAATCTCTTGATTTCTGACCGTTCGCAATTGGCGAATACCGTGCGATGTGTGGTGCAGGTCGCCTTCCAGCTGGGGGAACCGTGAGCGAACATGCGTAGGAGCCTTTGTGGGCTGAAGAATGATGGCCTCTTTAGAATCGATAATCATGGCGTCGGTGTCGTCCTGCGCTCTGAGGATCCCACGTTCAAACCGGGAGACCACGTCTTCAGCTGGAAGCTGCGTAGGTCCCTTCTCTCCTTATGCTCCATTACTTGGTTCCTGAGGACGCGACTTGTATAGCATTCCAGCATTATTCAGTTTTCAACGGGCAAGACCTCGGTGCACTGCGCGTGCTCCCGAACGAGGAGAAGCTGCCGTGGTCGACATACATAGGAGTGTGCGGGATGCCCGGTTCGTATTCGAAATTTTTCGTGGTGTGATGTATTGTGAGACCGACTCGGACCTGTTGCGGGTATGCTGTAGGCAAGACGGCGTACATGGGATGGACGGAGTATGCCCATCCGAAGAAGGGCGAAGTCGCATTTGTCACTTCAGGCTCAGGTACGCCTCCCACCCTCAGCGTCTTCTGTGAACTTATCTCTTTACTTCATAGGCCCCGTCGGCGGGTAAGTTGAGCTGACCTGAGTCTCGATATCTTCCTGAGACGGATCACCTCCTCGTCAGCACTGTGATCCAGCTCGCGAAAGCGGACGGCCTGAAGGTGATTGCGTCCGCCGGCTCGGACAAGAAGGTCGCATATCTGCGTGAACTCGGTGCGGACGTTGCGTTCAACTATAAGACCGTGCCCGTGAGCAAGGTCCTGCAGAACGAGGGCCCCATCGACATGTGTGTCCTCCTTAGACTGACCGGTCTTTGTGTGAGTGGAGTACGCTGATACTGAGACCGTCCAAGATATTGGGACAACGTCGGTGGCGAGAGCTTTGAGGCCGCGATCGCCACGGCCAACCGACGCGCGCGGTTCATCGTAAGTCTTTACGTCTCTGCATCTTCGCCCGCCCTCCATCTGATCACTCCTTTGTGCAGGAATGCGGTACTATCTCAGAATACAATAACGAAACCCCGTACCCAGTCAAGAACCTGAAGCTCATCCTCTATAAGGAGCTCCAGATCTCAGGCTTCATCGTCACCGGCCTCTACGCCAAGTATGATGAGCAGTTCTACAAAGAGATACCGAAGAGAGTCGCCAGCGGCGAGATCAAATACAGTGAGGACTTCACGGAGGGCCTGGAGAACGCCGGACAGGCAATACTGGATGTGCAGCTTGGGAAAAACAATGGGAAGAAAATCATTAGAGTGGCTGGCGAGTGAGGGATATGGGTCAAGGCGCATATAATGATTCGATTTAGCGAGTGCTGTTAATTAAGAAAAGCGTGTACTGATCGTTACGAGAATATTTAGTGATACGCCATCGGTGCAATCCTGCTTAAAACGTCGGCTGCCTTCAATTTGTGAAAGAGAACTCGCAATGCGCGATTCTCCAGTTCACGAACTTCTCGCGCAGTCCGTAACCGATACCCTAACCATCATCTAGGTCATGTCAAGATCGAAAGACCGAGCTTGAACTAGCACTGGCCCACTCACTACTAGTACTAATTTATCATTTAAGGGCACTCTTAACAGCGGTCGGGAATTAAGCCAAGGAAGAAGCGACAGGAGGTTCATCTTATGAGGTCTGTCAGCCAAGGTTAACGTTGAGGCGGACTGTCTCTCCCGTTGGTCGCTAACGTGAACGGAGACTTTAGGCACGCCCGCAGCCTGACCCAGCGTCAGGTATGATATCGAGGGCCGACCGCGCAATGATTGGTACTGCCGTAGAGACATTGCTAGGATGGATAAAAGCCATCAGGAATGACGTTGAGCCAGTCCATCTTAAAGGCGATTGGTGAGCCTGAGCCAAACCCCAAGTCGCCGAATGTTCTACAGCAGGATATCCCGAGCCCGGAAAAACGACGGTATTGCAGAAGATCGACCTCGAAAGCGTGTTGCTCAATGGTTGCTCGTGAAGACCCTTGTGCTCTCGAGCGATCCATGGCTGAGGCTAAAATCCGGTCCACCGACTGGCACGCAGCGATGGGCTGTGCACTTCGTCCTTTTCCTGTCCATGCATGGTCGACGCTAAAGTTGTTGCACAACTGCAGCCGCCAGGGAGAGCCATGAGTGATTCGTTCCGTTTGATGTGCCATTCATTTCTGACTTGCTCCAAGGCTGAAAAGCTTCGCCGTCGGCGTTGTCCTGCGCTCTGAAGACCGTGGGTTTCAATTTGGTGACCACATCTAGGGAATCATTCGTCAGTCGCAGTGTCATCTCGACGGCGTTCGGACTAACTCATCGGTTGCAGGATTTCAAGTGTGACCAGAGCAAAGAGACTGTCAGCTGTACGAGTTCCGAAAGACGAGACAGCTTTTCGATGGTTATACCTCGGCGTATGTGGTGAGCCGGTGAGACTTGGACGTTCCCTTTCTCCATCCGGATTATTGACCTGCGCCGCAGGGAAAGACATATACATCGACCGGAAGGAGTTCGCACATCAGAAGAAGGGAGACTTTGCCTTCATCACATCAGGATTAGTTATACCAGCTCCACTGACTCTACAAGTAGACACTCACCGCTCCTTCAGGTCCTGTCAGCGTGAGTATACTGAATCATTTCCGATCTGCGAGTGACGAGCCTGATGTCTACTATCCAGCACGGTAATTGAGCTAGCTAAAGCCGAGGGCTTCGAGGTGAATGTCTCTGCAGGCGTCGATGCGAAGATCCGGTCGTCTAGGCGGGGACATCGCATTCAACTAAAAGAACGTGGATAGCCACAAGGGCTTGTAGAACGGTGGCTGGAACTCCACAAATTCTGAGGAGTGGTGTGTCTCCGAGTGGAGAGGACTCCCGCACATGCATACTACCAGCTTCTATCATGCCATCGTATATCCCGGACTAGCCTGAAGGATCCCATGGCCGGGATACGAGGCCAGCTTGAGGAACAAGTTGCGAGTTGTAACGACTAGCGGACTCCTTGGCAACTCAGATTAAAATCTACTCTGATATTCAAAGACGTCGTTCCAGCCTATGAGGATGACAGCCTAACTATTGTGAGTTTAAGAGCCAGCCGCGAAAACTCAGATTCTGAAACACCACTCGAAGAATGAGATTTTCATTGACGTCAGAAGTCAAGGTGTAACAACGATTGCATAAAGCTACCTACCAAGTAGCACTGGCCCACCACTCTTCTATGGGGCCACGCCAGTCTTCCTCCTCGTCCGCGTGCTCGGCGTCCCAAACCTCAGCCAGCCGTTCCAGAGCTTGTTGGCTAACATCTCTCCAAACATTACCTGGCGGCAGCCGTAGCCTATCCGTCGTCGTGATTTCAATGCGGTCACCAGCCCATCGACCGCGATGGAGGTTCCCCGGGTAGGCTGTAGCCATCGACGACCAGCAGAGGAGGGAGGCGAGAACATGCCCAAGCCCGACACCCCCATGGGCGAACGGTCCTTGAAGCTGCCAGAGCGTGACCTGAGCGGTGGCGTCCGCTCGAACAAACTCATACTTCGTCCTGTTGCAAAGCACCCACACGGGCGCCGGCTGGCCTGGCACAACGTAGAGAATTCTGCAAAGTTCCTTGGCGCCGAATTGCTCGCCCAAGGTCAATCTTTGGACGAAGGATATTGGGACCTGGACCTGCCGTTCGAGCCAGTCTACGCTATCAATACCCCTGAAGATGTGGGTCGCGAGATCGTACAGGTCGTTCTCGACCTTTCGTGTTTGCCCATCCTCGTCCGCCGGTCCGTCATCCTGGCCAGCGGCATCGCCTATTCTTTCTTCTTTATCCACTCCGTCGTCATCCTCTCCCACCACCTTCTCCTTACCGTTGGCGAGCAAACCTGCGGGCAAGTCTTCGTCCAACATATCAGAGCCTAAGATGATAATACGGTCACCCACCCATCTCGTCACGCCTGCATTGATGTGGGTGCGAATGTGCTTGCTGCCAATCTCGAGGAGATATCTGCAAGTGAGTGTAAGGGCTAGCTTGTATTGCAGCTCTTCTACCGCGTCGAAGATCATGAGGAGTAGTTCAACCGGCAGGCGTTCAAACTGGCCATAGCGACGGGAGCGGTGGCCCAGGATGGCGCTCTGCGTATGGGCCAGGATGGCGCTCTGAGCATGGACCAGGGACAGAAGACGTCAGCGTAGATCGCATGCGGAGGACAGCGATACTGACGATGTCACCAAGGTTGACCGGCACGTCCAGCGGAATCGCAAGGAGCGGACTCAGAAGAGTGTCCAACATCCGGTCAAACAACCATTCCTCCAAGGGGCCATAGGGTATGAGTAGTGCCTCCCGCTTGTCTAAGTTAACGCTGGGCAGGACATTCCAGTGTCATCTAAAGGTGGTAGCAGAAACGAAGAGACTCACATTTGGAAGTCTTGCCAATCCATGATCGTTCGAAAGTTAAGTCTTACGGATTTCTAAACGCTGGACGGCTCTATCTCAGGCGTCTTATAGCCCTAGACGTACACGAGGCGATCGGTGCGAGGGGCCCCGAACTTGTTTTTTTTGTCTGATAATGGTACAACAGGGTGAGAGGTGAGACTACTCAGCGGTCTAAGCGCAGCATCGCTTTGGTTTTACTTGTAAAACAATGTAGAAAAGTTCCGCGCGATCACAAAGAAAGGAACAAGTCACCAGCAGTCGCCATGGAGAGCGAGAAGCCATTTCTTTGTGGTCAACTTTAGTCATGCACCAATGCACTTGCAATTGCAGAAGCGTCGGTAGACCCCTCCTATGAAATCCTTATTCAGAGGCCATCCGCCCCTCCATCCGAGACCGCTGCGCAAGCACCGATTTCTTGATGAAGACCTCGCCACGCACGTGAAATGTGCAATAGATGACACTCTAATAACCCAGGTCCTCTGCCTGCTTCCCACGACGCTGTGCCGAATTGCACACCCTGATCCGTTAAATCAAGGACTGTGCATTGAACCTGTCCGAGAAGCGCCAATGTGCAACTGAGTTGTGCTTGGGCGGTAGGTGCTACAGCGGTCCGTGCATAGCAGGACGAACTTGAGCACAGGGGCGTTCGGTAAGAGACGTACCACGCCTAGGTGCCTCAATAAATCCAAATGTGCCAATGCGACGGTTCCGGCAAATCAGCCGACTTTGATAGCAGACAGTCACGTAGAGAGGGAATACCGTACCGTGCACCAAAAGTTGTGTGCAACCTGGTGTGTAATGCGTGACCTGAGGTAAGGGAGATCTAGTGAGTCGTTGATTGGTCGAAGTGTCCACGCCGAACGTTGGTACGTGCAGAAGAGTACAAAACAGCCCGGTGAAGGAGCAAGATAGGGTCTGAGGAGTCATTCAGGATGAACAAGAGGGATTTTTTTTCAGCTGTCTGTAGATGGCCTTCATTTACGTCCTCTCCGCTAATATGATGTGGCAAGTCAATCACTCGCCGTTCGGGCGGGCCGCCTCATGCA